>NC_137917.1:21994598-22342098 GCF_963457725.1 Sprattus sprattus | reverse complement strand
TTGTTATCAGACTAGAATAGAATAGAAAAAGCATAGAAAAGCCTATGTTGTCATTGTATTTGCAAATAACAACGAAACTTGGAAAACACCAAACTGCAGAGCTACGAGCTGCTGCGTTTATGCGCGCCTCCATTTTACATCAGTTGTGAATCTCCATACTATACGTAAAGATATATCTTCTTCTTCTGCTATTGATTCAGGTACACCATGCAATGCCTATCTGCAAGGTAGCATATCAGAAACAGTGAAATAGATTGTATCCCTAAGAGAGAACTTTTTAATAAAGGAAAAAAAAAACTTTAGTTTCAGAGATGAAGATCGACAAGAGCAGGGTGATGGTGTGTTTTTTTATTGTCTCACTAATTTCCCAGGACAGTCCAATGACTTTTAAATGCAAAGCACTTTTCCCTCAGAGAGAAACCAACACTTTCCAATGCATTTGACCTGTCACATTTATTTTTCTATCTGCCTAATATCCTGCACTTCACACCACAAACACCGGTGACCCAGATCTCAGTAATTCTGGAACAATCCCTGGAGATTGTAGGGATGCCGGTGTTGTACCCGATTCAGCACCCCCGTCAGAATATGCACCCCCTTGACGCACCACTCGCTTGCCTAAACAAACGCAGGGGAAAATACTATACTACGATTTCATTATTTGTGAAAGAGATCGAAGAGAAGAACACAAGTGATTACAGTCTTTAGAACTGTTCTAAAGAGTACAAACAACCGATGTTTTTCTATGCAACCCTTGACGCACCACTCGCTTGATCGGAAAGGAAAGCAGTTCGCCTAAATAAACGCATGGAAAAATACTATACTACGATTTCATTATTTGTGAAAGAGATGGAAGAGAAGAACACAAGTGATTACAGTCTTTAGAACTGTTCTAAGAGTACAAACAACCGATGTTTTTCTTTCAAAAACCTCGGATAATAGCGAACGCAAAAGAACACCTTTTTGTTCTGTGGAAATATATAGCCTACCCAAGCCATGACTACAAAATGAATTAATGTAATTTTGAATTAGCAAGTTGAATGTATTTGACACGGTGTTTCACAAGACTAAATAACGAAATGCAGTTTAGGATCTAACAGGAAGTGCAAATAAGCAGAAAGTGCAGAATATGTGCATATGAATGGCAGTGGTATATACTGGGATAGTATAAGATACAGTATGATACTGTACTCTGCTTACTCATACTAGTCCCATGTCTGTACTCTGAAAAGCATTTGATGATCGGATCAACAGAATTATTTTAAAGGGGGGGGGGGGGGGGGGGGGTGCATATCACGACAGGCCAATTTCATACCATGCAGAATAAGCACCCCCTGTTCAATTCTGCTAGGAAGGTGGCACATGCATGAAACTCACTCTGCCTACTCATACTAGTCCCATGTCTGTACTCTGAAAAGCATTTGATGTTGGGGTCAACAGAATTCTTTTAAAGGGGGGGGGGGGGTGCATATCACGACAGGCCTATTTTCACACCGGTCAGAATAAGCACCCCCCTTAAAATAATTCTGTTGACTCCAACATCAAATGCTTTTCAGAGTACAGCCAAGGGACTAGTATGAGTAAGCAGAGTGAGTTTCATGCATGTGACACCTTCCTAGTAGAATTGAACAGGGGGTGCTTATTCTGACTGGTGTGAAAATAGGCCTGTCGTGATATGCACCCCCTCCTTTAAAATAATTCTGTTGATCCGATCATCAAATGCTTTTCAGAGTACATACATGGGACTAGTATGAGTAAGCACAGTGAGTTTCATGCATGTGACACCTTCCTAGTAGAATTGAACAGGGGGTGCTTATTCTGACTGGTGTGAAAATAGGCCTGTCGTGATATGCACCCCCTCCTTTAAAATAATTCTGTTGATCCGATCATCAAATGCTTTTCAGAGTACATACATGGGACTAGTATGAGTAAGCACAGTGAGTTTCATGCATGTGACACCTTCCTAGTAGAATTGAACAGGGGGGTGCTTATTCTGACTGGTGTGAAAATAGGCCTGTCGTGATATGCACCCCCCCTTTAAAAGAATTCTGTTGATCCGATCATCAAATGCTTTTCAGAGTACAGACATGGGACTAGTATGAGTAAGCACAGTGAGTTTCATGCATGTGACACCTTCCTAGTAGAATTGAAGAGGGGGGTGCTTATTCTGACTGGTGTGAAAATAGGCCTGTCGTGATATGCACCCCCCCCTTTAAAAGAATTCTGTTGATCCAATCATCAAATGCTTTTCAGAGTACAGACATAGGACTAGTATGAGTAAGCACAGTGAGTTTCATGCATGTGACACCTTCCTAGTAGAATTGAACAGGGGGGTGCTTATTCTGACTGGTGTGAAAATAGGCCTGTCGTGATATGCACCCCCCCCCTTTAAAAGAATTCTGTTGATCCGAGTACAGACATGGGACTAGTATGAGTAAACAGAGTACTGTATCATACTGTATCTTATACTATCTCATTATGTATATACCACTGCCATTCATATGCACATATTCTGCACTTTCTGCTTATTTGCACTTCCTGTTAGATACTAAACTGCATTTCGTTATTTAGTCTTGTGAAACACCGTGTCAAATTCATTCAACTTGCTCATTCAAAATTACATTAATTCATTTTGTAGTCATGGCTGGGGTAGGCTATATATTTCCACAGAACAAAAAGGTGTTCTTTTGCGTTCGCTATTATCCGAGGCTTTTGGAAGAAAAACATCGGTTGTTTGTACTCTTTAGAACAGTTCTAAAGACTGTAATCACTTGTGTTCTTCTCTTCCATCTCTTTCACAAATAATGAAATCGTAGTAGGCTATAGTATTTTTCCATGCGTTTATTTAGGCGAACTGCTTTCCTTTCCGATCAAGCGAGTGGTGCGTCAAGGGGGTGCATAGAAAAACATCGGTTGTTTGTACTCTTTAGAACAGTTCTAAAGACTGTAATCACTTGTGTTCTTCTCTTCCATCTCTTTCACAAATAATGAAATCGTAGTATAGTATTTTTCCCTGCGTTTGTTTAGGCGAACTGCGAGTGGTGCGTCAAGGGGGTGCATATTCTGACGGGGGTGCTGAATCGGGTACAACACCGGCACAGAGAGACCAAGCGGGCACAGCTGGGGGGGGGGGGGGGGGGGGGGGGGCTGCATTTTATGACCTTTGTCAGGCAAGTAGATTGAAAGGGATATTTGGGATTAAGCCACCGCCAGACCCTGTCAGCCACTGTGATAATGCACCAGCCCCGGTGGATAAACATGCTCGGGGGGGATGAGCATGCTGACATCGTTGATATGGGGGTGGGGGGGGGGGGGGGGGGCAACCTGGGCTGGGCTGGCTGGAAGTCCAGGAGCAATCACTGTAATGTTCAATAAACTCGCTGCAATCAAATACACGCCGCAGCTCTGTCACAAAATATTATTTGTAACTGCTGTTCTAGAGAATGAAGGAATGAGGGCTTTTTTTTTTGGAAGTGTTTAACTGCTTTTGTGAAGTCAACTGGGGCATGATCTTTCTGTCTGTGTGTTCAGGACATGCATCTCACTTTACGGCTTTAATTAATAATAAGACTAACACAAGGTCGTGCTTTTAGTTTAATCACTTGTGAAGGGTGCATTTGCTCTGTGTTGAGGTTGTTAATGAGAGCGAATAAAAGGACAAAACCATGTGAAAGTGATTCAAGGCATCTATTTCCTCCTTATAATCTATGCAACTACAGGCTATTCTTTTTTTTCCAGTCCAAGTACAGCCTTTACTTTGTCATCATTCCGATTCCTTCTGATCCCTCGAACATACAATGTTTTGCTTTCCTGCAGTCTTTCCACTACAGATTGCAGAGCCAGTTGCCAAGCACAGCCAGAAATTACAGGAAAAATAACATCCTACTGTTCTAGATCCTGTTCTAGATCCAGAGTGGTACCATGAGGTGTTCATCCTACTGTTCTAGATCCACAGTGGTGCCATGAGGTGTTCATCCTACTGTTCTAGATCCACAGTGGTGCCATGAGGTGTTCAGCCATGAGTAAATGTGCGATGTTCAGATGTTCTCTGCTGCGTTACCCTCCCCCCCCCCCCTCTGTATGGTTAGTGTGGTGTGTTGCTGAGGTGTGTGTCCGCTGAGGTGTGAGGTGCTGAGGTGTGTGGTTTGAGAGGGCAGGGGTGTCCCGGGTGCTGAGGTGAGTCTCCACACCCCGTTGCCTCTATCCTTCATACACTACTTTACCTGTCATGGCAAACCCAGCCTCTAAGTCAAGGCAGCATCTTTTATGGATGAATCCATTAAATTGTGAGTGAAACCATTCGTGGCATATGAATTTATAGTGTTGAGTTATCAGGCCAGAAATCACATAAAACTAGAAAAAAACTAGAAAAAAAACTACTAGAGGTGGTCTTTAGTGAACCAGGGATGAATTTAGTAGATTTGAAGGTTTGATTTGAAATAACTTTTTTTTGGTAAATCCATGTTCAGACACCTATCATTGTCCCCAGTCCATCTGATTGCTTTAATCTTCCAACTAACCCAGTGGCTTCCAGGCAGCATCCTTCCTGGTGAATTCATCTGATTATTTTGATGGAGGACCCAGGGACAGCCCTCCCCACCCCTCGTAGAAAATTAAATGTCAAGGGAATTGCAACGTGGCCTCTCAGAGAATTTCTTGCGAATTACAGAAAATGTTCTCCTTTCAAGTGTGTGTGTCTAAGCCTGTCTACACCGATTAGACTGATGGAGCCTGCGACCCCAATGCGTTTCACCAGTGCTGTTATGCTATCTTTAGACAGACAACACTTGTCCTGTCATTGATTACATTGACTAGCATTTCCATAGCTGTCTGGTTAGAGATTAGGCAGCTGTATAGATGAATCTATGAAAGTGCTCTGTTGTCAAGTTGATCGATCAATACAGTGCCTAGCATCCCAGACAGCTTCCCCCAGGAGTTTCCCAATATGTCTCTGGAACAGTGGGAGTTGAGCGGGAGTATTTTTAGCTTGTCAGTGTTGCTTCTTGCCTTTATATTTTCATGCACAGTATCAGTTAGGACTCTTGCCAGTATTAAACAAATTCGGACATCAGTGAGAGAATGGAATTCACCCCTAAATACATTCATCTTAAAATTCAGAATGTGTGTAATTGGTTCCCATAAGATGGCTCACCTTATCTTAGTAAGAACTGGAAAAAAGTAATCCTCGTATGCAACCAAACTTCACTTCAGAATCTAAAGGTAAAGCCCAGAGTGACAAGTATTAATATCACTTTCATTCCTGTATTCATTAATTTACATAGAATCATCTACCAAAACCCATGTGTACATTAATATTGTCTCATAGGTGCTATCACAGTGAGAAATATCCAACTATACAAGTCAGAGACGATACATCAAATCATGCCAAAATGTGTTTGCCATTTGTTATGGTATACATAGGATAGGCTGTTAAAAAAAACTAAATATTTAATGTATATAATATACAACTGTTCACTTCTATAATGTAAAAATTATACATACATACATAAATAAACATAAACATACAACTATAAATAAATGTTTTTATGTAGCTGTGATATCCCATAATACTCTTTTCCAATCATTGAGTAATTGAGCTGCAGTGCATTCCCTTTGTTTACACCTAGTAAATACATCCCCCCTTCCCTTTAGCCTTTGTACTCACATCGGAGTGCCACAGCCATGTCTTCCCTCTCCCGTGTGTGCCTAGCAGGACGAGCGCACTGAGAGTGTTGTCTTTTGAGGCAGTGAGCAAGGTAGCAGATGGTCCCGGAAAAAAAAGAAAAGGAAGGGGGATAGAGAGAAAGAGAGAGAGCGCAAGAGAGAGAGAGAGAATGAGAGAGAGAGAGGGGGAAGAAAAGTGAGCGGAGAGGGGGAACTAGGCTCACTCATGTGCGAAGGAGAGCATCTCCCCTCTCAGCAGCGCTTCTGAACACACCACTCGCCCTCCCCGTCATAAGCATGCAGCCGTATGCTTCTGTTTATGCCCGTCTCTGGCTCCCATTGGATAGGAGGCCTGTGAGGCGGCGGCCAATGAGCAGCTGGGAGCAGTCACGTGGGGCGGGGCCGCTGGGGAGAGGAGAGGAGAGGACAGGAGAGGGGAGAGGAGAGGGGAGGAGAGGGGAGGGGAGGAGAAGAGAGGGGAGAAGAGGGGAGGAGAGGATGAGCGGGGTGGGGGGATGGTGACGGTGATGAGTAGAGTGAGGGATGAGGGCTCAGGGGCCTGGCGGTCTGCCTAAGCATAGGAGCCATGGCACTGTCTGTCTGCTCACTGAGGGTGTGGAGAGAGGCCATTTTTATTTTGGTTCCTGACGGGGCCAACAGAACGCTTGCGACTGTGTCCTTTTCTTGATAGGAGAGGAGGGGATGGATGCAGACGTGCACAAAACTGCACCCCCTCACAGAGGCACACACACACACACACACACACACACACACACACACACACACACAAGCATACAGAGGAGGGGAGGGAGATAGGAGGAGACATTATTATACAGACTGACGAAACAGGTGTAGACACACACTCACACACACATATGCATACCCTCATACACACACACACACACACACTCAACAGGGGGAAGAGCTTGGATGCGGTGTCACAGTCTCTCTCTCTCTCTCTCTCTTTCTCTTTCTCTCTCTCTCTCTCGACGAGGCGAGTCGAGGGCCAGGGGTGCAGTCATTAGAATTCTGTCGCCATGGAAACCAGTTCAACGTGGCCAGGCTCAGATGGGTGGCGGAACTCAAAATCTGCCCCAACATGTCACAATGAGATCTCCCCCTTTATCAGCTCCCCAAGCTGCCAAATCGCCCCCGACCCTCTTCGCCAGGTTCTCCAGAGAGGCCTCACAGACACAACACGACATGCCTCTTACCCAGATATGAAAAGAGCACTGTTGAGTTATCTAGAGGATATCAGAGGACTGCTTCAGAGCAAAGGACAGCATTAGCATCGGCCACAGGCGGGTTGAGGATTTATTTAGGGCTGGGCTGGGCTGGGCTGGGGGGGGGGGGGGGGGGGGGGGGGGGGGGCGGTAACGCAGTAGAGAACCTCTGAACACCGCACATGATTATTTTAAAGAATATAAAATGAAGACATTCAGACCAGTCAGAGTGTTTTTTTAAATAGTTCAGTTTAGTTATTTAGGTAGTTTGAAAGGTCAGAATTACCAGAACCTTCTCTGGGTTGTTTTGGACTGGTTCTGGGGACCTTCCAAGGCAGTGGGGGTCTCAGCGTGGTTAACCTGGTTCAGAGTGTTTTTTTAATTAAATTGAAAATAAAATTAATAAAAATCAAATGTAATTAAAATTGAATAACAGGGTCTCTGCACATAGAGTGAGGTGTACGTAAGGCGTCAGGGTTAGTAGACCCTGGGTGGATTCCGACATGGCAACAGTCTCCTCAGGAGACGCCAGAGGGGCCCGCTGGAGGCCAGGTCCCGACCCACCCGACCCTGAAGGACCCCTCAAGGGCAGAGACGAGTCTGGGGTACGAGTTTCAGCAAAAGACCAGACAACATCCCCACACAGCCCTTCCCCCCCCCCCACACACACGTCCACCAGGACAATGTCGTCCTGGGCGACTGCCTGTGATGTCACCTCAGAGGAGCTGGCGGCAGGGGGCTCAGCAACAAGTGCGAGCTCAACCTGCTCAGCCTCTTCTGGGCTGACCTCTTCAAGCATCCTCGTGTGCTGCCTCCTTGGTTAGAAGATGGAGAGGTCACCTCACCAGGGCGCGGGCTCAGGGAGGAGACTGGGTTCCTGGACCTTGCCCCAACAGAGGTGTGGGCTGGGTGTCATTCCATCGGGAAGCGGAGACGTATCACCTGTACTGCAATCCATGTTGGCTTTGTCCTGTAAAGTGTCACATGCAAACTGTACAAGAAGTGACAAACTGCACATCAGGCAGTTCTATTTATAGCCGCGGGGATGTCATCACATTGCCTGATGCAACATGTCCACTTTATAAGGTAAACAGAGATATGGATGTACTGTTGCGTCATCCTCTGCAAATCACTACAGTAGGTTTAATTCCCAATGGCACACCTACGCTATGCAATGTAGTGCATTTCAAACACATCCAAAAGGAAATTACTTTTTAAATAGGCCCTACCTGTGCTTAAAGGTCTTACCTGTGCTAATACACAGATGGTGTGAGATCAGTGAGGCATGGGCTATTTCCACTGCTATAACTAATCGTCATAATATCCTCTGATTGCCACGTATGAAATCAGCTCATAGCCTATGGCACGACCCAGAAACATCCGACAAACAAATGGGTGACTTGAGATTCTTTGAAAACACGAATTGGACCGAACAAAATGCCGAATTGTCTATCTCGTGCGGTTAGTCATTTTGCTAGCATCTGTTCCACACAACACATGGCTTATAAGCGGGTGACTGATTATCAGTGGTTGTCCTGATTCTCCACACAAACGAGAGAATAGACTGAGGGCATATTCTGGCCCTATGCTGCCCGTGCAGAACAATATATAACTTATATAATATGAAGCGGCCATATTGATCATAATCTTCATGTTTTTTGGACCTTTTTGCCGTCTTTGACAGTGAGTAATGACAGAAAAATAGCAGGACTGGGGAGTAGATGGTTGGACAATGTACTCACCCTCATTTGTCTTTGTCATTTCTACACATGCACACACACACACACACACACACACACACACACACACACACACACACACACACACACACACACACACACACACACACACACAGTTTGTTGTGTCAGCATCACTGAAAAACAGTGTGCTATCAGTATGTCTTACCAACACAAAGGCAGATCCCGTGTTTTAACTACGAGGGTGGGGGTGGGGGTGGGGGTGGGGGTGGGGGTGTTCCAATGCCATGTTTCCCAGCACTCAAGTGACATCTGTATCTGTAGCAAGACAACATGTGGAAGTCATGGTAAGCAAGACTTTATTTATATTGCACATTTCATACAAACGTTGCAATTGCAAGTGCTTTACATAAAATCAATAAAGGCAAGCAGCAGGAGCAATGCATGGAGTGAAAGATAAATAAAAATGATCAACATCGTATCAGAACCTAGGCTTCTAAAAGTCATAAAACCCTTTAAACAGTTTAAAAGAGAAATAGTAAAAATAGTGCATGGTAAAAGGTCAATGTGATTCAGGCACAAGATACCCAAACCTCTCTCTCTGCTCTCCAGCTGGTCAACAGCGGCTATTTGTGCATCCAAGTACCAACGCTACGTTGCACACATGCACACACACACACACATGCATTCACATGCAGACACACTTTACTTGTAAAGGACCGAAACACAGTCCAATCAAACTAAATTAGGATTAATCTGACATGGTCTTAAAGAAAGCTTTTTCAGTGTGTAGTGAGATGATGGAACTGTTTGTGACACGACATGGCTTTCTTTCTTCTACCACAATTTTGTATTTTTCAACACTGTATAGTTTATATACTATATACTTCCTACAAATATTAGACCTGTGTAGCCTTCAAGATATTGTTGCGTGCAGCGGGGGTGTTTGTTTTTCGTGTGCCAGTGGGAAATGTCTAAATCCATGTAAAGGGTGTTTCCCTCTTATGTTAATTTTAGCGTTTATTTTCTGATTAGAGTCAGTGTGTCATGATCAATGCCCCAGTGTGTGATTTTCCTTGTGTTTAAGTGTCTTTATCCACGCCCAGTCAGTCTGATGTGTCTGTGTACTGTATATGAGTCCACTCCAGTGGCCACTCCTGTCTGAATGCTTGTGTCTGTTCTCCATTATTGGCAATAAGGCCATAGATATGCCTGTGAGGTCGCTACAATTAATACTTTTTAAACTTTTGTATATATATATACAGTACATACAATATATACTTATTAAACTACAATATTTACTTATTAGTACAAGTAATCTGTAAAGTAACTAAGTTACTATTTAAAGGAGTAATCAGTAATCCAATTACTTTTTCAAAGTAACTGTGGCGACTATGCTTATTACATATATTGCTACAATATATAGTTATTACACTTTGCAGCGCACAGATGTGCTAACGGTGATCAGTGTAAATGTAGCAGGCAGGGGCACAACAGCTCTGGGCACTGCCAGTCTTCAGGATGCCTGCAGCGCACCGACAGCAGTCTGTCCCCTGATGTGCCTGTCCACTCGGCTATCGTTTGAGCCATACTTTACTACTGAAGAGGGAGGACAGGATGTTTGCCAGGGCAGCCAAACTTACTCATCAGACAGCGTGATCTACAGCGGAGTTGACACCGGGTTGTGGTCAGACTGCATAATGCAGCAGCGTTGAAAACAAACATCAAGGGATGAAAAGGGTCGCCATCCCGCGTACAATTCACCCACAACCAGTGGTGCAGCCCAGGGTATACGCAGGTATACGGAGTATACCCAGTGGTGTAGTCCAGGGTATACGCAGGTATACGGAGTATACCCACTTATTTTTCAGTCAGCGTTGCACGTATACCCACTTCTCAAAACAGGGCGTTTATCCTGTGCTGTATGGGCTGCTTACAAAAATTGCAAAATGAAGAGTATACCCACTTCTCCAGGGACCACTACACCACTGCCCTCGACTCGACCCTAACAACAACACAGTGTTGGTTTGTGTGGCGTCTGTGCTCACGCCAAAGGACAGTGGGGTGAACTGGTGCAGCAGCTTGAATTATCTGGAGTGGTGTTGCAGAGCGCCTGCCAGAATCCGAGGGTTGATGGAGAGCCCATGCACCTTTCCAAAACATGTAAGCAGTTACTGTGGAGCGATAACGCTTCAGTCCTGCAGCGTCCCCCTGTCCACCACAGTAAGTTTAGCAGTGCCGCAGGCCCAAGGAAGATTTTCTTTTGTACTTTTACCCGTAAGCGAAACACAACAGCAATGTTTTACTGTGCAACCAAAGGACTACCTGGGTAGCTGCAGATGGCGGCGATCGTGTTCTCTCTTGTCTCGAGTCGCTCTCCGTGCTCTTTGTGCCTGGTTAATAAATCATAGGCCAAGAGCACTTTTAAATATTAATTCAATACTCTAGCTGCTTCAGTCCTTAGGGGCTTTAAATGTCTTATATCTCCTGAAGATTTCTGTGTTTTTTCGCTCAATAATTCAGTCGTCTAACCTAGGGCTTGGCAGTGATCAGGATTCTAAACGAGGGTCCCTATTTGTTCAACACAAGTACAAAAATATCAATTTAGATTGCACAGATTGACTGTGATAACTGCCTTAATTGCTTTTAAGGACACAGGAAAACATCATAACAAACACATTCATCCCTCAAGGCATTACATGTTTAATGCAAAAGCTTTACAGTCAGTCAACTTCAACTTATCTTACAGTCATTGTAATAATAATAGCATTGATTTTACCCTTTTCACTGACTGCATTTGGGTAATAAATATTGAGTAAATACTTTACTGTTATTAACTTGTATTTGCTACTTTTTTACATTTCCAGTAGCGTTAAAATGTTTTGAATCACGCAGAAAAGGACACAGTTTCTTGCCATATTTCAGTCCATCAAATAAGGTACAAAATGAACACAAAATCTAATCAATACAGTTTAAAAGCAAGAAATAATGATTTTGACTTGAAATTACTATTTTTGTTATCATATTCGCCTTCATCAAAAACTCCTCCATTTGCAGCCTTTATAAACTTTGCCATTTATAACCATTACAGCTTGACTGACTCTTCTATAAATAGGTTTAGCATAATTTGGAGCAGTGCTTTGGGTCGCTTGACTTGTTGGAGAATTAAATTGGCTCCAGTGAAGTGCTATAAACGAGGTGGGTAATGGATGCCTTCCTTGTTAAATATTCCTCAAATTACATAATGTATCAGCACTAAAGCACCCGAAGACAATCCAACTTCCTGTGCCGTGCTTGAGAGATGGTGTCAAGCACTCCTCCAACATACTTTCATTTGTTCTGAAACCTCAGAAAGGTTCTTCTCTGCGATCCAAACATCTCAGCATAGATTTGTCTTTCTAATCCTGTTTTTCAACCAATCAAGTGATGTAATGTTATTATCATTATTATTATTATTATTATAATAACTTTTTTTTTGCCCATCTCTGTCTTTCCCTTTATTTTCCCAGAATGCCATCATTCCAGAGCCTCTCCACTGCTGTATGTTCCAGATGTATGTGTTCTGGGTACTATTTCATAAAGCTGCCAGCTGACAACTTGTGAGGAATCTTTTTTTTATCAAACGAGAGATTTGAGTGTGATTCTCTAATCCACCTGCACAATTGTGCACTGGGGATTCAGGCCTGTTTTTTAAATCCTGGTTAAAGCCCGTGTGTACTGTTCTGTGGAGGATGTGTCATATGCCATTGTAAGATACGTATCTTCAGTTTCTTGGCAATTTCTTGCTTGGAATAGTCTGTTTCTGCCAACAGCTCTTTCTTTCTTTTAAATGTTTTATACCAAAGCTAGTGGCTTGTGTAAAAAAGGAGACACACAATGGTAATGAATAGATACTTATTTAATACTTGCTAATACATGTGGATTAAATATGAATTGTCTTGAATTACATGCAAAGCACATAAGCACGCATATTTGGAAGCATCGGAGAGCCTTCATGTATTCTCTCATTCAGTGAATCAGTCTTTGCTCACCAGCTTGGAATCAAATGAGGTCTTGAGGGATTTTTTTTTACTCTGTGTAGCAGATTGCCTCAACATCACAGCTCAAAGTTATATAACTCCCATTACTTCTGGTCACTACATCCATGTATCAGAATCACATCTGACGTCCTCCTCAACCTTAACAAAGAGGGTGAATTTAGACACAAACTTTATTTTTCTGAAGAGAAAACCACTCTAGCTAGCTGACACTGGGCTCCACCATGTGAGTCTGCACACGAAAATACTGCCTCATTTGTGCATCGCATTAAGATAAGTGCAGCTGCTAAATTAACAGGTTTACGTAAATGAGCAGGACAAATCTCATTAAAACAGACAATTAGCAGACCCATGGACCATGCTGCTGTCCTTGTTTCCGCCCACTCCTGTCCTTGCACCTCGGCCCTGGGACCTGCTGATGTGGGGAATGATGCTCCGGTGACCCGGCGGCTGACAAGGGCACACCTGCTGGTCCCCCACCCCTGACGTCACAGCCTATTTCTGGCACCACCGCTGACCTCCACAATGGCACTCGCACAGAGCTGAAATCTGGAGTGTGAACCTCCAGCGGGGCCAAAATTAATTTTTGTATTGATCGCCATGGGAACTGATGAGGTGACGGCGGAATGCTGACAGGCATCATTGTGTGGCCCGTGTAGGTCTGAGCACTGGTGTAGTCCAGGGTATATGCAGGTATACGGAGTATACCCACTTATTTTTCAGTCAGCAGTGGGTATACCCACTTCTCAAAACAGGGGGTTTATCCTGTGCTGTATGGGCTGCTTAAAAAAATGAAGAGTATAACCACTTCTCCAGGGACCACTACACCACTGGGGGGGGGATACAGTGCATTCAGCACTTGAATTCACCCCTTTGAAAGTGAAAACAGGATTTTACAAATTGTTGCTAATTTTGGTCAAACAGAAATATCACATTGACATTAATATTCAGACCCTTTTCTATGACACTTAAAATTTAGCTTGCGTGCCTCCCATTTCTCTTGGTCATCTTTGAGATGTTTCTACACCTTGATTGGAGACCACTTGTTGTAAATTCGAATGATTGGACATGATTCAGAACGGCACACTTGTCTTTATAAGGTCTGTCAGCTGACAATGCATATCAGCACAAAAACCAAGCCATGAGGTCGCAGGAACTGCCTGCAGAGCTTAGATACAGAATTGCGTCGAGGCATAGATCTGAAGAAGGCTACATAACATTTCTGCTGCATTGAAGGTTCCAAAGAGCACAATGGCCTCCATAGTTCTGAAATGGAAGACATTTGGAACAACCAGAACTCTTCCTAGGGATGAGCAATCGGGGGAGAAGTACCTTGATAAGAGAGGTGATCAAGAGTCAAATGGTCACTCTGGCTAAACCTCCAGAGCTCCTGTATGGAGATGGGAGAAACTTCCAGAAGGATAGCCATCACTACAACACTCCACCAATTTGGGCTTGTACTCCACCAATTATGACAGTGTGGCCGAACGAAAGCCTCTCCATAGTAAAAAAAAAAAATAGGAAAGCTTGCTTGGAGTTTTCCAAAAGAACCTGAAGAACCCTCAGACTGTGAGAAACAAAAGTCTCTGGTCTGATTAAACTAAGATTGAACTGTTTGGCCTTAGTGCTAAGCCCCAACTCCTAACTGGATGGTCTGGAGAACTCGAGAAGGCTGGACTGTTTTTATTTGTGTTGTTTGTTTGATTCCTACTCACTTCATAAATCTTGCTGCTAGGACACTTGAATTTCTTTAACGGGATTAATAAAAGTTTATCTTATCTTATCTTATTTCTAGAGGAAGCTGGGCGCTGCCCATCACCTGCCCAATAGCATCCCAACAGTGAAGCAAGATGGTGGCACTGGCAGCATCATGCTGTGGGGACGTTTTTTTCAGGGGCAAGGACTGGGCGACTGGTCATGGTTGAGTGGAAGCTGTACAGAGATATCAGAGTACAGAGATATCATTGATGAAAATCTGGTCCAGAGAGCTCAGCACTTTGAAAATATCTATTTTTCTGGATTTAATCATTCACGGTGTTTGGCCAGGGGGTCAAAAGTTAGCGGTCACACCACAGCTTCTCAACCTGTACTGTTTGTTTCCACAGCAAGTCCCATGCTTTCGTTGATACCCCAGTGCCTGCTCACAGTTGAACTAATTGCCATATGCATTCCTGATTGATTGATTTGGCCTCACAGAGACAACCTCAACAGGTATGTGTAAATGTATATGAATGTAATATATTCATGTTTGGTCTTGAATTGATCCTTGTGATGTGGGCAATTCTCTGATCATGGTACTTGTTGTTATTTACAATACTTATTCATTTGGGTTGTATATTATATTCCATTTGACTGACACTAACATTTAAGCTTACTGTATTATTGTATTAATAAACTGTTCACTCATTAGCCATTCATATAACTCCTTTTGTGCCATGCCATTACATTAATTAAGACATAATCATATATTGTCGACATATAATTTCACAATTCAATGTCTGATATTATAATCAATATGAAACGACACACGCATTGTACTAAATGCACCAGAGAATGACAGGATGTTCTTTTAAATCTCATTGAATAGTGGTCAGGCGATTATGGTCCAAGTGGAGAATGCAGAGGGTAGTAGCACCATCTAGAGGCTATTGGGGGAAATGCTTGCTGAAGAGTTGCTGAAGGAATGTGTCTATGCCTTTTGGAAATAAGGTCATCTTTTACTCTGTCAGACAAAAATATTGAAGAAATGTGTTAACTTTAACTCTATGCCTTTGGAAATAAGGTCATCTTTTATTCAGAATTTACAACAGAAATGTTGACTAGGGGTGCCCAAACCTTTGCCTGGTACGTTTCCACACCTTCTACGGAGGTGCACTCAAAGTAATCTACCATTGTAAAGTGTCATCTATGTGAAGAGTAGAAGATAGTGAGTTGCTTAGATATGGGACGTCTTTTCTTGTGTATAAGTGAAATGTATTCTATTCACTTCTCTCTCTCAGCTCTCACCCATATAGTATAACCAACACCAACGGCTGCGTTAACATTGTTTTTTCAGCATCATAATCTACACTTAAACAAAACGCATATAAGGCAACCTACAAGGATACCTTCCACTGACTTTATTTCACTTTATTTTGCTTTAACTCCAGACTGTCTCTGCAGTCTGTCCATCTACGAAGTTATTCTGCATTCTATTTTTCGTTTGAAATTATCCTTTGCCATCCTGTGGGTAGTAATGTTAGCCGGGGTAAAATAATGGGTAATGTCACACCTGCATGGCGGAGAATACAATAACAAAGAGCACACAGGTAAACACGCGTATTTTTTCATCACACCTTTCACAAAAAGTATTTTCACCTATCACATATTAACTATTTAAAAACAGTGGCTCACTGTGACGTTATTGCGCTTTTTACTGTCATTACTCTCATCAGTTCCCATGGCGATTATTTAACATCTTAAATATTTCTCCTTCAGTTTGGGGGACTTTAGATTGCTAACAATTAGAGTGTAATAACGACACCTAGTGATGAAGTATGAGCAGCACCTCATAGCCTACTTATTCTCTGGGGGGGAATCACATCCACGCACATTTGCTCACTCCACACCTAACATACAAACATGTAATATCAGGTTTGATATGGATAATCGCGTCGTTCCTTTAATACCTTCACTGGTCATTTTGTCATTTTAGAGCTTAATTTGTTACCACTAATATGTAACCACTGTCATTTCATTAAATGTATTGAGCTAAACTTATTACAAATCTAGTTGTGCAACGTTGTGTCAATATAAGGTTATGCGTAAATATTATCCGCGGGACTCTAACATTTCCACGAGGTCAGCTATGCAGGATCAGTTTCCCAGGCAGTCATACTTTACTTCACTCTGAACATAGCTCCAGCGTCACTTGCCAGGCTTGAAAAAACGGGCTTCATCCATGAGCCAAAGACAGAATTTCAGTCAAGACTCTGTGGTCACTCAAACCCAGTCTGGATAATTCACATTTCACCGTTTGCTATTTTTCCACCTGGTGAAATTGTAGCCTACGCTTGAAAAAATACAACACGTAAAACTCAAGGAAAATACAACAAAGAAACGTTTCGGTTGGCACTGCACTTAAGTTGTTTGTTTGTTCTTTTGTTTATTATTTTTCGGAACACTTTCTGAAACGCAGAGCCCTGAAACCTAGTTGTACTGTAGGTAAATATATAAAATCCGTTAGTCTTCACCAGAAGTTTTCTTCAGTATTTAACGGTTACATTATCACCAGTAGCCTAATCTTGTTTTCAAGAAAGTCGACTGTCGGGCGTGTCCTGGACTCCGTAGTGTTCCTAATAGGTGCGCAAACGCCGAGTTCGTAGTGCTAAAGCATCTGTAGTACAGCTGTGTGAGAACTAGAGGTTCATTTGTTGCATGAGCAGTGAACTTTTTGGGGGCATAGTAGGCTACTTCTAACGGTGACTTTTCCGTAGTTTCCGAGGACACATTTTCATCTCGAATACATATATAGGTCGAAAACATACATTTAACCAAAACTGAATAATATTGTGTAATACCAACTGAGACACCACCGGTCCGTGGATACAATTTGGTATCGAATTTATTGGCTATTGTCAACACGCTTTCTCTGTCTTCAGTTATCGGATTCCAGGTAAGCTTTTTTTCCTCTCGAGTGCCGTAATTAGGCCTAAATGTTTTGTTTTTATTGTAACTATGCACCGAACTATTTCTGGCATAGTAAAGCCATGTTTAACGTCAACCAACACAGCCCAATTGGCTGGTGTAGCATATAATGTTTACTTCAAATATCCTTGGTTTGTGTATAAAATAGCAGTTACAGTGATCGGTATATCAGAAGTCTGATTAGACATAGAGTGTATATTAATCCATAACCAACGTGAAATAATGTAGCGACCGGCTGTCAATCGTGGTGTGCCCGCGCTATGTTTAACTCCGGGCACGCTCACGTTTGACAGCCTGGGAGAGGGGGAGGGGGCGAGACCCCCAGTGTTGATAGGCTACGGGGTCAAAGTAAAGGTGTTCGACTGAGTTCTGAGAGACGTGAGCCACGGTTTTTGAATGCTCCTGTGAACCTGCTTTAATAAACGAGTTAATAAGACCCTGACTCTTGGTGGGACATTACAATAATATTGAATAAGTGAGTAAGCGTGAGTTTTGAATACGTTTGAAACCATGTTTGATTGTGATGTGGATGGATGAAGTCAGCAAAGTTTCTCCCACAGCTTATAATTGAATTATGCACTTAAAGTATTTTTTTATTAAAAATAGAAAAATCATGTTCGGTGACCGCAAGTTGTTTGTTTCGAAAGATAAAGTGACTAGCTTTTATGATCTGGTGGTATGTAGTCTGCATGTGACCGAAGCATTCATTAGTCTTCGAATGGCAATACAAGATGTACACTTAAAGCAGTCTTGATTGGTGTCTTGTTTGAGACACAGACTGTCATTGTAGACGAGGCTTGTCCTGGCCCAAAAACAAACTTGCTGCAGTGCTACTCTAGTGATACATTTGGCACATAGCTGTTGATAGAACCACACAGATTCCGCTCACTCACGCACTCACTGAATTGAATCCTGTGTGATCTCACAGAAATGTTGACAAAATTCCTCAGGAAACTCTGAAAATGGGAATGAAATTCACATAAATTGTGAAATTTGGTTGACCTATAGTGCATGACCTGACTGACAAACTCAGTCTAAAAACTACGGTACGTCTGTGACCACTGACCAAATATCAAATGCAATATAATACCCCCACCCACCACCCCAGCCCACCTCTCAACCCGGCTAACCTCCTCTCCTGTACCCATCCGCTCCCCTATACCCATTTCACTAAGGTGCCAAGCCCAAAATAGACTACCGCCCCATGATTGCTTTGGAGATCTTTGTAGAACAGTCTGTACCTCACAAACACAGGGGATGGCCCTTGAATTCTGCCTTCCTGTGGTCTTCAAAATGAACGACCCCCAGGGATTTTCGGAAGGCCTGACTCGACATGTTCTTTTCCAGACCTGACTTGAGCAGAGAATCTCATTGGTTCGTTAAGTGTTCCTGGCCAATGCTGCTGTCATTGCAAAGCACACTAAGTCTCTGTGTACGATAGACACTAACACTGTTAAAACGACCACGATAAATACTTTAAACATTTATCTTGTCAAGTGTTTTCATCATATCCACTACCTCAAAATGTCACTGAGATGTTTGTGTGAAATTCTTTTGGAATTCCTAGGCAACCTAGAAGTGTTTCTCACACCACAGTGAACATAACTCACACACTCATATTTTTTCCCTCCTGTCAGCAGCTGGGATGGACCTGTCTGTGGTGGTTGCATTCTGCTCTTGTCTAGTGCCTGTTTTGGGTGAGTAACCTACTGTCTATTACAGTCAAATAGTCTGTCGAGCTAAGCCTCAGTGTAATATGAGCAAGGTAGTTCAAGTGCAAAGCCAGATGATTTTTAGATGAAAACAAATCGATTTTTTTTTTATTCTGGAAGAGATAACTTCTCCGAAAGTAATGGTTGGTCAAACTGTGTCACATTTAGATCGAACAGTCTATGGTTTTATAGATCTATTTTTCTTTACATTGGCATACTTTACATGTTATCAAGAAGTTACAATAGAGGGCGCTGTGACAAAAATGTGTCTGTACCTGGGCCTGCTCCCCTCTCAAGCCCACCAGATGTCACTCAGGTTCTGCTTCGAGATAGATCTGAAGAGACATCCTAAACCTGTCGAGATAGAAGATTTATGCTGCATGAGTATGACAAACTGGTCTGGTATCCCTGATTTAATCTGATCTATTGATAGTAGTGAATTTCCTTATGTGTGTGTGTGTGTGTGTGTGTGTGTGAACAGGATCAGCTTTTGGCAGGGAAATGCCCGGTAAGTCAGCGGGAGTGGCAGCCTGATAGATGATGTGAATGATTGGGTGCTCGTTAATTCATATCCAGAGCTTTCCTGCATTTTGCACCCTTTTACCCCTCGTGTTTCAAAATGGCTACCCTACTCAAAATTGCATCATGTCTGAGTGTCTAACGCTATGTCTGGCTGAAATTACTCAGCAACCCACTGTAGATATCACTGAGTTACAAAGGTACCAAGCTCCCTTAAAGGAGCGCAGAACCTTGTAGAACCCATTACTTCAACACGAGATCTCCTTTAGTTCCTAGTCTGGGTTTCTGAGGAGTAATGATAGCTCCGCTGATGAATCCTCCCTATATATTCATATACATTTTACAGTTTGCTAGCTGACAAGCATACCCCGTAGCAATATCTGAACACAGTTCCAACAAGAATGGGAGCATTCAGAGAATGCAAACCTCCGCCTTGTGACCTTGACCTTTGACCTTGACATCTGAAAATCGAGTCAATTATTGCCATTATATTACCCAATCTCCCCACAAAGTTTGATGGAAATCGGTCCATACGTCCAAACATACAGGGGCGAAAACATGACCTCCTTGGCGGAGGTAACAAACAAATACATTGGATGAAAAGCAAACCCAGGCCTATAATTAAATACAGTGCATCATTAATCTATGGTCAGTTCTGGTAAAAAAAAACCAGATTAAACAAAATACATTAAACATCAAACCCCCTACACCAAGTTAATTTCCTGTATGTGTGAATATACTTGGCCATTAAAAGAATTCTGATTCTGATTCTGATTCTGATTAAAGCCCTCATCTCCTTGAAGTTTAAATGACTCCTTGGGCATGTTGTGGATGGCACATAACATATGTGGAGCAGTCACACATAATGCTTCGGCATTCACATGCATTAGGGCACCTCCTTGTCTTCGGTACAGGGCACCGTCTCCTGTAGCAAGCTCACTTTCCTGTGTTGCGTGTCGTGATGCGAGGAAGGAAGTGTTTAACAGGATGTGGTTTAGCGAACAGACGAATACAACAAGAGAAACAGAGCTATACATTCCCATCGCACCAGTCAGAGGGTCTTTTTCATAAGCTGTTCAATCACACTCTTATTACAGAGTAGTCTTTATTATGGACCCACATTTTAAAAGCTCAATTAATTCAGTTCAATCCCAGACCCAGCCCAGCGGGTCAACAGTGGAGTAATGTGGCTGACAAATGAGAATAATTAATTATTATTTAATTATTTATGATTTTTAAGTAAGGGGACCCCATCAAACCCATGCACTGCTTGAGAGTGGATGCTCGGAGTCCCAAGTCTTTTAATTCGTTTTGCTCTAGAATATAATGATAATGACACACACACACACACACAAACACACACACACACACGCACACACACACACGCACACACACACACACACACACACACACACACACACACACACACACACACACACACACACACACACACACACACACACACAACACACGCACACACACACACACACATACACGCAGACTTTTTCTTAAGCTGCATTATTTTGATGCCGAAGAAGTTTAGACGAGGTAAAGTGCACTGTAATTCACTGGAGGTGGTGATGCTTCCTTCTAACTGGATTCATGTCGGCCATAAGCCAAGATGCATCTGACATGCTTGTTTTGCGGACTCTCCGCCGTCAAACACACAAGTATCATATTCATTCATCAGAGATCAGCTGCAGCTTTGTGTGTATGGCACTGTGTTCTGCAGTATTTGGGCATGAGTGTCATAGTGGCTGCTTTGTACGTGGTGTTTAAACTGGTCTGTTTATACAACGTTTCTTCGTGTTTAGGAATAGTCTCAAGAGCATGACTGTTTGGCATGCACGTAACCAGCTACAAGTTACCAGAGTGAGCAGAGACGTCCAGTGTTCCAACGCGCTTGTGAAGTTCTGTCGATGTTTATTTGTTTATTCTCCTGGCACACTTCATCTGTAATCGTGTCTGGTTGTTTTGAATTTCAGCTTCTTCAATGAGGAATGATGAAACGATTGGTAAGTTCGCTTTATTGATGGCCACATTTAATGAATGTAAGGGCTCCCCATGGCAGGGGGGGAAGTAGACAATGTGGAAATCATAAATGTAATCCTACACTGGCTTTCCTTTCATTGCTTGTGTGATGGAGCTACCATTTTTTTTTAAAGAATTCAGGACAAGTATTACAATGTCAGTTTAAATCTTCCATTCATGCGCTGCAAGCACAGTTAATAAGTTCACAGAAAGATTAAAGAACTGTGAGTCCAAGTCTCCCAGCCTACCACTTTTCTATCCTGTAATAACCCATTCCAGTGGGTATAACATTGTTATAGATATTTAAGAGGAAAATCAGATTTTTGGTGTGTGTGTGTGAGTGTGCACGTGTGTGTGAGAGAGAGAGAGAGAGAGAGAGAGAGAGAGAGAGAGAGAGAGAAAGTGAGAGAGTGTGTGTATTATCTAAGTATTCTCTACTTCTGGAGTTTTATTAAATGCCTCCTCTTTCTCTCTCATCCAGACTATGACAGCCCTTTTCGTTATGGTGAGTTTGAACATGTGTCCTTGACTGCTTTCCAGGGGTGAAATCTTAAACCTCGTTCAGGAAACATCTGGGAGGTTTGGGAAAGGGTTGACATTTTCCCTTCACTTTTCTGGGAGCAATGGAAAACATTCACCCTTCAGGGTCACACTTCCTAAGGGCCATCTTGAAACAGTCCCAACTCCTACTTTCAAACAGTCCATAATATTCCGGTCCATTCATCTCTGGCTCATCCCTGAAACTACTTTGACGCTTCTTTTCATAACATGTATTTCTTTCAACGTCTTAATTCATTCATTCAGTCATTGAATCTCTTAGACTACTAGCAATAATGCTTGTTTTACATTACATTTACATTTACATTTAGCATACGCTTTTGTCCAAAGCGACGCACAAGGGAGAGAACAGTCAAGCTAAGAGCAATAAAAACCTGGTGTAACAATAAATACTAATTTACATAAGAAATAGAAAAACGACATAGTAAAGAAAAAAAGAAGTGCAGGAATGTTACTGCTGTAAGTGCAATTTGTGATTGTGTTGTTGTTTCTGTCAGACTAGGTTTATATCCAGTCTATGTAACCGTGCCTCTTGTTTTCCTCCTCACAGACTATGAATCTCTGCGTATCGGAGGGCTGGTGTTTGCTGCCACCATCAGCATCCTGGGGATTGTGCTTGTCTTCAGTGAGTTTGGGGGCAAGCAGTAACTCTACTAGAGAGGCAGCCATGTTTACGCATCTGTGTTTAAACATGTCTTAAAACATGCTTAAACATGTCAAATGTGGGAAAGGAAAAAGAAATGAAAGAAATAACTCTTTGCTTGACCAATCATGTAATAAATGTGTAGGTTTTTTGTTTTGGTGTTAGTGAACTATTCCAACACGCTCATAACATTTACTTGATTGATGACATGTAGTAACCCTTTAACCTTTTTAATCCTGAGAAATTTGATCAGTTTCATAAGTGCCCTCTGTATTTTACTGTATTTTAAGATTGTGTATATTTAAAGATTTAAATTTAAATTGCTTCTAGACACTTTAATCAGTATACTATGAAATCATCTGATTTAAACCCCCCAGGAGACCTCCAAAGACATAGGCATCCCTTCCTGACATAGCACAGCCCATTGATAGGATGGGTTTGACTCCTATGGTGGTAGAGGTTAATCTGTCCCTTAGCCAGAGCTGCTATGGGCAGTTAGAGCAGGTCTGGGTTGTGTGTGTACCCCAGGTCACGCCTTAGACTAGATGTTTCAGATTAGATACGGTTATGCTCACGCCGGCACAGTTTTTTCGTAACAGCCCATCTTACCCCCCCCCCACACACACACAGACACCCAACACCCATGCCTGCATTTGCCCCCCGTGCTCCCCTGGACAGTTTGTCGCCCCACCCCTGTCACCCCTGCTCTGAAATCAACACCAGGCAATAAATTAGTCATGAGTGTTGCTGCAAGAAAGGCCAACCCTGCCGAGGTAGAGTAAGATTAGATGAAGAGTGCCTCAGCTAGCGTTTGCAGAAGAAGGTCACAGCCAGTGCTTTCCTTGTCTTGGCAGATTGCATGTAGGCCAGGTTTAAAAGTTCAAAATTGTGTGGAGGCCAGGTTTAAAAGTTCAAAATTGTGTGGAGGCCAGGTTTAAAAGTTAAAATTGAGTGTAGGCCAGGTTCAAAAGTTAAAATTGCGTGGAGGCTGTGTTCAAAAGTTAAATTTGCATGTAGGCCATGTTCAAGAGTCAAAATTGTGTAGAGGCCATGTTCAAATAGCGTGTAGGCCATGTTCATTTTTGCATACAGGCCCAACAGTAGGACGAAAGGAATATAAAATGGCCAAGAAACACATTCTTTTAAGTTCTCAATGTTGTATCCATCTCTTCCTATCTTACAGCCAAAAAATGTCAGTGCAAGTCAAACAAGCAATCAAGGTGAGTGGCAGGAGGCAGCACCTACATACAAATTGTCAGTTTTTTCAACCAGACATAAAATTAATATAATGTAAATGCCTCCAGTTTGCTATGTTTTTATACATTCTAATGTAAGTTATCCAGGAAAGTTGGTAACATTTAAATTCACATCCTGTTTCTTGGTGTTTTCAGGGAAGGCAGTGCTGATCCAGAGGCTCCAAACCTGAACAGTGAGTTTGAGATGGCATCATAATCCATATCTATCTATCTTCTTTCTCATTGGTCCCCAAATGACAGATGGAATTTTAATACGACCATGTTTTTACAGGTTAAACACACCATGTGAACATACAGGTGAGTCCATGACTACCGAAAGTAATAACTTCCTTTTTAGTTGTGTTTTGAAATTACGTTGTCTAAAGGAGAATGCCAAATCTACCCACAGGCCGAGACCTGCTACCCTCCCAATCCCAGCCCAGACTTCGCCTCCAGGGGGTCACAAGAAGGCTTTGCATGCAGCACACCGAGGGAGAGACCTTCTTTTACGGAGTGAACCAAGCTCCAGTAATCACTGACACAGTCTTGCTGAGTTGCAATTTCATGTTCCCCTATGTATCACGTACAGTTGCATTTTTATTCCCCCCTATGTATTGCAAGCAGTTGTTAGACCTACACAGCGAGGCTATGTGTATGCAGGACTTCCAACATAATCAAAGGCACAGAAATATTTTATGTTTTTCTCACTGATGCATTTTATCGTTATGCATAAGGGCAACGACACTGCAACAGACTCAGGGAAGTACCTGAGGTAAATTATCACGGGCTAGAGTTGTGGAGTACGCCACCGGTAGCAGGACATCCACATGCTTTCAGCAGCATATTGTTTCTTTTTTTCTGAAAAATGACTTTGCATAGATATGTAGATTTTGTATGTTATGTAATAAGCTGAACATGTTCTCCACCTAGCCTAGTTGTTTTATAAACTAATAATGATATGCTTGTCTTCTGTCCTACACTACCAAATAAACAAATATCGATGAGGTAATCAGTATGCGTGTGATTTGTACGCCTGTCTGCTCTGTTTTCATTTCCCTCTTGTGTGAAGAGCTTCCCCCAGGACTTTCCCTATGCGCTCCTACATCTGCAGTCGCTCGATTCCACGGAGGCGCTGCACTGATCATTACCGTTGTTATTCTGCTGACTTCGAATTTATATTCTCCAGGATGGCTTAATGTTTGCTTTCATGTCCAAATCTACTGCACTGTGACAAGACACAATATTGTGATATAAGCTACCCTATCTACCAACTTTCATGAATTTACAATATTCCATGCACATTCCTATTTTGCCATGACTTTTGCCAAGACTGACCGGTCATTCATAAACCTTCATTCTGAGTATTTTACGCGGCAACAGTCCTCAGTGACTGAAAAAAGTTCTCATAACACGCACTGCTGAATGAAGACCTTTAGTAAAAGGTGTGATGGGAATTCCATTATCCGTTATAGATTTAGGAAACCCCTATGTGATACCACGCTGAGAAACGATGGTCGCTTCATTCTTCCCATTTTGCAGATAGCCCGGACAAAACTGGCACGAGAAATATCTCCGCATTGGCTGGCAAGATACCGAGCATGGCTCGTGGGAAGTGCATAATCAATACACTGACAATTTAGGAGGCCTACTTCAGATATCCACCAGATGGCGCTCAATATCATAATTTAGCAGATGCCCCATTGCACCACGGATCCGCATACGCTTTCCTCACTACCTCGCCCCTCTATTGACATCCTTTACATTCAACTCCTCCTGCCAGCCCGCATTGTAGCACATCCACGACCGAGGAAACCCATCCCCAGCGTGTCTGTTCTCTAGAGCCATGGCAACCACATCAGGTGAGTAACCATCTTCATAACATCTTCATCTTCATAACATCTTCATAAAGAGACATTGCATTGCATGCACTAGCTCAGTAACGCCCAGCCCAGTAAGTGCTCAAATTGATTGTTTGATTGCTCCATGTGGTAGAACTTCTAAAAACTGAGAGAATTTGCCTTTTTCGTTTACAATTCCCTCGAAAACTCACATAGGTGATGTCTCAAATAACTCCGTGGTATTCTGTTGTTCTTTCGTAATTATTCAACTAGGGGGCTGCATCAGAACAACTCCTTTTTCATCAATATGTTGGTTTTATCTGCAAATATTTTGTAACGTGTTACAGCATTTGCCCGTGGAAGATAATATCTACTATCTACTTTATTCTATCTACTAATATCTCCTCACAAAGTGGGGGACAGTTTGCGAAGAGCTCGCTGGCTCTCCCAAAAGTAGAGGTTCAGCCCCAGAAAACCGCATTACTGCTGCACCTACTCGAGTGCCAATCAGCAGTTACCAGTGTGCTGTTGCTGATGGGATGCCTTTGTTTTTCCTCCAACACAGCCTTGTTCAAATGCTGCTTCATAGATAAGCAGTTTTATTCTTTCCCATTCAGATGTTTATATTTATTCCGGCCAACTATTTCTATAGCATCATGAGATTTGGGAAGTGCTCTGGTCTTCTGGTATTCTTCTTATTTCCATCTTAATATCCATTCACTTCATACAATAGGCGTTTCAAGTATATCGATTTTTTTTTTCTCGAGGAATACCCTCTCTGGATCTGATGAGTCAGGGAGACTGCATTTCGCCCAGCGCTCTGTGCGTCTAACCCACTTTACTGATGAGCCGCATAAACGCGCCCAGGGGAAGTCGATCGAACCCGCCAAAATCTTTCACTCACCAGGAGCAGAAATCTAAGTCAGCAACCAGACCTGGGTGAATGAATCTATAGCCAAATGACGTCTTTTAAATTGGGCAATAATAATACAAGAAAGTGTTTCTTCATAAACCTTACTGGTTAAGAAAAACATCACGTGGTCCTGTCCAGGGTGCTGAACTCCATTGTTCTTGTGTTCTCGAGTTCTTGAGCTGCGTCGAAAACCAGTATTGGTACATTCAGGCCAATCCACCTTCCCGATTGGTCCAAAAAGTACACACTTGTCATTTTAATGAAGTTGAAGCGTTTATGTCAGTAAAATGTCTTGCCTCCCCAGAATCGATGTTTGCGGACCAGAGTGCGTTCGAGTATGGTAAGTGCTTTTTTATCCAAACTCATTTGCAATGGAACGCAATACATTTTTAACTCGTATCAAGAGTTTTTGAATTATAAAAACCACAAATACCATTTAAATCTCTCACTTAACCCAACTGTATTCTCCAGATTATTACACACTACAGACGACAGGTGTCATCCTCGGATTCGTCATGTTCTTCGCCGGGATTCTTATAGCTCTGAGTATGTACTTTATGTCCAGTGACATTTCTATATTATACGTTTCTTTTGTGTATTATCTAGTATGTGCATCCACTCCGATCCTTGAAATGGGCAAAATCTACCCCAAATTGAATTTATTAGGTGTTATCTTTGTAGAAGAAGACCATTTTTACGCTCCACCTTTTCGCATATTTACTGTAGCTCTGCTATCACGCATTGAACTCCCTGACATCTTTAAAACTTGAATTGCTGCTTTACCTCTGATTCCGTTTTGTTTCTGACAGGTAAAAAATTGAAATGCTCAAAATCCTCCAAGTAAGATACTGCAGACAGCTGTGTGCTCGCAGTTCAGCATTGTGCATGTGGAATGTGGTGGATGAGAAGATTGGTTATTTGGAACGGATTAAAAAAAAACCTTCCTTCCTCTGAATGTCCTCATGTCCCCTTACTGGAGCTCGCCAAAGAATACAGTACACACATGGAAATGGTCTCTTCAGTGAATGCAGCTCCAGGGGGGTTAAAAGTCCCAGTCCTGTCAGCATTTTGTCCCTACTATCCACACTGCCTGTCCATCTAACTGAGTGAGGCTCACAAAGCAATGGTTTGTGACATACATAGAAGCGCAGAACCATGCTGAAGAAAAATGCATTTTAAACAGTGCTTCAAGAGTCAACAGTTAACATTTATTTTCACTCAGTGCATGGAAAAGCAGTGTGTATGGTCGTATATGTCCTCAGGCAAGTAGCATGTTGCCTCCTTCCCTGTATTGGTAACGGGAGAAGCTATAAAATAACAAGGAACACATGTTGTAGCTAAGGAATGGCATCATGTCCGACTGTTACTACTCAGTCCTGTCTGCATCAAAAACGTTAATCAAACACTGACCAGCCACTGCAAGCACATTTTTTGCCATGGTCACCCGTGTAAACGATGAGGAGTAAGTAAAGCAAACACTTAATCCAGTTATGAGCTGCATGTGAATGTCTTCCCAAACTGCTGTATGCTTGCCTGCACTGCATCGTCCCCAGTTCTGTGTGAAGTGAAGTAACCATCTGCTCCTCATCTCTCCATTCCAGCCCTGTGGAAGCAACCCCGGTACCCAAGACAGAAGGTACAGTCCCTGAGCACATTGGACACATACACATACACATACACATACACACAAGCACACAATGGCCATGCCAGCGCACACAGTCTATACAGGCCATAGTTGATTTTTGTCTCTCTTTCTGTCCATCTGTCAATCTCTCTTTCCTTCTGTTCTTTCTCTGCTTCTGTCTTTCTTTCTTTCTGTCCTGTCTTTCTTTCTTTCTGTATTTCTTTCTTTCTGTCCTGTCTTTCTTTCCGTCTTTCTTTCTCTCTCTCTTTCTGTGCTTCTGTCCTGTCTTTCTCTTTGTGCTTCTGTCTTTCTTTCTCTCTGTCCTGTCTTTCTTTCTTTCTGTGCTTCTGTCCTTCTTTCTCTCCTTCTCCCTCTGCAGTGCCTCCTCAGACTGTGTGAGGGAAGCTGTGCTCGTCAGCACTGTAGGGAGCTGTTGCAGGAGCTGATTATGGGACATCTAAATTACACTGAGTGCATGGCAACCAGCATCTCCACCATGTGTGGCCCTCTTTTCCAGGTTCATTTTTCCAAAAGAATTCATCCGTTTGTATATAGCACAGTAACCTGGTCGACGTAGCACTGGTATCTTGCATCTGTACTGATGGGATGGTTTTTCAGGTTGGTCATTTTCTGACTCTAGAAGGATTGAAGATGATAGAAAGAAATGTAGCAATTGGACTTCTTTGTTGATATTTCTCTTGAATATTACTGGTCTCCAAATGCTTGAAATGTTGACATGTCCATTTGTTTCAAAGATGTATTATGTGCCCTGGAGTTCCCAACTCAGAATTTATATTATATAATCAGTACAAAAAAGGATGGGTGGAGGGGGACAGAAAAGAGGAAGTTAAATGGTGTGAGTCCTCGGAGGGGATTTCTCATCCTCCATTTCCCTATTCATAACTGCATGACTACATCTGGCTAAATTGCTGTAAAATAATAGACTATTTAGCAAACAGCTTCCCCCAAATTACAGTATAACGTATTCTACCAGGGAATACTTTTGTTTATATTAATTTCCTTTATGATTCCTTTATGTTTGAAAGCACAGTCAGAGCAGGCTACACATGTTAAGTTATCTTTGTTTGTCAAAAGTTTTTCACTATTACATTTACAAAGAGAAGGTTGATCCACCTTTGTTATTTAAAGATGAAATATATAACATTCTGTTTGCAATGATCAACTGTGTTATTGTGAGAATAGCAAACTATTCTGTTTTATTATGTAATGACTAACATTAAAAACCCTGAACATTATCACAGAATTATAAAAAGAGCTTTTGCAGTAAATCAGATGCTGCTCACAGACTGTTTTCACCGATATAACTTGTCGTGTGACTGGAATATGTGTAAACATGTGTCGAAAATGAATTACAAAATCTACATACAACCAATACAGACTATTGTTATTTATTATTTCATGAATCAAGCAGCGAGCACCTACACAGTTTCTCTCCAAGAGTCTTCAATTAACAGGTTCATTAACATTAACGATTTAAAGAGATTTTAGAGAACTTGTGGATATGAATAAAACAAGGCATCCTTCAATAAAAGATGGTATAATTAGACATTTAATGCCAGTATTACAGTATGAAATCTGTTCAAATTTCAGTACAGCAGTAGAGATTAAATACATAGCTAAGGATGAGTTGTCACTCCATCACATTTTCCACACATTCTTCTGATTAGAATATATTTCGAAATAAAGACTGGCTTCTTTGCTATTCAAATGAGTACTGATTTCAAGTAGTAGCATAAGACCATCGGAAAAGTGCAAATCAGGCCTGTTAACACCTGGTGAAAGTCATTAAAATCACTTATGCTAAACATAACTTAAAACCTTCGTGGTGTTTTTTGGAATTTCTTGAAAACGAAACTTACATTCAACAGAAAATAAATACATTTCAAAGGAACTACTGGCCTGTAATGGAGCTCATTTGAGATGAGTGAACCACAGAATAACAAGCCCAAATGCCCCTGAGAACTCATCATGGACACCTCCATAACCATGGGTGACTCACTGAAAAAATAACATGTGTGCTACAGCCTACCTGAAATGACCTTTTCATGCAGCGATGAGTAAAACCTGAGTAATGGTGCTGTGAGTAATTACTGTGGAACCGTTGGCCTCCGTTACATTATTTTAGACATAACAGCCTCTTGCGGTTCATTTCATTATACTGTGTATAATCACCTGATAGCATATTATAGAAATGTCACAAATAAATTACACAAACACACAAGACAAGATAATAAATACAAACTGTAGATGTGTTAGCTTGTCAACACTGATACAGTGTCTTATGACAGCCATAGCAACTCCCCTCCTGTGAACTAATATAGTTTGTTAATGAGAGGAGGGGGGGATTTTGGTGTTTTTTTAAGTGGTGGGACATTCAGAAAAAAAGGTCTTCCCTGAAACATCAGCAGTTTCATAGAAATCACAAGGCACACATGAACACACATGAAGACAGAGACACATACATCTTAAATCTTTAAAAGGCTTAAAATGCCTTCATAGTAGCAAATCCTCATAGGAGGATACATTAAACAAATCCCTCCCCTTCCATTGGGTCCTGGGGTCATTGAGGAGACATTGTCAGCATTCATAGTTTTTAAAACTATCCCATAATGTCCCCTATGTAGGGGAGTGGCTGGCAGCCATATGCAGTAATGTCCCATCAATGCCCCCAATGTAATATAATGGAAGCAGGGGAAGGATACGCTGGGACTAGAAAAGGAGTCCAGGTCAGTCTTGGTCCTGTAAGGAAGTGATGCGGCGTCTAGAGGAAGTGCCTCTCCTCTTCAGAATGAGCTTAAGCTGAGTGTGGAGAGAGGAAAAGGTAGAAGTAAGTTATGCAAACGCAAAATATGTCTTCATTTTAAGTCGTCTGATAATGATTAGTGAAAGCCTGAGATTTGTACTTGAGTATGGCCTGTTAGTGGGAGCTCAACATGTGACTTTGGTTGTAGTTGTCCCATTCTACCACCCAATCCAAAAAATAATGTATTTATCTAATCTCAATTACCTTGCCTTACTCTGAGGAAAAGCAGTCCTCTCCGAGCACGATGAAAGATTACAATTACCACTCAAAAGGGGATCTCGCTGGTTGTTTAACCTCTTTTCCTTGCCAAATAGCACACACACACACACACACACACACACACACACACACACACACACACACACACTGGCTGGGTCTGGCTGTGCTCACCTTATCGCCAGTGTCTCCGCTCTGCAGCAGGTGCGCTGGCTGGTCGTTCTCCAGGTTGCGGGTGCTGGGGTCGGCGCCATGCTGCAGCAGGAGGCGGATCAGCTCCTCCTGGTGGGGGCTGCCATGCAGACCAGCTGCCATGTGGAGGGCAGTGTGGCCGTGGGCCTAGGAGGGAGGGGGGGAGAGAGGGGAAGGAGGGAGAGAGAGGAGAGAAGCAGAGAAGAAAAGGTGAGTGAGGAAGACAACCGTGGAGTGGTGAAGACAGTGGCTTACGACATAAACTATTAAAATTAAATTAAAAAATATGGAAGGAAAGGTAAAATTGGCCTGCTTAATGCAAAGAGTACCCTTTGTTAGAGTAACAAGTGTTAAGCAGACCAAACTATATCTGTGTATGACCACAATTTATTAAAACAATCTGGCCTGACTTGAGTGGTCCTCACCTTCATATTAATTATGGCCTGCATTTCATCTGGGCGGATTCTCATCAAGTAATGCACCAGAGACACGTTTCCCTCTTTCACCGCGAGATGAAGAAGTGTCTTATTACTTTTGACTTCCTGCAAAAAGTGAAACCAGTCATGGGAAAGTGAAACTGACTATGACACAATAATCAGCCTTGTGGGGAAATTCTTCTCCCTTATTCCGCAGAAACTGTGGTATGAAACCTACATGGAGTAGTCCTGAAATAGCTGCTATGGGTAATTCAGTGAAATCCACAGATGGTATCTAAAGACCTACACACTTACTGTGTTGCCAAAGATAGTTGCAAAAAGGACTGTATTGTTAAGATAATTTTTTACCATAACAAACAATCGAATATACATTGGCCACAGTCATCCAGTAAACATATGACACCTTAAGGGTTCACAAACGAGGCGTGGCATCTTACAGCTGAGATTACATGTAAAATAGTTTAAACCAGGTGGCATTTACAATGGAGTAAATTGTAAATGATAAAATGATGCTGATGATGCTGGACATGCCGCCTCGTCTGTCTCGTTGTTTTTTGTAACAATGACAATAAAGTACTTTGAACTTTGAACTTTGAGAAAACACATAGTTTTGTGTTTTGACTGCATACTTGACTCAGTAAGGACGCCCCAGCATTCAGGAGGAGATCCAGGCACAAAATCTTTCTCTCTCCCAAAACGTTTCTCTCTCCCAGCCAAGCTGCAGGATTGGAGGAGGGGTAGGCCATGGCCTTCATGGTGGCACAGTGGGATATGGCAGCACAGTGGAGCGGAGTCAGCCCTTAGAGGGGACAGAAAGATAAAGAGACTGATGACGAGAGGGAGCCCATACGACATAGCGGTCATTATTGCATAGCAACGGTCTGCTATCGGTTAATAACGGACCGCAGAACGTTGGGAAGCCCCATTCAAGTGAATGGAGCCTTCTACAGCATAGAAGAACCCTGTAACAAAGACAGATAGACAGACAGAAGGAGACTTTTAAAAAACTCTCAAGTAAAAAAAATGGGTTAAAAACAAATCATTCCATATCAGTGATGCTTCCAAAAGATATGACCACTTCGATCTTAAACGTAAAACCCCGATCTACCACAAACATCAGCACATCTTCCCTAACACACCACGCCATTTCACTTTTTCAAAGGCTGGGAAAGAAGGGGAAAGGAGGGGGAGAGAGAGCGAGACAGAGATAGAGGCCGCACAGGGAAATAAGAAGGGGAAAAATGTACACATTGTACCTTCAAAATTCCGAGCCTCCAAGTTCACTTGCAATCCCATGAAGAGGATTATCTGCAAAAGTTAATTTTTAAATTAAAACAATTTTGAAAGTTTCACAAAAAGTAAAACATCTTTCTCAATCCAAAGCACTAATGCTACTTAAGGCTACTAATGCTTTTAAATGCTAATAATGCTTCTAAAAGGCTACTTACGCTTCTAAAGACTACTAATGCTTCTAAACGCTACTAATATTTCTATAGGCTACTAACGCTTCTAAGCGCTACTAACGCTTCTAAAGGCTACTAATATTTCTAAAGGCTACGAACACTTCTAAAGGCTACTAACGCTACTAAAGGCTACTAACGCTTCTAAAGGCTACTAACCCTTCTAAAGACTTCTAATGTTTCTAAAGGCTGATAGTGTTACTAAAGGCTACTAATGCGCCATTACCTGCATGACTCTTGGGAAGCCATACGTTGCAGCGAGGTGCAGGGCTGTTTGACCTTTGACATCACACACACCAACATCAGCACCAAGAGAGATCAGATCTTGGACAATGTCAGGCTGGTTGGCAGCAACTGCAACCAGCAGGGCGGTCTGAGTGAGAGGGGGCGAAAATTGTGCTTGAAATGTCATGTGTGTAAAGTGATGGTAAATTAAACGTGACAGTACTTAAAAACAATTTTGGAAGGAAAGAAATGTTGAAGTTCTCGAATATCAGGCCTAGTTTTGTGGACGGTTTGCAACTATTCAATAATCTGTAGTTAGATTCTCATTCTAAAATCTAAGGTGCTCTGGACAAAGTATTACTCAGGACAAAATAATGTCAACAGATTTGGCACCGATCAAGGCATGGTCAAGCTCAACTCCTCAATCCACACCACATGCTGCTGCACAAACACAGTACTTATATATAAATATATGTAAATAAATATATAAATAAAAAATATAAAATAAATATATACTGTACGTAACACTTTACAACTATGATAAAGTTCCAGCAGGTACCTTCCCCTTGTGCTCCTTGGAATCCAGCTTCCCGAGCTCTTTGAGCTTTTCAGCAGCAGCATAAGCATATTCCCTCAGGCCTTTTGCTGTATAGATATGTAGAATCCTTTAGTGAGAGAAAAAAAGGGTTTTAGTGGCTTGGCGAACAACAGTCATCCGCCTAAATCTGTCTCATGACTCATTTTCAGTTATTTCTCAACTACTGCTTCATTGATTTGTCGTGATGTGTCATACGTCAAACTTAACCTATGCCAGTTCTATCAGAAGTCTCAAACTGCATGATCTCTCCAACATAACGCTGAACACAACATGATATTCTCCACAAATGCTCAACTCATCTAATACACAAACTACAACACACACATCATCAGACAAATACGTAGAAACACACACACACATCATCATCACACACACACAAACACACACACACACACACACACACATACAAACACACAAACACACACACACACACACACACACACACACACACACACAAACAAAAACACACACACACACACACACACACACACAAACACACACACACTCACACACACACACACACACACACACACACACACACACACACACACACACACACACAAACACACACACACACACAAACACACACACACACACACGCACACACGCGTAACTCACGTGTCATCATCATCATCCTGCCATGTGGTACTGCTGTAGTCCATCCTCTGGATGAAGCTGCGCGCCTCCTCCAGGGTCCTCCCATCCAGCGGTCTCCCGTAGCTCTCCAGACCAGAGACAGCGGAGGAGACGGGGGCGGGAGCGACCGCGGCACAGCTCTGCTGCCTGTGGCCCGTCACCCAGGCCACTGGGTCAGTGTGAACCATGCTAGTGGAGGCCATCGTGACCTGGCATTCAGGCTTCAAGGGAAAACAAGCAGTTTGTAATAATGAATAAGATATTAATTAATGATATTAATACAATTAATAATAATTCACTTCTGCGATAATAGACTTGGCTGTGAACCGTTTCAAATCAAGTGTTCAATGTCTGGATCCCTAGTTACTCAATGCAAAATGATATTCCACTAAGTTAAAGGCACCCAGTGAACATTAGGGCATCAAAATGGAAATATTCTGGATAAGACAATCTTTATGATATTGACATTTACTTCACCATATTAGCAAATTTGCATCATTATTTGATACTTTGGGCGTTAAAAAGAGCGCTAAAACTAGTCGCAAGAGTGTAGCCCTTTATTTATTGGTGCCACCAAGGTTGTATGAATCACTACTGCAGAAGGACTCTTTCACCTATGTACGGAAAACCAAACCTGTTGTACTTACAAACTGCTGCGTCAGCATAGAGGTGGTGCAGTCCTGCACTGGCTGGTGAGTGTAGCTGGCTGCCGGGTGCTGGTTGTACACGGAAGCTGTAGTGAGGCCGGATAAGTAGTTCATCCCCATAGGGGACATGGAGCTGCCATGATGCAGCGGTGTGGTGGGTAAGTGCATATGGGGGGGGTCCCACGTGTCACAACCAACGGCCCCCATATTTGAGAAACTGCTGGTAGTGGCTGGGGATCAACAGAGGAGAGTATAAGTATATAGAAATAAGATACAAGTAAATAATATGAATTTAAGGTGCCACGATTTCATCGTGTGAAGATTTCAAGTTGAGTTCGATCAGTCTTTACCTGTTGGGGAGTGTTCGGCTGGTGCCAGAGTCTGCGGAGGGACAAAGGAATGATGAAGGTTAAAGTCTGCCTGACATACAGAGCACAACAACAAACAGCAACAAACCACAAACAAACTCTAAACCAACCATTTGATCCATTCAAATAAAGGCAGTTGTTAATCCCAAACCCAAAACTTCTCACACATGGTTTGACACATACTAGCATTCTAAAACATTAACATTTCACAACATGACAGTTTCTACAAAGAGTAATAACAGCACTGTGTGCACTGCACTATTAAGTCGATGTGTCTAACGTGCTTATTGTATAAAGCATTTGCTAAATTACCCGATAGCTAAGTTACAGTTACAGCTAATTAATCTGTTACTTAATGAGTTGTCTGACAATCTCATCCCTAATTATCCCATGCCTTGCGTGCTTCTCCACTCACTGAGAAGGAGTCTTTAAACGTTCTAATAGAACTTAGAGTTCTTATTTAGAACTTCTCCACTCACTGAGAAGGAGTCTTTAAACGTTCTAATAGAACTTAGAGTTCTTATTTAGAACTTCTCCACTCACTGAGATGGAGTCTTTAGACGTTCTAATAGAACTAAGAGTTCTTATTTAGAACTTCTCCACTCACTGAGATGGAGTCTTTAGACGTTCTAATAGAACTTAGAGTTCTTATTTAGAACTTCTCCACTCACTGAGATGGAGTCTTTAGACATTCTAATAGAACTTAGAGTTCTTATTTAGAACTTCTCCACTCACTGAGATGGAGTCTTTAGACGGTCTAATAGAACTAAGAGTTCTTATTTAGAACTTCTCCACTCACTGAGATGGAGTCTTTAGACGTTCTAATAGAACTTAGAGTTCTTATTTAGAACTTCTCCACTCACTGAGATGGAGTCTTTAGACATTCTAATAGAACTTAGAGTTCTTATTTAGAACTTCTCCACTCACTGAGATGGAGTCTTTAGACGGTCTAATAGAACTTAGAGTTCTTATTTAGAACTTCTCCACTCACTGAGATGGAGTCTTTAGACGTTCTAATAGAACTTAGAGTTCTAATTGAGAACTTCTCCACTCACTGAGATGGAGTCTTTAGACGGTCTAATAGAACTTAGAGTTCTTATTTAGAACTTCTCCACTCACTGAGATGGAGTCTTTAGACATTCTAATAGAACTTAGAGTTCTAATTGAGAACTTCTCCACTCACTGAGATGGAGTCTTTAGACGTTTTAATAGAACTTAGAGTTCTAATTGAGAACTTCTCCACTCACTGAGATGGAGTCTTTAGACATTTTAATAGAACTTAGAGTTCTAATTGAGAACTTCTCCACTCACTGAGATGGCTGTGCTGGAGGCCACACTGGTTGGCACCAGGGAGCACGTCGGCGACGCTGAGGAGGTCTCTCGCTTCCGCTTCTGCTCCAGGAGTTTCTTCACAGTGGGCTGGGGGTAACACGGCTTCTCCTTCGGCGCTGCGGGGAACAGACACTCAATGTTTTCAAGGACATTTGGATGCTCCTGTCGTGTACCTGCTAGAACAGTGGTGCTAGCAGTGCCGAGGCCATGGGATAAAGACATACTAATTGAAAAAAAACGTGCATTTCTTGTAGATGCATAGGAGTTTAAAACAAAACTATTGTCATTATCAGCTTTATTTGTGGCACCACAGAATGTCTATGTCTAGAAGTAGGTTTGGGAATTGTGGGGATGATTTTCTTAAGAATCACACAGATGGTCATATACGTGCTCTTGGGGGGATACCAGTGAAATACCAGTAATGAGCATAAGGTCATTTCATTAGAGTTACATTACAACTGCCAATTATGTTTTTTTTCTACTACCTTTTTTTTTTGCAGGACTATGAATAGCACTCAGCAAGGGCTGAGTAATAAGCTGTTTTCACTTTAATGTTAATCATGCTGCTTTCACTCTCATCACACATCCCTCTGTCAGTGATGCATCCATTGCCATGAGAGTTTTTAGCAAAAGGGGGCAGTTTCCTTAGCTATGTGTGAATTCCCTACACTCATGTGTCATCTCTTTGTTTTGTTTTCTCATTTGTTCTTTTCCTATTGTTAGTCACTATCAGAAAACAAGAATGCCAAGACAAAACAAAAAACAAACAACAACAACAACAAAAACACAGTATATGGAGGTTTCCAGCTGTCTTTGTCTGCATGCCCATCGAGTGTGGGGAAAGTTTCTTAAAATAAATCTTGACCCCAAACGTGAGCGATAAGCGAACTTTCCGTCAAAGGAGCAAAGTGCTCACTCTGAGAAGACGACAGTGAGGAAGGTATTCCATCAGGAGCACAAGCGGTGAGGTAGCATCTGTTTTATAACCTCTTCACAAGAAACCTCATTCTGAGTAGGCCGCTGTCAGACTACTTTTTCCTGTGACAGCTTCCTGTTGTACTCCGTTACGCTCTGTGTGGCGAACCGCACTATCTTCCTGCCATTACACCTGAAGAGAACAGCCACGCTATCAGCTTAACTGATATGGGCCACAACCCGCCTTCCAGTTGGCATAGCATTATGGCTCTCTGGTTACTAAGGTTGAACTAGTCTGTGATTCACACTTGGGGTTTTTTGTAAGGTCCTCAAATGTGTTTCATTACCCAAACTACTCTCTGTCACTACAATTACAATGAAGTTGTACCATTCAGGGAAAACAAAACAGAGGAAGAAAACGAGAGAATGACTAATACTATAGTTTGAATTAAGGTATTGTGATAGTTGTGGACTTTTGGTTTCCTTATTGACACGATTAGGTGAGACTTTTCATACTATTATTACTACTATTTTTCAACCTATATTTTCATTTATAGTGAACCAACCTTAACATTAGGGTGCTTACTCAACTCAATAACTATATACTGTATATATAGTTATATCTTTACCAAACTGAACCATCCTTTAGATTAGCGTGCTAACTTAATTTAATAACTATATTGGAAGGTTCACTATAAATGAAAATATAGGTTTAACAAATATATATATACAGTATAATGTCATATGTAAGGAGGACAAATACTGGTTTGCTTCCACTTGTCATCAATCTATAAAATACATCCAAACAATGACTTAATCAAATAGCAAAATATAAGCTACAAACTATTCATCAAATGTACAGAGCCCTTTGAAAAACACACAAACACACACACACACACACACACACACACACACACACACACACACACACACACACGCACACACACACACACACACACACACACACACACACACACACACACACATTAAACTCACAAAGGTAACTACTCTCTGAAAGGTGTAAAGGTCAAGAAGAGCTGGTGGCTTGTCTTTAAAGGTTGCTGTCGTCACAGTTCTTTAAAACACGATATTGTGTGGGTGGCAGATAATAAGAATGATTGGTTAGGGAATACCTCTAAGGCCAACCAAAAACTGGTTGCTAAGCAGAGCGACACACCAGACCACTGATGCATGAGACAGGTGTGCCATGAGATTGAAAACACCACTCCTATGCAAATGCTTGGCCACAAAAATGCTCAGAACAGCACTGGACAAAAAGCCACCAGACTAATATTATACAGAAATGTCATTCCAACAGGCTTAGGACTGGGCCATTTTAGAGTCTGAGTCATATCACAAGCCTCTTCCAGACTTTAATTACTGCCTCCTGTAAGTATATAGCTAATGTACAAAAGCTACAACAATGGAATATTTCACTGAAAACAACAGCACACAGGGAACACGTCTCAGCATTCTACATTCTACAACCCTGGAAACCTGAAGTGAGATGTGAGAATCTCTGATGTCAGCATTCTCATGCTCATTTTGCTTTCAGTATCAAAGACCATTGTCAACTTACCACTACAGGTTACAAAGAGCAAGCGTGGGGGCGGCCAACTGTGGTGGCTTGATATTTCACTTTAACATATCATTGACATTGGCTACCACATCTTCCAATGACTAATCATCATATTCTTATGACCTTCAAATGAGTTCATGCACGCACCTTTTGGTTGGGTGTTGAACTCAGAAGACAAAGGATAGCCCTAACAGAGAAATAACTACATCTACAAACAGTTATTTACCATTGCATAAAAAGAGAGCATAATGAATGAATTTCGCTTCAGCCATTAGACTGTTTTATTGATTGTGCACAAGTTACTGCACAATTAATTTGTCTATAGAGCCGCGAGATGTCCGAAAAAAACTCGTGGCATTTGTGTCAGACGACAGGGATGCCCTCTATCACGGATTCTCCGTCTCGTTAATAATATTTAAATGACGGAAATCCCTGGCCGTTGAGTCACACCCGTGGGCGGTAGGGGATTCCAAAGCACTCTCTGCTCAGTTTTTGTTTGTGCGAGAAAGAGGAACAGGCACTCTCATAATAGATTTGTGCTAAGTAGGCAAAGGTAAAAAAATAAATAAAAAAACACTTTATGACAGCTGTAGGTCCTATTTCGTGACTCCATTCGATAAATGAAATAAAGAAACTCACAGAAAGACAACCATAATGTACCGCCCCTTTGTTTTGTACATTACAGCCAACTGATATCCTACACCACACCCATTCATGAATAAGGAACCGAGAGGAGGTGAGCAAAACTGTTGTTTTTAAAATACATTATAAGCCTGGTCCTTTAAATTAAGCAACTCTATAGTTCATCCTGACAGAACAATGTAGACATATGTTAACCTATTCTAGGCAAAGATTAGGCAGTCACATGGTTTGTAAAGTTAGTTTATTTAAACCTATTAACGTATGGTCTATAACCTAACAGCACTTAACTAAGAAATAGGCCTAGACCTACTATACAGGCCCTAAATACACAAATATACACAAAACGCCTACTTTATCTCCGCCTAATAACGAAATGATAAAGTATTTCAAACAAGTAGGCAAGTTCTGACCTAAAGATAGCAGTGACAAAAAAGCAATGCTGATAACAGGCAGAATCCTTAGGTAATATGATATGGACAGACTTGTCACAAGCTACCTGTATGTCGGCTTGTATTAAGTGTAAAGGACTTACATTTCGGCCAGAGCATGTCAAAATCCCTTTGTAGACTTTCACTTAGGTCTTCAACCCGTCTTGGTTAGATACAGCCTTTGCCAACTTTATCTGTCAAAGATGTAGTAGCCTAAACGTGCCTCTCTGCTGAGGATGCCGAGCTATTTTTTCTTAGTTGCGACGATTAGTTCTCGTGTAGGCTTTGCCAATGACGCGACTTCACTCTTTGTACACACACAGCACGTTGTTTTCAGAACCGCCTACTGTGATGCGACAACGCCCCCCTCTTCCGCAAAAGCTGTCAGTCTGATGTTTAGCCTACTGGGGCTGTGAAGGCAAGGCAACGTCACCAACTCTCTCTTTGATATCTTCTCAGTGTCAGTGAGTTCATGACAATGCATAGACCTCTTACATTGATATTATCATCTTTGCCCATGAGCGTAGGCCTATATGTGTGAGCAATTAGGCAACTTGTCAAGAATTTCACTTTGATGAGCCGTCACAAAATCTCGCCAATACAGAGTGGAAGGTATTTGCCTTTCCAGTGTGTCCTTTCCTATGTAGCCTACACGGTGGTTGTGATGGCAACAGGTGCGGTAGCCCTAAACAGGAAACTAAGAATGGAGAGGTACCACAAACACTATCTTCTAAAGCCGCCTTTATTCGACACATTAAGCACTACTACGACTGATAATAATCTAAGGAACGGTATGTGGTTTATTTGTAGCCTATTTTTGGCATGATTTATTTCCCTTTGAGTCGTGGGTCTTCTGAGTAATTCGTTATCACCTACAGAACGCCTGTATTAACAGCGATAAAACATAGATAGGCTATGTACTGATGTAACAACACAAACAAATATTAATTAGATATTAATTCACATATAATATAGACTAATATAATGTAGGCTGATATAATATAATACAGTAGACGCATTATACACACAATGTCACATTATAGGCTACAATGTCATGTACCAAACTAAAGGAGAACATGTTTGACAGAGGCTACAATACATTGTTTTTACAATAGTTACAATACTGGTGTGAACTCAAATTTAATTCAGCTGATTTAAAACATTTAAGAATTAATGAGGTTGAGCGTAAGATCTGACTGTCAGTCACTTCTACTAGATTAAAATGTAAAGATTTGCTCAATTAAATGTGGCTTCTGATGTAACATATTTAACTAGAAAGATACCATGGTGCCAGTTTAAATTATGTAAATTAAGTTGACTATTATATCTGCTGGCTTCTTTTGTGTGACCTGTTGAGACTGTTGCTTACTCTGCAGTTGTTCAGTTTGCTAGATGAGCTAAATTATCCAACAAAGCATATCTAACTTTACATAACGAGAGGTATATTCCCAGCAAAACCAGGGAGTCACATTAGGCAATATCTCAAGATATCGAGTAGTTTTGTTCTCTTCTCACATGATATCAGATTGTCAGAGTTCCACTTAGTGAATACTTTACTTTGCATTGAAATATCACTGGCTGTTTCTAAAAGCAGGGTCACTTGACCAATCTTTCCAAGAGATGTTAGACACATGACAGCCTGCATAGGACTGAATTTAAAATTATTCTCAAATAGATGTAAACCAGTAGTCCTGATTATCATTTCTGATAGTCTTTTCAAATCACTGCGTGTTTCAAAGGGCCGTTATGGATTTTTTTTTTTTTTAAATTGTAGGCATGTTTCTAAATCTAGGTATCTAATTTAGTTTTCTTAACATCCTGAAAATAATTTGAATGGCATATGACCATGTGAAAAACCCACTTGTCGTCGCCACTGCCCGCCCAGGCAAATCACTGCAGATTTGTGACCTCCTCAAACCAGGGGAATGTAAGAACCGTTTTTTACGGACAATGTTGCCAAAATAAATCAGTTAGCAAGCCAGATAGCTTTTATTAGTGCCAAATGTAGCTTACTGTTGTTCATGTTTGCAAGTTTTAGAGGAACACTCCTTAATTTACGCTTTTATTTTACATTTACTTATTTAAGAAGTTATTTATAAACATGTTGTCATTGGTTCTTCTCTCTTTTTATCCTTTTAGATTCTAATGCAGTGGCAGTGCAAGATCTGCACAACAAGTAATCGAGGTTTGCTTATTACACTACACTGCAATAGACTAAATTGTGATTCCTTCCAAAGAAACCATACACTTCCGTGCCCACACTGTGACTGTCCCTGTTCTTATAAATCATGGGGTGCGCTTGGCACGCAATTGTCCAGATACCATGTGCAACATTTGGCTGGGTCTGGAGAGGTTGCACATTTTGTATGTCTGGGTTGTGACTCCAGCTCACACACTTCAGACAATTATATTTTTAACATATGGGTCAGCACTTAAAGAATCAAGAAACAGTGTTTTTTTTTTTTTACACAAACGTACGTATATGGGACATTTACATCTCACAAAAGTAGAAATAATTCACCCCATTTGCCTAATGACTTTAAAACAGAAGTGATCAGATGATCAGAGCAAGATATTGTTGAGGTGCAGGATATTGCTGAGGATGATTGTTTAACATGAGATAGTGAAGAGGAAGGGAGCCCTGAGAGTTTTGATAGAGAAGGTGATTTAAGTGAAGCAGTATTTACCAAAATAGGTTCCCTATTGTTGAAGTTGGAGAGAATTTAGTTTCAAAGAAAATATAAATTGATGAATTTGTAGATGACGAGATGAGAGTGATGAGATGAGTGATGAGAGTGGGAAACGTTCTTTCGACTGCTTTGTATGTTCACATGTGAAGTAGTTGACAATAAAGCTACTTTGACTTTGACTTTTGACTTTGACATTCAACAGATTGTCTTCATAAGTTTAGAGAATACTGATGGTAGAAGCAGTGTTCATATCTTTCAGTTATTTTATGATGGTAGATACTATTAAGACAACAACTTTTATCATGAGAATAGTAACGGCATCTCCCTTATTCTGCATGTAGATGAGGTATATAATTTGCCAGGGGCTTCACGGAAAAACCATAAAATAACAGCTTTTTTTCTCTTTATTATTGTGACTGCAAATATCTGAGCATCTGAGCCACAGACTTGTCTAAATGTACCATCTCGCTCCTTTACAGAAACCAGCCATGAGTGTCTCAAAGGTGTCGTCCCTAGTCCCCCTAGAAAAGGACTAAAAGGTGTCATCCCTTGTCCCCCTAGAAGTGTTGCATGGAGACGTACCGGAAACAAGACGAAAGCCTAAGATCTTTGCAGTTGTCGAACATGGTATTGATAGGTGAAAAATCACCCTAGTTAGTTCAGGACTCCGGAGCTGCATGAAAGTATATTTATTAGACAAACAAACAACAACAATTGCAATTGGGCTCCCCTTCCAGCCGAGGCTGACAGTGAAGGCCTGATAAACTCTTCGCACAAAGTTTATATAGTCAGAAGTTTAGCTTTGAGCAGGGATGATCACGTGGTGGATTTCTCATGTCCGAGGCTCCCTGTCTTGCAAGGATGGCAGTTTTGCACAAGGTCGGAAGAAGCACAGTTCCTTTCTTATCTCCTCTGGTCTAAACATGCTCTTGTTCATATGCAGACTTAGCGGCACCTAATATTCTAGTTACACACACACAGAGAAAAGCCATGCTCCTGCTTTCATAAGCACATAATTCACAGGAATATATTCATACAAGTCACTTGATTATTATATTCTTAAGTCATTAACAGTGTTTGGAAATAATCTCTATCAGGTATGTTGTCATGGAATCAGTGATGCTGTTGGAATGATTTGTGTGATTTGTGTTTATGGCTTAACAGGAGGATTGCCTGATTCTGTTGAAATTCTTAAAATTGTAGTCATTAGGAACAGTGTCTGTTTAATTTTGATACCTCTAAGATCATGGTACACTTTAGGTCATATCAGATAGATAATACAGGAAATGTACATTATATTGAGCAACAGCAGCTTGGTGATGCCTATCCCTTGGCAGCTTGCAAAAGCACATGGTTCTTCTGAGGAGACACATTTGATAGTCATTTAGGTAACAGAAATAAACCAGGTAGGGAACATGTTTCACATAGCTTTTTCTTCAAGTAATTTAGGGAATAATTAGGAATTTATGCAATGATTAGTATGAGTATATTTCATTCAGAGCAGTTCTTTTATTTAAGGAATATTTCACTGCATATAAACTTCCGATGAATAATGCTAATCACCTCTTAGCCCGCCAAATAAACCAGTCTTCTTTTGTTTGTCTTTTTTTACACTTCCTTAGCTCGCCAACAGACACAATGGCTCAATTCACTTGAAATGATTCTGGCAAAACATGACACATGATTTTACCATCCGGAATACCACTGACTGTAGAAGATCTCCATGCTGCTGTAAAAATGAGACTTTTGGAGGAGGAGAGCAGTTTATACTTCAGTGCATAGACAAGGATTTTGGGGACCAGTTCTTCACTGTTCTTCAACTGATCTAATTGAAGATAAATCCGCACTCAGAGTCATTCACATTGCACCGCCAGCATTTGTGCCACCATTGGATACAGTTTAGAATATCTTTCAAAAATAATGGTACCTCCTCAGCCTCCTGTAGTTCCTTGGCATCATTTGGATCCTCTGCAGACAGTTTTGTTGCCATTTGATCCATGAATGGAAAGCAACAGCTCCACCCCCTGGCCATCTGAGGTACCAACTCCAAGAATGATTTATAACAAAGAGCTTGTGTTGGAGAGAGCAGATGTCAGTATGGCAGGGCTGTCAGTAAAAACCGTAACTGTGGTGGCACATTGGCTAACACAAAGCTTTCTCAGGGATAGCAGCCTTCTGAATTCACCAAGTATTAAGACTGACATTCTTGATAGGTAGAAGAAAGGAACCATCTACCAGTGTACATCATATCCATCTGGTGCACAGCTTTGTGCTGTGGCAGAGGCTCTCATTGAGCGACATCCGTATTTAATAGAACCAGGCTTGGTCTCTGGATACTATGGTTGGCCACCAATTACCAAATGGGGATTATAGCACAAACTCAGAAGTCTTGGATGACGTCCATAGGTCACAGTCAACTCTGTCAAACTGAAGAAACCTCAAGATGCAACTCCTGGCAGAAATGTTAAAAAAGTGAAGATTCACTTTGAAGTAACTTAAACAAATCACATCTACATCTTTACAGGCAGGTTGTGCATCTGAGAAAAATATAGAGAGTGTCTTGCAGTGTTTGACTGTTTGTCTGACTGTTTGTTTGAGTACTTTGGGGGAGATGAACTCTGACCTCATTAGTGACCTTAGTGTGACCTTAGTGGGATTGACTGCCCTGCCAATACAATGATAGGGGAAACAGTATATCCTCACCTGATACCATTGAGAAACTGTTCCTTAACCCTGTAGTTTATGGTTAGATGCCATGGTCCAGTCAATACTTATCTGATGGGAGCCTAGTTTGTATTGAGCACAAACAAGGTACTAAAATATAAGTGCTTGAAATTACATAGGTGGACAGAACATCGGCCGTTTCATTGATACGGAAGAAGTGCTGTGTGACATCAGCAGTATGCCGAAGGCTTTTTTTTGCTTTAGGCATTTTAAGGTGAAACCTTTCTTCACAGAGCTCCGGAGTATCATTTAATGATAACGATAATGATAATGATCATATCATGTCTTAATTGGTAGGACTAAATAACATTACATTCACCAACTCAAATACACTAGTTGCATCAACTTGATAATTCTGGCTTTTGATACAAAGACAAATGAAGTTAAACTACAATGTTGTATTGCCCTGACTTAAATACAATGATGGATCCAATAATGGCATGTATTTTCATTGTACTTGAAATATATTGCGAGTTAAAAGTAAAATTTCCATGCAAAATGTTTTTCAAGTTGGCTCCACACTTTTACAGTATGGTGAGTTGACCCCTCCAATGGCTGGAACCTTTTTTGTAGCAAGAATGACATGCTGTGATATAGGTGTAATTGTAAACAATTAAAATAAGACACAATAGAGAAGGCATTGTGACTAAACCTGAGGTGGTAAGGTTGCAATTGATTGGCATTCATTGAAGTCCATAATGAAACCTCATTAATGGAATTAATTCAGGAACTGCACTAATTTACCACATTTTGTCCTTCTTTACTTCCTCTCTCACAGTCCTCCCCTTAGGTTGGTCCTGCCACCTGAGGCTTAAAGGTTGGAGCCATTTTTCACTGTTAAGGTCCTTACGCACAGTGTCTGTGTATAGACAGAGGCATGATCCATTCAGTAATTCAGAAAACCCAGCCCATATCTTTTTATCATATTGAGAAGTTCTGGATCACAGATCCAGACAGAAGCTGTCAAAGGTCTTAACATGTGTATAATATTCATAATTCAGAGATGTTTTGCAAGGTTTTGATGGCCAAAGTATTCGGAATATCAATCATGGGAGGGCACAGGAGTTTAACCTGGTGGGCTAAAGTCTCCAAATGGCGCAGGGTAGTCCTCATGTTATGGATGTTATTTGAAGTCTTCCCTGGCCCAATAACTATTAATAATATGCAAATGATTTTAAAAGACCATAGGTAAGACACGTATTTCATCTGAAGATGGATCAACAATAACAGTTGAAGATGACCATGGTTGTCATAAACTTGTTGAGGTTTGTTATTTGGTCCTGTCTATTTGGTAATATCTCCCCCTTGTGGAGAGGTGACTGACGTGTTGAATTGTGGTTGTAATATTAAACAAATGATGCAAGACCATGCATAACTCACTATGCCAAACTACACATAATATGTTCTAAGATGATCAAGAAAACATGGGTTGCTTCCAACCTGATGTTATTGTTTACATGGCAGGAACAGGGTAAAATAAACACAAGTTCTGATGCTGATTTTAAGGGTGATATCACAACTCCATGCCAAGGGTGATCTTTCCTAATATGGACATGTTCCCCCCACTGAGGCTCAGACTGCAGTAGAACAAAATAGAATAGATCAATTCATCAGCCCCCATTTCACTTTTATTTTTTAAAAGGTTTACCCTTACAGCATTATCTAATCGCTGATGACTTTGTAACTTTCTTTACTGAAAAAGTTGCTGCCACAGACTAATATTAATGTTTCAGACATTTTTAACAAGATCAAAAATCTAAATTACAAATGAACAAACCGCCTCCCTCACTGTAGTAAAGCTCTCAAGTTTGAATGTATTTATTTGTAGTTGGAGACAGTAGGCTGGTGTTTCATCAGTAGGATTCTTGGTGATACGCTTGGTGATACTGACACAAGTGACTCAAAGGACCTGAGCAGCAGTGGTACTCGTTCAGTGCAGGTTTAGGATACAGACCAGCCTGGGAAAACAACTGTTTTTGTAGCATTTTAATATCCAGCAGGGGGCACATTTACCACTACAGTAATAATGGTTCTTGTTGAAACCTAAACAGACCTCTTTTTGCAGAGAGATTGGGCACTCATCAGACAAAATATGGTACACAGATGGTATTACACATTTGAATGGAGTTTGCAGTGTCCCAAAGACTTTCAGGATAAGAATGGGAGCTTGCAGGCTAATAAGTTCAGATAGCAGTTTGATTTGACAGCAGACTTACAGTTGGTCAGTGACGCACAAACATGTCTGAAAGGATAATATGAAACAGATCTAACTTCTACTACGTAATACACTAATACACTCATACACTAACAGCCAAACTAACACCGTGCAGACTCTTCTGGTGTTTTGCCGCAAACTAACTCAAACACAAGAGGTTGCTGGGCAACGGATCTCTGCTCGTGCACAATCTGCTAAAGTCTCTGGCCTTTCTAACAATAGTGCTTAAACCTGTTTGTTGTGTCTACAATTAAGCAATCATGTGTTTGGGTACTTGATGGCTGTGTTTATTTGACTGGCTCATAGGTGTGGTAACTTGACAGAGTGTTTTGGAATTGCAAGGAAGTGGCCTCTTGATATACGTCTGTGTCTAAAGCAAAAAAGTGTGTTTAGTGCTTTGCAAATCACTTGTGTGTCTGGTTTCGCAAAAAGTGTGATGTTTAAATGTGCTTATAGTTGTGCAAATCTGAGGCGTTGTTTTGCTCCTTGAGTGAAGGTTTTGATAATTGTGTAATACTTTTGATTTTAGTGTGTATCCGATCATAAAAAACTGTAAAAGAAACCATTAAGAAACTGAAGAAACCATTAAAAGAAACCATTATGCACAAAATTAAAGTATGACATTGAAAAAATAAATGTCCTCATGTATTATAGTTTACTCTGTTAAACTGTATTGTATCACTAGGGTTTTGGCCAAAGACTAAAATAAAAAAGATCCCTACCTACCTACCCTAATTTGTTCAGGGCTGAAAAAAAATTCACTAGGCCTAACCTGTCATCCGCAGAATTGTAAGATAGAGTGTGAACAGTATAACAGACAGCAGGCCCAATAAGTACACCAACAATTAACAAATGTTGTTGCTTATAATTATTACTAGTAGTGACATCTGTAGAGGCATTTATTACCAGTAGCTATTTCTTTATCAAAATGGCACAGTCTAGACATTGAGAGACAACCCATTGCGTGAGTACTTTTACTTTTTAAGTACATTTAAAAGTAAACACTTTTTACTTTTAACTTAAGTAAGATTGTTGATGTAGTACTTTTACTTTTACTTTTTTTTCCTGGGTACTTCAGTACTTCCTCCACCACTGGTTTTATTCAAGCACTACCTTTACACACAATAATAGTCAGAATAAATCTAAACGTCTGCAATAACCGAAAGAGAAGTAAATTGTTTCAGTGTGGTTTCTGCTGTAAAGACGTCCATAGCCCCCAGCAAAAAAAAAAGGATTTTGTAAAACTGCTGCTTAATACCTGACCTGATCTTACACATGGCCTTTTTGCAATAACGAGATCTTGTCAGTCATACTCCACCCTTTTTCAGACAGTTGTTTGTGTTTCTGCACCTTCATATGTGTCAGAGCTGAGGGCTACATAGCGTTATTAAGTGGAATACCTCCAGTTATTCAATGGACTTACCTCTAACTTTATTCAGTGGATCTACCTAATATGGCATTTGTGCAGCTTCATGAAGGGATGATAACAGAGCTTCCAGTGCAATTTCAAACATACAGCTCAAACTCGTTTAAAGAACAACTTCAAATTATTCCACCCCTCTTCCATACGGAACCTGATCTTGTGTGTTGTAGCAGGACATCATATACTAACACCTGAGGTCAGTAGGCTACGACTAGGATACCTATGAAGATCATAGTACACGTGGATCTGACAGAAATTACTAATAAGTGAAGGAAAGGGAAATAAAAGTGATACCGCTGTAGCTGAAATCTTCTGTTTTCTTGCACACTACTTTTTGTATTTAAAGTAATGTACTCAATGCCTTAGCAGTCCTTACTGAGTATATGTTGCCTTTTGAAGACCTTATACTATACCATGGCTGATCCCATCCCATCATACACCTGCATATGGAGGTTCCCTAAGGTTGGAAATCAGCAATTGATGGTGGTATCCAAACAATCTGCAGTTCCAGAATGGCCACATATAGTAGCTATAGGCTATAATAGGTGTGCAGGGTACTGTTTCGGCGGGGCTCGCTAAGCGGTTTAGCAGGCTAGATTCCAGGCTAAAAAAAAGAAAACGCCCCCTTTTTTGGTTCGGCGAAGCAACTTCTGATAAATTACCATAGTAACATATCTCTTAGCACTAACCTTCTCCAGGGCAGGCTAAAATAAGAGTACCTGGATTAAGTTTGCCACACCCCCCCGGCAAAAAGGAGGGATCCCACAGTTCTTGTATGAGCGCTACCGATTCAGCCGACAAGGAATAATTAATTTACAAGACCTTCTCGAGTCATTTATTGCAGACACCACAGTCGAACATTGAATGTCTTGCGCTTTTTTTGTGAGTGGATGCATAACGTCTTTGATCCCAGGAAATTTGAGCACATAACCCATTTTCCTTACGTAGACTTTAAATTGTGTTAGTTAAATCGGAGATAACTTAGTTGGCCAAAATAGCTCCCTAGATAGCTATGTTATCCATATCTAACTTATATTAGCCTTGCAATTTTAGGTTAACTTAACGTTAGCTAACCGTTAATGTTAGCTAGTTCATAGTACATTCATCTATTCATTTCATACAATGATACAATGCATACAATGATCGTGGGTTGAGTCTCTTAGGAGAAGCCTCAATTAACTACAAAAGCCCCGACATTGTCCCTTCGCCAGAGACCTGAAGCTAAATTGGAGAGGTAAGGCGTGTTTGCTCTTGATAAGTTAGCAGCCAACAGTGCCTGCAACCTAGACAAGGTGATGTTAACTTATGGCATCAAAGCTAGCTATCCAAGGTAACATCGCCTGCTCAGTATTGCAAGCTTTGAGAGAAATGGCAGTCAGTAGTTACCTCTATTATGTGCAATCTAATCTTACAGATTTTCAAAGGAATAAACTGCTATCTGAGAGATCTGTTAAATCACCTTCCCTATTGACTACAGATCTTTGCCCTGGTGAGAACACCTTTTTCAATTCAATCAAACATGTAAAATGTTCTTGTGCTACTCATTATTTGTGTTTTACAGGTGTTGTCAGTAAAACTTGTACTTCCTGTCTTCACATTAATGTCTTACAGTTGAAAATGAGCCCCATTGGAAGAGGATGCCATGTGCCCAAAGAAAGTGTAGCAGCAATTCCTATTTTACTACCACTGGCGGCTGAGTTGGATTTAGTTCTGACGCGTGTAGAAAAGATGAGAAGTAGAGGTGAGTCCAGTTGGTCCCTTTGACCGTTTATTGTAGAATGGTGGATAACAAGTTGTTGCAAATAAAATAAAGATTTTAAACTAAAAGGTCTTTCGTAAAGCACAGTTCTCCTTCGTTAACGTCCTGGCACACGGTCAAAAAACTGTTGCCTTCCTCAGCCACGCCCAGATGCTGTGGCTCCTGGCTTTTAAAGCCTTTCCCCCTTGGGCGCCACCTTCAGCCTCTCAGGTGTGTTCAGGTGTCCTCTAGGTGGGGCAAATACCTACGGCCATAGTGTCACTCATACAAACACACACACACACTTGCACATACTAATAAGGAGATAATATATGAATCAACATAAAGGTAAATTTGGCTCCTACATACCGGCCCCTAATTGGGTTTGTAGAGGCAAAGACAATTATTTAAATTACAAAGGAGCCATTTCTATTTGCAGTTTACATATTTTCAATCATTTGGCAATCACAAAATAATCTCAAAATATGAACTCAAAGTGAATAAATACACTTATCTTGAACTCTCAGGATTTTACCTTACAGGAAATGTCATCACCCTCGAGCAGTAAGCAGATTTTGGACACTGGCCTCTCCAGTACACTTGTCGTTGTTTGCAGCTTCACCACACGGACATGGCCTCTGGCATCAGGCTTGGCCTCTAAGACTCTTCCCAGTAGCCAACAGCTGCGAGGAGCGTTGTTATCTGCTATTAGTGCAATGTCGCCTGGGACAAAGTTTCTTCTGGTTCTTGACCACTTTTGTCTTTCCTGGAGGAGAGGGAGGTATTCTAGCAGCCATCTCTTCCAGAAGAGCTCAGCAATATACTGGACCTGTCTCCAGCGTCTTCTGTGGTAAAGGTCAGAACTTGAAAAGACTCCAGGGGGCAGAAGTGGGTTAGTTCTGTACAGAAGTATGTGATTGGGAGTTAAGGCTTCTAAATCTTGAGGGTCATCAGATACTCTTGTTATAGGCCGGCTGTTGAGAATTGCCTCAACTTCACAGAAAACAGTGGTTAGGCCTTCATCATCTAAAGTTTGCTGCTTCAGTACTGAACATAAGACATGCCTTACCATTCGGATCAGGCGTTCCCAGAACCCACCATGGTGAGAGGCAGTGGGGGGATTGAAGCTCCACTGAACTCCCTCCTTCCTTAGAGTTTGTTGGATCTTTCTGTTATCTATGGCTTGAAGTGCTTCTCTCAGCTCTCTCTCTGCACCTACAAGGTTAGTGCCATGATCGGATCTCATGTGTTGCGCCGGGCCTCTTCGACACAAAAAACGTCTGATAGCATTGATGCAAGAGTCTGTGGTTAAAGAACAGGCCACCTCCAGATGTACTGCTCGGCTGGTCATGCAGGTAAAGATGACACCATACCTTTTCTGCATACTTCTGCCCCTTTTCACCTCAAATGGGCCAAAGTAGTCAAGACCAACGTTTGTGAATGGTGGCAAGTCTGTGACAAGTCTTTCACCTGGCAGATCAGCCATCTTTTGTTCACCAGGTTTTCCTCTGTTCTTTCTGCAAGTCACACAGTGAGAGAGAATCTTTCGTGCAGCAGTGTTTGCATTTACAATCCAGTATGTTTTTCGTACCTGGGATAGCATATGGTTCCGTCCACCATGTCCAGTTTGAGCATGAATGTGGCGCAGGATGAGAGTGGACACATGGTGGTCTTTGGCCAGAATGGCAGGGTGTTTCCTTTCCTCTGGCATCGCTGATCTCCTCAGACGCCCACCCACTCTGAGAATGCCACCATCCAGCGTCGGATCCAGTCTGTAGATGCCGCTGCCTTTTCTCACACAGGATGCTCCCTCTTGCAGCATGCTGATTTCCTGTGGGAAACTTTGTCTCTGCACATAGGTAAGTATTGCATTTTCTGCTCCTTTTAGATCTTCAACTGTTATTGATTCTTTCATGTTGAACTTAACAGACCTTGTGTTTATTCGGATTGCCCTTTGATACTGACCGTCGTCCTTTGAGTCCTTTCTTTTCTGCACCAAGTGCCTCAATGCATCCTTCACTTTCATTATCCATGCAACAGCTACTCTTAACTTCAGCCAATCTGAAAAGTAATTGAGTAACTTGTCTGTGGGCCTTTCCTCACATGTCTGCATTATGGAATTAACGGTTACAGATTTTCTGACCTCTGGGTCATCCGTACAAAGCTGTCTCCTGTCTACTGTGTCATTTGGCCAATCCTCTTCTGATGACCAGAGGAACTCCGGTCCACAAATCCATCTTTGCTTCTGCATGAAGCTCTCTGCACTCACACCTCTAGAGCAGTCGTCGGCAGGGTTTCGTTTTGTGTTAATATATCTCCACTGAGACACTTGTGTGGCTTCCCTAATCCTAGATGTCCTATTCGCCACATAGGTGTGAAAGCGAGTGTGGTCATTTGAGATGTACTTTAACACAGCTGTACTGTCAGACCAAAACACTGACTTATCTCTTGTTGATGGTAGTTCTGCTTTGAGCATTCTGTCCACTTTGACTGACAAAGCTGCTGCGGCTAGCTCCAGCCTCGGGATGGTCTGCCTTTTTAATGGAGCTACCCTCGCTTTGCCCATCAAGAATGCTACATGGACCTTTCCTTTTGCGTTAGTCATTCTGAGATAGCTGGCTGTGCCATAGCCTAGCTCACTGGCATCAGAGAAATGGTGGATCTGGCTGTGCACTGACTCACCAAAATGATGTGGCTTGAAACAGCGTGGTACCTCAAAGCCTTCAAGCAGTGACAGCTTACTGGTCCAATTTGTCCATTGCTCAGATAGAGTATGGGGAATGGTCATGTCCCATCCAAAGTTCTGTCGGCATAGTTCCTGCAACAACAATTTAGCTGGCAAAGTAAGTGGACACAAAAAACCTAAGGGGTCGTAAATTGAGCTTACCATTGATAGGATACCCCTTCTGGTAAGTGCACGTTCACTGATTGTGATGTTGAACTTAAAGGAGTCACTTTGCACGCACCACTGAAGTCCTAAGGCTCTCTCCATGGGCAACTGATCTTTGCTCAAGTCCAATTCCTTTACCTCTTTGGCTCTGTCCTCTGGTGGAACAGTAGCAAGGACGGCTCTGCTGTTGCTTATCCACTTTGATAAATGAAATCCTCCTTGGTGACAGACTGTGGTGAGATTTGAGATCAGCTCTACTGCTTCCTTTTCTGTGGGCACAGATTTTAAACAATCATCCACATAAAAGTTTTCCATTATTGTCTTTGTTACCTCAGGTGGGAAGTTGCCTGCATTGTCCTGTGCAGTCTTTCTCAGTGCAAAGTTTGCAATGCTGGGTGAAGAGACCGCTCCAAATAAATGAACAGTCATTCTGAATTCTGTAGGAGCATCATCCACATTTCCTTCAGGCCACCAAAGGAAGCGCAAAAAGTCTGTATCACCTTTTGTGACCTTGACCTGATGGAACATGGCCTGTATATCTGCCATCAGTGCTACTGGCTCTTTTCGGAAACGTGTCAGCACTCCTATCAGTGTGTTTGTCAGATTTGGGCCTTGGAGTAGTTCACAGTTGAGGGCTGTTCCCTGAAATGCTGCACCACAATCGAACACTACTCTGATGGTCTTCTTCTTTGGGTGATATACCCCATGATGAGGGATATACCATACCTTCCCATCAGTTCTGTTCACCTGTGCTGGGGGAACCATTTCAGCATAGCCCTTATGGATGACATCACTCAGGAACTCTCTGTACTCCCTCTGATAATTCAGATCTCTTTTGAACTTCCTTTTCAGATTCAAAAGGCGTTGCTCTGCAATCACACGGTTGTTAGGCATTGTCACCTTATCAGCTTTAAAAGGTAAGTTAATGCAGAAATGACCCTCTATCACTTTAACAGATTCATTGGCAATGTTCAAGAACTTCTTGTCATCTACTGACATTTCACTCTTTTCATCATAGACTCTCTCATTGAAATCGGTGTTGTATTGACTCACCAGAAGTTCTTGCAGGTTAACCAGGGAGATCCTATTGGCAGTCGCTGTGGCCTTGTCCACACCTTTACTGCATCCTCCCAATGGACCATTGACTACCCAACCTAGTAGGGTTCTTACAGCATAGGGCCCATCTTCTTGTGAGTTGATCACCTGCCAGGGTTCCATCAAATTTGCTGCATTCATGCCAATGAGTAAATCAATGTCAGAGTCTATTTGTGGTAATTGAACTTCACTGATATAAGGCCATTTCCTTAAATCCGCCTCTGTTGGGATGTCGTCCCTAGTCACCGGCATAGACCTTTGAGTGAAGACTTCTGGTAAAGGAAGGAAGTTGTTAGTTGTAAGTTCGCTCACTTCTAGACCTGACACCAACATGCTCTTGACGTGCCGTTCTTGTGACATTGTTTTTAGCAACACAGTTGTTGGTTTCCCTTCAAGGCTCAATTTTTGCGCCAGCCTCTCTGTGCAGAATGTTGCCGAACTGCCCGGATCGAGAAAAGCATAAGTTTGAATGATCCTGTTGCCTTTCACAGACTTCACTTGAACAGGTAAGATTGAAAGTGCACATTTAGAGTTCCCGGCCCCATTATGCCTACAAACATTGGACTTCACCTCTTTGATGTTCTTTGGTGGCTCTGATGACTTTGAGGTCTCACCTTTGACCGGAAAGTTGATGTGAAGCACACTGGGATGCATTCGGTTGCAGATGTTGCATGACAGTCGCCCTGCATGGCAGTCTTTGCTTCTGTGTCCTGTACGCAAGCATCCAAAACAGAGTGCCTTTTCCTGTAAAAGATTCAACTTTTCCCTGTGTGATTTCTTCTTGAATGCAGAGCAGTGCTCCAGACTGTGAGCACCATCACAGCAGAGGCATGGGGATTTTACATCACTGTCCATGTTTGAAGTCACTGGAGTGGTTACCGCTGCCACATTAGCTGCATAACTAACCTTGGGCCTAAACATGGGCTTGCTTACCTCGGGTCTTTTACTCCTACTTGCAACTGACTCTTGGATATCTCCAAATACTGGGTTGGAGCATATTTTTGCCTGTTTCTCAATGAACTGTACAAGATCTGAAAATGTAATCCTGCTGTTGCTATCCAGTTTTTCCTGAGCTTTAGTCCTCCACTTATCACAAAACTTGAAGGGTAATTTCATTACTAAGGCCTTCAAGGTAGAGGCAACATTCAGTTCATCCATGTAATCCAGCTTTGTCATGGCATTACAGCATCCTTTCAGAAACAGAGCATACTCCTTCAAGGCCTTTGGGTCTTCAGGCTTCAGGCTAGGCCAACTAAGAGCTTTCTCAATGTAAGCGGTGGAAATGTTATACTCATTGCCGAAATGTTCATGCAACAAGCGTTTGGCTCTGAGATAACCCTGATCTTCATCCATATGCTGACAGCTTCTTACTAGTTCCCTAGCTTGACCTTTTGTATATTGTTCGAGGTAAAACAATCTGTCTAGTCCATTGTCTGTTTTCTTCTCAATGTTATGTTCAAAAGAGTTCATAAATGACCTAAACTCTAAGATATTTCCATCAAAGACAGTAACACTTTTAAGTGGCAATGTGGATAATTGCTGCTGTCTGAGAAGCATAGACGTGATTTCATTTTGTCTATTCAAGATGGCAATTGGATTACTAGGAGCTACAATGTCCTGTAATGACCTGCACTGCTCTTGTCCAGGTAGTCTAGGACCTGCCATGTCTGCCTGGGAGTTTACTAGATCATCAACCAGCGGTCTGTATTCTGTACTGAGCTCAACTTTGTCAGAGTGATCAATGGATTTCTCATTTAAAAGTTTTGAAACATTACCTCCTTGAGTTGCACGAGCTGCCTGCTGATTCAATCCAGACTGTGACCTTTGAGCTGGACCTACGGCCTCTGGGGTTTCTTGGAGTAACCAATGTCCTATATGGTCACCTAGTTCACCTTGTCTGCTGCTTGCTTGAAACAAAGGTACGTGTTTCGCCCCATCCTTTGGTCGAACAATCCTTTCTTCAGGCATGTTGGTTGTGAGAGCCACTTGGTGCACTGTGTCCATGTTAGCGAGTTCCAGGTTCCTTTCCTCGAAGTACGCGTTCATGCCATCAGCTGGGGTAGAAGTCACTTGCTCCTCAGCACCAGCATACACTGCAAGCTTGGCATTTGTAGCAGACAGTTCAGCCTCAAAATTCAAAGTCTCCCTTTGCCTTCTAATTTCTTCTCTTTCTGTGGCTAAAAGTTGTTCCTTTTTCTCTAAAGCATGCCTTTCTTTCATAGTAGCAGCCTTGGCTAAAAGTGCTGCCCTCTCCGCCTGTGCTACCAGACGAGCTGAAGCTGAACTTGATTTTGAACTTTTAGATACCCTACTTACTGAAGAGATGCTGTCCTCCGGACTAATTTCATCTTCCTTCTCTGTTGAAGGTGCAACTACAGGACAAGATTTTATCCATTCATCAGCCCTTGTCTTAAACTCCTCAATATGAATCCTCTTCGGTTCATACCACTGTCCTGTGTCTGTAACACGTTCATCCTTTGACAAAAGCTCTTGATATTGTTTGTGCAATTCATTAAACTCCTCTAACACCCCTGTATATATCTGTAGGCTCTCCTTTACTTGCTCCAGGTTTGCTGGATCAGACATGAGCTCACTCATCTTATTCATTTTACGAGTCAAAGCAGCCAATCTATTCTTTCTAAGTTGCTTTGCTTCTTTCTTCTTATTTTCTAACTCAAACATTTCTTTTTGCTTTTCAGAATCAACAGAAGTAACAGCATGGTCATCCATCTTGGAAACTGAGGCTCTTTGTTCAACTTGACAAATTTAAAAGTCCTTTTTTGTTCAAAAATATAACTCAATATTCCACAAAAATGATTCTTCTTAAGACAATAAACAAGATTCCTTTCAAAGTTTTTTCATTAACATACCGATTGCTGTGGATTCACTTGGATTCAATCTTGGCCCTCCAGCACTTCAGAGTGGCACATGCACTTGAATTCACGCTTGAACTTCCTTTGTTCCAGAATCCAGTTCCATCCAATGTTGTTTTCTTCCAAGTACATCCATTCAAGGTAGTTTTTTGACTAAAATGTAGCAGCAATTCCTATTTTACTACCACTGGCGGCTGAGTTGGATTTAGTTCTGACGCGTGTAGAAAAGATGAGAAGTAGAGGTGAGTCCAGTTGGTCCCTTTGACCGTTTATTGTAGAATGGTGGATAACAAGTTGTTGCAAATAAAATAAAGATTTTAAACTAAAAGGTCTTTCGTAAAGCACAGTTCTCCTTCGTTAACGTCCTGGCACACGGTCAAAAAACTGTTGCCTTCCTCAGCCACGCCCAGATGCTGTGGCTCCTGGCTTTTAAAGCCTTTCCCCCTTGGGCGCCACCTTCAGCCTCTCAGGTGTGTTCAGGTGTCCTCTAGGTGGGGCAAATACCTACGGCCATAGTGTCACTCATACAAACACACACACACACTTGCACATACTAATAAGGAGATAATATATGAATCAACATAAAGGTAAATTTGGCTCCTACAGAAAGATTATGACAATCTGAGGCACATGTATGAACAGATTCAGGTTGGATATGTGAGCCTGCACCAAGAGTTTGGTGAAATCCAAAATGAAAACAAGAAGCTAATAGAAGAGCTTCAGAAGAAGTATTCTTACCACTCAGTCAGAAATAACAGTGTACAGTTTCTTTTTCTCACAGGAATAACTACTATAATCTTTGACTAGTTATTGAAAAAACTAAAAGGCAATGTAAAAAATAGTTTACTGAAATACGTACCCTGGGAGATCACCTACTGATTGTGCTTATGAAACTTAGATTGGGTCTCACTAACACTGACATAGCATTTAGGTTTAAAGTATCGAACAGCACAATATCATGCATTTTGAGAACCTGGTTACCTTCTATGGCTAAAGTGTTGAAACAACTTATAAAGTGGCCAAGTCAGACTGCTGTTTTAAAGAACATGCCCAAAAGTGCACAGAGATTTTTATTGACAGACCTAGTAACTTGACTGCCCAGGCCCAGACATGGTCTACATATTAACACCACAATACAGTTAAGTATTTAGTTGGCATTACACCCGCCGGGGCCATATCCTTTCTATCCCCAGCTTCGGGTGGCCGGGTGTCAGACAAGCAGATTACCAATCAATGGGATTTTTAGATCTTTTGGAGCCTACAGATGACATTTTAGCTGATAGGGGCTTTTAATTAGAGAACAGCTTGCCGCGTATGGTGCCACCCTGCTTATTCCAAATTTCACAGAAGGAAAAAGACAACTACCAGCTAATGAGGTTGACACATCAAGACAACTTCCACTTGTAAGAATTCACATAGAAAGAGTTATTGGCCGGTGGAAGAATTTTAAAATCTTACAATCGGTCATTCCAGTGTCACAAGTTGACCTCCTATTTACTATAGGTAATGTGCAGGGCCGTCGTTTAGGGGTGAAAGGTGATGACAATTCTAGGGGCCCACAGCCCAGGGGGGGGCCCACAAAAACCCCAGTAGCCTATAATGTAAGCTTCCCTTTCTATGACTAAATTATTATGTATAGGCATATCTTATGTTCATACTAATGCATCAGAGTTAAAACAAAGCGAAAAAATCAAGCAAAATTGAAAATAATAATTATATTTTCCGAGCAATAACCACGACAATATTCTTTCAAGGGGCCCAGAATTCCTAGCAACGGCCCTGGTAATGTGTGAATGTGTGTGGTGCCCTCACAAATCTCTGCAAGTCTGTTGTTTCCAAATTATATAAAATGTACTGTGTTTGCTGATAAATGTAATCCACAAATGATATTCAGACAAATAAATGACTATGTACTATACTGTCTTTATTAAATTAAAACTATTTGAACCTTGTCTTAAGCTCATGCTTTTTTTTTTACCTCTTTCACTGCTTTCTTTAAATTTGCACACAGCCGTAGTGGAAGTGGCTGTCACATTGGACACAGTGAATAATTTTACCATAGTCTGGCTTTTCACACTGTATGCAGGCTTGTGTTGTTTTACATGCTCCTGATGTACAAGAAGCCCTCTCTGTCCCTCCCATCCTAACATAGAGCTCAATCTCTAACAGCACTGCTGCTGCATGGCTGCAACAAGACCCTATAGCCTGCAATGTCAGATACAAAAACATGGTATAAGACAAAAACGAGTATACTAAATGTGGCTATCATAACAAATATAAGTTGTATTTTAGCATACATAAGAGTTACAAGGCTTTTATTGTTAGATGCCAAATAGCCTGGAAAATGTTTGAAAGCTTAAGAATAGGTTTGGGCTTGGACGTACAGGAGAATGTAATTATTAGCGGGGGGGGCTTCTCACCCCGCATTCGCTAACATTACAGTTGTGTCCCCTGGTTGCAATGGTTATGTAGTTCCTACACGTGACGATGAAACGTTTATGATAAGGTCGACTTATTGCCATGCATGTGCAATTTAACGTGAAGCGGTAGCGTTGGTGGGTTTGTTGATAAAAACACATGGTTTATACATTATTGTCTTTGTTCCTTGTCATTGGCTTGGTAGCACCTCAGCTTTTAGGACGCAGAAATCATCATTGAGGTCGCAGTACTTAATATCCTGGAGTGGGCATGCCCGCAGACAACGTAGTTATAGGCATCGAGTGACTTGAATGATCGTAATGTATCTTTTGTGTAAACACTGGGTTTTTCTATTAAGTATGTATAAATATCTGTCCATTTTGATGGGTCAACTATCCAATCCGTGATCGAATATGGATCGGGAAGTTGGATTCCATAACTTAATGTCAATTTATTAAACGGCGAAAGGGTCTATTAACTGCAAAAAACAACATCGGTGCTTTACTTGTTTAATCAGTGTTTTGTACGATTTTTAGACGCATTTTTAACAAACACAGGCTGTATAACCATTTGATATTTGGGATTCATGATTATAGACTAGCCTAAGAGGTTCAAACATGAACCATTTCCTGTAATCTGCATAGCCAAATTATTATGCTTTTAGGGCGCACTACAGGCCGTTAATGACGCAACAATGCATCCATATAGTCACGTAGCTTTTACAAAGTTTAGTTGTGACGTCACGTGTAGCCTTTAAATAGAGCTGCGAGGCCTCCTGTCCCTCATTTCTTGTCATGATGGATCAACATGGATTGCAGTACGGGTGATACGTCTCCGCTTCCCGAGGGAAAGTCTCCCAGCCCACGCCTCTGTTGGGACGAGGTCCAGGAACCCAGTCCCCTCCCTGAGCCCAGCCCAGATGAGATGACCCCTACTTCCCTCCTAACCAACCCTGATGATTCCCTGGATGACAACCTCATGCTTGAAGAGGTCAGCCCAGAGGAGGCTGAGCAGGTTGAGCTCGCACTTGTTGCTGAGCTCCCTGCCGCCATCTTCTCTGAGGTGACATCCCAGGCAGTCGTCCAGGACGACCTTGCTCCTGAGGTCCCAGTCAGTGCCGCCAGCTCCTCTGAGCAGGTTGAGCTCGCACTTGGTGCTGAGCTCCCTGCCGCCATCTTCTCTGAGGTGACATCCCAGGCAGTCGTCCAGGACGACCTTGCTCCTGAGGTCCCAGTCAGTGCCGCCAGCTCCTCTGAGCAGGTTGAGCTCGCACTTGGTGCTGAGCTCCCTGCCGCCATCGCCGCTGAGGTGACATCCCTGGCTGAGCAGGTTGAGCTTGCACTTGCTGCTGAGCTCCCTGCCGCCATCTCCTTTGATTTGACATCCCTGCATCAGCAGGTTGAGCTCACACTTGGTGCTCATCTCCGTGCCACCTTCTTCTCAATTGCCCTGGCCATGGAGGGGAAGAGACTGAATGCCCCTCTGGTGTCTCCTGAGGAGTTGCTCACTGGTATCGTCAAGACCGCTTCCGTGTTTCAACCCGCCCTGGGACCTAGTGACCACCTAGTCACTCAAGACCTAACCCTGAACCACGGTGACCATGTGTTTGTCACTGTGCCCTCTGAGACCTCCATTGCCCAGCTGGTTAATCCCCAGAGCAGAACCAACGCTACCAGGTAGAGGTTCTGGAGGTTTGGCCGTAAGAACCGGTTCTGGAGGTTTGGCCGTAAGAACCGGACGGCCCCCGCTGCCACCCTGGATGGCCCTGCCGGTGCCCCCGCCACCACCCTGGATGGCCCTGCTGAGGCCCCCCCCACCACCCTGGATGGCCCTGCTGCGCAGGAGGAGGAAGAGTCGACCGGTTGCTTCCCCATCAGACAAATGCTGAGGAGACTTTTCAAAATAAAGAAATAAATATACGTATCTCTTAAATAACGGACTGGTTTTAAAGTCTTCATTTTATATTCTTTGAAGGTATTCAATAGATAGAAGGTAAAATAAAAAACTAGTTAATTATGAATGGTTAATAATTGACTACTTAATGAACATATAGTAGTAGAACATGTAGGTTAATTATTAGATACCTAATCAATAATAGGTAGTTATAAAGATTGACTACTTAATGAACATAATGTAGTAGAACATGCAGGTTAATTATTAGATACCTAATCAATAATAGATAGTTATAAAGATTGACTACCTAATGAACATATAGTAACATGTAGGTTAATTATTAGATACCTAATCAATAATAGGTTATCAAGATAGTGGGCCTTGCCCTTGGTCTATTATTAACCATTTATTTATGAATACACACTTTGGTTATGTATGAAAATTAAACAACAAATTAACTACTTTTCCTTCAGTTGAATAATTGTAAAGTTTTATTTGAATAAAATAGAAACATAATTTCAAACTATAGCACTAACAACCACTCCATCTCTCGCGTAGTTACATACTCTCTCACGCATAATAATAATTTGTTGGGGTTTCTGTCGTGCACTAAATGGTCCTTCAACCTCTCTTCTGTACATTGTGTGAATTAGTGTAAATTGCCTGTTCTCATTTAGCGAGCTAGATTTTCTCATTTAGCGAGCTAGATTTATTAACTTAGCTTCAGTTCTATGCCGAACAGGGCCCAGGTCAAGCATTTCAAGTTTACTTTCAATTGCATTCGCAAGAACAATGCAGCAATAGAATTCTTCATGGTGCTATTACAGTATTTCTCCGTTGCTAAAACTCAATTTTTCAAAGCATCCTCTGAACACTAAACCCAAGAGCCAACTCCCTAAACCAATTCTGCTAAACTTTAAGCACAATTCTCTGCTTTCAGACAGAACACACTGTTATTCAAATGACAAAACCTCCATTTCCAAAGCTGTTGTGCAATTTGAAATTAGAACTTTAGCTCCTAGTTTGGAGAACAGTTTATGGCAACATTGAAGTGAGTGGTGATCAGAGAGGCAGAGGAGTGAGAGTAAGAGGAGGAGGAGGAGGAAAATGATGAAGAGGAAGAGCAAGACGGAGAGCCATTACTGTATCTCTGATGAGATTCAGGCCAATGTGTTCAACCATGTGGTCAACATGGGTTTGACCATAGAGGAGGCTGGCAAGGCTGGCCAGAGGGTTCAACCAAACATAAGCCGCTTCTCAGTTGCACCGATTCTCCGGACATTCAGAACAGAGAATGGGTAAGAAACACTACTATGACAGTAAAACACTAGTTTGAATGCCTTATCAGGAGCATTGTATTCTTGTATTTAGAGTGTTTTACATTGTACTGTATTTGTAAAATTATAAACAAATACAAAGTGCAACCATTGATGACCAAGACATATTCCTAAACATCAGTAGTCAGCCTAGCCACAGTGGACCATGTTCTTAGGCAGAACACTTCGAGAATGAAGCAGGTGTACAGGGTGCCTTTTGACAGAAACTCTGATAGAGTCAAACAATTACAGTATGATATGACAATGTGCAAGTAAGTCATATACGTTTCCACAACTGATTACGTCCTATCAGCACTAAAACATTACTGTACTGTATTGTAATCCAATCAAATGTTACTGTATTTTCAGATGTTTCACAACACAACAATTGTCGATATTGTCTTGAGCAAGAACCTGATGCAGTCTAGTTTTTTTTGTCCTTTTTTATTTTACATTTTTCTTTCTTTTTTTGTTGACTGTATCAATATCCTATTGTTTGTTCCGGGTAAATCATCTACACATTAGGTTGTGTTTGCTCTGATGTAAAGGCTACAGCACTTTTGGGAAAAAAAATAAAATCTTTAGCTACTGTAAGTCGTTACTGTTTGTGAGTTGTTTTATATTTGAGTTAAAACATTATACAGTTACAATATTTTACAACAGGAGAAAGCGTACAGTAACACTGGAGATGAAAAGGCATAATACTCCTGATAAGGCCTTCATACTAGTGTTTTCCCATTTCATAGTAGTGTTTTCCATTGAGCACATCAGTGTTCAATCAATGCTTACAATGTCTACTCAAATAATGGTCTGTGTTTGTTGTTTGAAAACAAAATGCCCTTTTGAGGTGACGTAATAGTGTTTTGAAACCAAAGTGGCATTTTGCAGGAGTTATAAAGGGTTTTGCATTTTGTGTGAGTGGTTTTGGGATTTGTGTTTAGAGCTAAGAGAAACCGAGGCATGCTTTGAAAAAATGTGTTTTAGGAACAGAGAAAAACTGTAAGGGCAACAATAAGACATCATGACATTCTCTCTCTCTCTCTCTCTCTCTCTCTCTTACAGGCACACATGCATACTCACACACATGCGCTTATGACATACTGTAAACATCCCCTCAATTATTGTGTTTGCTTCCATTCCCATTCATCCTTTATCTAATGCCCAATTCCATTACGTCACCTACAAAATGTTGGTGTTGATTGCTGCACAAGAGATTAAAACGTATTAGAGATAGTAGCCTTGCACCCTTTATTTATTATTTATCATATTATCATATCATTTTATTTGAGAGTTTCAGTTCTTATGACGTATTATGTTTGTCAAATGAAGTGGGTTTTGGGTAAGAAAGCTGTACTTTTAGCCCTGTTTCTGAAGGACCGCTTCACATTAGCTGGGTTTCCATCCAACTCGTTCACATAAGGGAATTCATGAAAACGCAGGTAAAGATAAGCACGTTATTTAGTTTGTCAATTGACTGTGAAATCTCACATCATGGTGTGTAGTCTGATATCCAAAACACCACGTAAACACGCACTGCCGATGAAACATGGAATTTCCTGTGTCTTTGGGGAGTCAAGTGAGGGAGGAGTGGATGCCAGTAGCCTATAAATACCAGGGACTCACCTGAGCAGGTGAAAAGCTCCCAAACACATAGACCGTTCCTCGCCCAGCACAGGTATGAAATAATTCTAAAAATCCGATTTTTTAGTTTAACCTGCAAAACTCTGTTGGCCCATCGGCGGGCCGAGATTGTATTTAAATCTTCATACTATTACTGTCAAGCTAGCGTACTATCAAAGTTCGCTAAAATAAACAAACTATATGTCAAACAAACGACAAGACCACTGGCTTTACAATCGTGCATGTCAAAATTATGTAAAACGAACCTAACTCGACTAAACGCGGACACAAGTAGCAGAAATACAAAAAAAAAAAAAAAAAAAAAAATCATATTTCGTCAGTTTGCAAAAGTAGCGTGATGTATCTTCATGTGCAGTCAAATGAGTTCGGTGGAAATAAACGGTAGGAAATCACTTACCCTAAAGTATAAACTGTAAAACAACACCATAATTATCCACATTAATCCATGTTTTTATTCATAATTTCCATGATAAACCCACACAACTAAAAAGAGTACAGGTACATTTACGATTTAATGGAAACTACTTCCGGTTCAGGCAAGTCTTGTGTTGTACACGGTTAAAAGCAAAGCTGTATATATGGTTGAAAGGCCATCATCTAAGGCTCATCTTTGCTTTGCATTTATCCTGATAAGCGAGGGGTCACTGAAGAGTTTAGATTCTAAGCTCTTTAGTGACCCCTCCCCTCGCTTATTAGGATAACCCAATCACAGGGCTCTCAAGTTTTGAAGACAGGCGTGACATATCCGCCCCCCCCCCCCCCCCGCCCCGTCAAGCCCCCGACCCGCCCCCATTCCGCCTTCCGCCCGCCACGCCCCGCCCCTGTCCTACGTCCCTTATATATATGCATAGTCATAGAATTGGGAAAAATGGTATTCTTGTACATTGCAGTCAACCTTATGCATTTAAATGTACCTTGACCTCTTGTACACTCATCTCTGCAGTCAATGGCAAGTAAACGTTTTTGACTCTGTTGGTTGACTTCAGTGCCTGCTGTTTGGCCTGATGCCCCTTACTGCCTATGTACCTTGTCACATCCAGCACACCTTGATGGGCACAGGAGTTCTCTTGGCGACAGATATAGTCAAAGTCAAAATTCAAAGTGTGTTTATTATTGCATGTACCAAATTGCTTCAGCACAGCAAAATTATTACGACTTGGCAAGCATCATTCATCTACGCAGTAGACGTCATACATATAACATATACCAAAAAATCACATAAAACTCTATAACACTATGACAATGAAACATATAAAATGTAACATTAACATACAACAATTTAAAGAACAACATATAGCTCTGTAACACTATGACATTATAACAATATAACATATAACATATAACATTAACATTCAACAATTAAGAGTACAGTAGAAGGGCTGGCAGCAGTTTAAGTGTGAATTTAGGCATGTTAAGAATAAGTTAAAAAGTTTTTAAAATTGTGCAAATATATCTAGGAAGTGAATTGTATGAGTGGAGGAGCAGGGAGTTGGTGGAGGTGGCGACTGTTCAATGGGTCAGTGTTTCTGATTCAGAAGCCTTACAGCCAGGGGGAAATAGCTGTTTGTGAGTCTGGTAGTCCGTGTTCGGATGCTCCGGTAGCGTCTACCAGACGGCAGCAATAAAAATAGTCCATAACCTGGGTGGCTGTTGTCCTTTAAAATCTTTTGTGCTTTCCTCAGGCATCTAGTGTTATAGATGCCTTGCACGGAGGGGAGATGGCTGCCGGTGATACGCTTCGCTGTCTTCACCACCCTCTGCAGGGCCTTGCGGTCGGCAGCGGAGCAGCTACCATACCAGGCAGTGATGCAGCCTGAGAGGATGCTTTGGGTCTCCTCAAGAAGTATAGCCGCTTCTGTGCAGTTTTGACTGCTGAGCCTGCCTGCATGGACCAGGTTAGGTCATCCTTGGTATACACATCGAGGAATTTGAAATTGGACACTCTCTTCACTTCAGCTCCCTCGATGTGTATGGGGTCCTGACCCCCCATCTGCAGCTTCCTGAAATCCACGATCATCTCCTTGGTTTTGCAGACGTTGAGAGACAGGTTGTTGTCTTGGCACCGGGAGTACAGGAGGGGACTGAGTACGCAGCCCTGGGGGGCCCCGGTAGTCAGGGTCAGTGAGGAGGAGGTGTGGTTGCCCATTCTCACCACCTGGGGTCTGCTCGTGGCACAGGGGTGTTTTAAGACCCAGGCCCCTGAGCTTCGGGACGAGCTTGGCAGGCACAATAGTGTTGAATGCTGAGCTGTAATCCACAAACAGCATCCTCACATATGTGTTGCTATTTTCCAGGTGGGAGAGGTTGGTGTGTGTTGCTAGGGCAATGGCATCGTCTGTTGATCGGTTTGGACGGTATGCAAACTGAAAGGGGTCCAGGGTGTTGGGAAGGGTAGAGCAGATGTGGGTTCTGACCTGCCGCTCAAAGCACTTCATAATTGTGGAGGTCAGTGCCACAGGGCGGTATTCATTCAAGCAGGTTACTGATGTTTTCTTTGGTATTGGGATGATGGTGGCCTGCTTGAACAGGTGGGGACTTCAGACAGATGCAGTGATAAGTTGAATATGGAGGTGAATACCTCCACAAGCTGGTCAGCGCACCCCCTGAGGACTCGGCCTGGGACTCCATCGGGCCCCGATGACTTCTGAGGGTTCACCCTTTGGAGCTCTCGCCTCACGTCAGCCACGGTCAGGGACAGAGTGTAGTCGTCCTGGTCCTCGGCCAGTCTTGCTGAAGGAAGGGGGTTGGTTGCCTCAAACCTTCCGTAAAAGGTGTTGAGGTCGTCAGGGAGAGAGGCGGCAGGCTGATCATCACTGCTTTTTCTCCCTTTATAGCCGGTGATGTGTCGTAGGCCACCCCACAGGCGTCGGGGGTCAGAGCTGAGGTAGGTGGACTCTAGCTTGTCCCTATATTCTCTCTTTCCATCTCTGATGGCTGTCCGCAGGTCACATCTGGACTTCCCCAAAGCCTCCTGGTCACCAGAGTTAAAGGCAGAGGACCGTGCTTTGAGCTTAGCACGGACATTACCATTCACCCAGGGCTTTTGGTTTGGGAAGGTCTTAACACTGACCCTAGGTACGACATCATCAATGCATTTGGAGATGTATTAGGAGACAGAGTCTGTGTATTCATTGATGTCCCCATCAGCTGCAACAAAGAACATCTGCCAGTCTGTTGTGTCAAAGCAGTCCTGCAGAGTGCTAATGGCTTCAGCACTCCAGCGTTGAACTGCCCTAGACACCGGTTTTTCCTGTTTTAGGCGCTGTCTGTAGGTAGGGATTAGCATAATGGAGGTGTGATCCGATTTCCCGAAATAAAAGGATGGTACGTTTGCTGGAAGCCAGTAGGGTTTTTGGCACGTTGGAACTTGTCTCAACGGTCCGACTCCGAATAGGTTTTGCCAATGGATTTTCCATGGGACTTGTTGATGATTCAACAGTGTCATATGTGTGTCTGTGTGTGTATGCACAGATACTCTGTCCCCTCTACCTTTCAGGCTATTTGTTTAACTTCCATCCTTACTTGATTTATCATGTCATGAATCACTCTGCAATTATCTACCTCATATGTCAATTTATGTTATGTAACCAATATGTTTTTACAGAAATTTGAATAAGATGCTTGGCCAGTAATTTGTTTTCAATGTCAAAACATTTGGTTTAATTCTCGCAGTATTATATTTTTTGTAATCTATAAGAAAAAATGTGAATGGCAAATGTTCTAGTGCAAAACATATCATGTGAAATATTAAGAAGGGGGGGGTTGTGAGAACATAGTGTGCCGGAACAGTCAGTGTGGACACATGCGTCCAATTTCCGATTTCAGTCCGATTTAAATTGGATATTGGACACATGTGACTCCCCAGAACTAGATTCATTGTGTCCAACTTGAGTCCGACTGGACTCCGATGTAAACCCCCAGACACACGATTCGATTCCGCTGGTAATTGGACTGGGCGCGCATGTGTCTCTCGTATCTGATTCAAATTGGACAACAACAACTTTTGCACGTGCTTGAGATCGTGCCCACAGACATATACATGCATCATATATAATGTATATGATATGATAAACACTGCTAGATGCTCAGTTCTTGTGCTCCCTCTCATTCACGTTGAAATACTGAAAGCGAAAGTGAAACTTAGAAACTGGAACGCAACTGTTTGGGACAGAACGCGCTAATTCAGTGAACAAATATTTTCTTATTACTTTTCCACCCGTTGTTAGTCATGTAATCCATTCATATCGATGTGAATCAATCAATACTAATACAACTTTAACTGTGGTGTGTTTTTGTTTCATTTCACAACGTATTTACTGTATAATCAACGGTTTTGCTTCATTTCACAACGTATTTACTGTATAATCAACGGTAGCAGATGTAAACATTCCGCATTTGATTTGAACTGATCTAGTTTTGTCACTTCCATGTGCTTTGAGATAGAGCAGTTAACCCCCCATGGAGACCCCATGGAGAGAATCGGATAGGATCGGAGTGCTGCCATCATGTGCCCGCACTGAAAGAAAGGGCTCAATCAAATTCTTGCAGAAGTGCTTTCAGTCACGTTATACCACCCCACCCGTAGACGTTGTGTCACTTTGTGTTATTTTATCTCAGTAACTATGCAGGAAGATAGGTGCCAGTCATGAGGTGAGACATTTCTGATGCTGAGGTCATTCATTGTGGCATTGTGTGAAATGTCTTAATGTCTGTAGACCTGTGGAAAAAGACAAAAATAACTGAAAAGCATTTTGTTTTAGAAGACTTTGATTTGAAGGACATGGGGTGTAAGTATTAGACAGGACAAGAAGACATAATACAAGGTTATTGAAAAAGCAAAACAAACCTATATTTAATTTTTGCAAAGTTTGCGTACTTGTATTGGTCAAATCACAGACAAAGGCATACAAACGTCGTAAATCTGCCATTTTGCGAGTTTGAGCATTACAAAGACGTTGAACATTCTTTAGAACACAGCTGCTCAACCGTCCGCTGAAACTCCATTGATAAGTTACCGGACTACTTGCGGAGTGCTACGAAAGACGTGAATCAGAGGCAAAAAGGCCACTTTCCTTGACAGCGGTCATTATTGCATAGCAACGGTCAGCTATCGGTTAATAACTGACCGCAGAAAGTTGGGAAGCCCCATTTAAGTGAATGGAGCATTCTACAGCATTAAAGGTGCATTAAGGATTAATAGCTATTCGCTAAAGGTATGCTAGCAGCTAAAACTAACGAAATCTCTTGAAATGTGCTGACTTTGACATTACGACAAACTAATTACTCAACGACTGTCCTTACACAGTCAAACATCAATCATGTGCAACACAAGACTAAGCAAGACGGCAAATAAGCGACTTACTAGATCGGCAGAAGGTAATCAAAGTCAGGTTGGCGGGCATCGGCAGGCAAAACTACAGAAGGCAGTTATATGCCTATCGACCCTGCTATGCCATTGGCACGGACGCAATTCTCCATATTAAAAGTCATTGTAGCGCCCCAATTTTTTTTAAGCTGTTATTTTAAGGTTAAACTGCTTATCCTAACCCTAATCCTGAAGCATAATTGTTGCATATTGTGCCTTTAAGAAGAGCTGCGCGTCGGGCTGCTGTTCGCCCCTTCGGGATTTATTTTTGGATAATGACCTCCAGACAATACATAATCCCGCTTATTATACAGTTACTTGCCAAAGACGATAGAAGACATTCCTCCAACATACCTCTTTTTAATGATTTAGTTGCCGTTTCATGGTTCCCGTTTAGAAATAAATAGTTCTTCAAGCAAATAGAACTTTGAAGTGATAGGTGTTGCGTAGCAACCTATTACTTGCCTTGAGTCTGTTACGTTAAATGACCGGACTTGTTGCGGAATGATGATATGAAAGATGTGAATTAGAAGCACAAAACCCGTTTTCAATGACAAATGTTCTGATGTCAGCTGAACTAGAAATTGATCTGGAACCACCTTTGCCGATAACATGGCAATACGTTCTCCTAGACCAGACATGGGCAAACTACGGCCCGCGGTTCGTACACGGCCCTTTGGGCTTTTTAATCCGGCCCTAGTGTCTGGCCCCCCCCCCCCTTTTTTTTTTAAAGGCACCCAGTGCAACTTTATATAAACATTCAATGAAAAATAAACATTACATTTCTAGTCTTTTTTACATGTAGTAAGTTTCGATAACTCCATAACATTACATATCGACATTCAAGGAGCAAAGATGAGACGTCGTTGTGTGGTGAGAACTGAGCCTGCATGGCTGCTCTAACCTGTTATTGTAAATAATAAAGAGGTTCAAGTGAGGTAATTGGTTTGGGCGCAGGCCTCAGATGTTTTCATGATGTTTGATCAGTCACGTTACGACAAGTTTTTGTATTGTTCATGTTCGTGCAATTTGTTAAATTGCCTTGCAAATAAATGCTTTGCTACCTGTTAAAGGCCAAATCCTTTCATGTGAAGATTTTTACATGTCATTTACTGTATATTAGTTCACACAAACCCTCCATCCATCTGTTCCTGGCCCGGCCCCTCTGTCAAATTTTAGAACCCATTGTGGCCCGCGAGTCAAAAAGTTTGCCCACCCCTGTCCTAGACAGACAAACAGCTCTTTTCACTCTTCTATAGTATGGGCCTCACAAATCTCCATTCATCTGAAAGCCACAGCTTATTTGAGTTTGCCTCATTGCCTTTATCAGTAACCATCTAATCAAATGCCAGCAAATGGTCTGTAGTACCACTTGCAGGTTAGTTTGGTTCCTTTGTATTTTCTCACAGTGGATTTGAGTGTGAGAGTTGGTCATTTGCTGATTTTGTGTCTAAAGCAGCAAACTTCAGTCAGACGACTATTTATAACGAATAAAGAATATCAAAGAGTATTTAATAAGAATACAAAAATGTTTCCATGGTAAGGTTTTTGGTGTTTGGAGGAGTGAATGAAGTGGGGTAGGGAAGTGAGTGAGAGAGAGAGAGAACAAGAGGAATTGGCAATCATTTAAAAAAGAAAATGAATCCTTTTCTCTGCCCAGGATCATGTTCTCTTCAGTGACGGCCCACGCATCTCTGCTCTGGTTGACGCTGTTCTTCTGCCCACTCACCGAAACCTTCAAGCCACTAATCTCTCCTGGCAGTCTCACACACCGTGACATCACCCAGAGGGCCATCTTCCACGTGACAGGCCAAGTGTGCCGTGCAATCGCCGCAGCCAAAGGCCAGGACTTCACCTTGCCTGTGAGAGACTAGTGAGATCATGTAACACACCTCTTAGAGAGAGATAGAGTGAGAGATGCTCTGTAATTTCAGCCCAAATTCCCAGATCTACACAGCAATCAATGTAATATATACTGATTGAAAAAAATTAAAACACTAGGCTCTATAATAGGGGAGTTGTTGAGGCCGTGTAGGAGGCTTATACACATTATATTCTAACTTTGTTCTTATGATCTCTAGTCATTCATTCATCGCAATCTTGCTTTGTTCTTCACTTCTCTCCCTCATCAACCCTGTCTCTCAGATTGATGATAGGCTGACGGCATACACCCTGCAGCAGGCATGCTCCTCAGGGGGGACCTCCCTGTTGTCGGGCCTGGCCTTTCAGGCAGCTGTGACTGAGACTATCAAGAGCAATGTGGCTGTGGACCTTTTTCAGGCTCTGAGCGCTCCGCACCACTTTAATGATGAGACATTCGCTGAAGGGCGGGCCGTGGTTGCCCAGGGTGCCGCTGCCGTCAAGGCTGCCGTGAAGCAAGGGAACTTCATGTCTGCCAGACTCAGCTTGGGTGCTGCCTGTCACACACTGCAGGTGAATGCGTGTTCATATTAAGTGTGTTTGTTCTTGGGCAGTTGCTGTGGAAGAGGAAGAGCTGTTGTCAGACAGAGAGGTTGGTTGTCTTTGGAGAGTTTCAGTTTTTTTGCTCTGGATTCTCAGGGCTTTATGAGGGAAGGATTTTGAAATCATGAACTAAATAGCAAGTTAGTTTGGTGTTACTCAGTTAAAGCTCGCTCTTTCCAAACACATATTATGCCATGTAAAAAGATGGACTAAGTGTTCTTCAGCTCCTTCCTTCGGTCAGCCACAGACACATGATCACCTTAACATTAACACATGACATTCAACATCTCTTTTTCGCACAGGACTTCTACAGCCACAGTAACTGGATAGAGATAGGAAACACAGTACAATTCTCTAATTTGATCAGGCTAGACACGCCTTTGGAAAATCTGGCAGGTATGTGTGTGTGACATTTATGTTACCAACTACTATATTTGATGGGTTAAATCCACTCATTCATGCATCACCTGAGGTACTCTTGAAACAACTAATTTTCCTCTAAGCTACTCACATCACTTGTGTCACCACCTATTAATATCACTCACTAAATCTTTTTTTGCATTACCTGCCAGGCATTGTTCTAAGATAAACATTACACAATGCTGTTTCTTACACCCACTCTCTTTCTCTCATATAAGCTCAAACACACTGTGTAATATTTCTTTTCCAGATCCCTATAGAGCCACCTGCAGAAACTGCATAGGGGGAGACTGCAGTGATAACATCCTATCTGAGATCCTGCAGGAGAAGAAACTCACATCAGGCTACTTCAACCTCTTCTCTTCAGCCAAGCCACCAGGTTGCCATGTTCACGTCTAATCCCTTTTCAAAGACACTTATCTGTGCATGAGACCAGTACACTAATTTGTTTGTGAATACTCTACTGATGCTCATAGCCCACTAGAGATAAACATATATAGCGCATTAATGTGTGCCCAACTCACCGCAGGAAAGTGCAGCCATGGTGGGTTTTTGGACCAGACCAGACATCGGGTTCCAGTTGGTGGGATTAACAAGGATACCACCACAGCGAGCCATGGGCACTTGCACCTGCGAGCAGCACAGGTGGCCATCAACGCCACCATGGAGCTCCTGGAGGACATCAGACTGGCCACCGGGGACAAAAACTTCCTGCAGTAATATAGACTGACCGGTTGAATGATTGAAAACCTGTCTGTATTTTACCACTTTGCAGAAAGTCAGAACATTCATATAGGTTACCAGCTGTTTGTGCATGAAAGAACAACTTCCCTCTCTCTCCCTCTTTGTCTTTCTCTCTCAGGTTAGTGGGAGTGTCACAATCATTCGTGCTATGTTTAGTGGTTGACACCACAGGTAGCATGTCTGATGACATTGCTGCAGTAAAGCGGCGCTCATTCTCCATCATTGATAGCAAACGTGGCACCCAGGAGGAGCCCTCAGAGTACATCCTGGTCCCATTCAATGACCCAGGTCAGGCCAGCAGGGGGCGCACTCTCATGTGAAATGCACAGGTCTTGTCGTTCCACATTAACTGCTGGTGTCTCTGTCTGTGATTGTACAGACTTTGGGCCACTGATCAGGACAACGGATGCAGATATTTTCAAGCAGCACATCAACAAGCTCAGAGCCGCTGGTGGAGGTGATACACCTGAAATGAGCTTATCAGGACTAAAGGTATGTACTGTATGCATGTGCTTAAACGGCAGCCTCCTCTTAAAACAACGATACTATTATTAAGTGACTCACTCCACTTTTGTGGAGTGTTTTAACAGTGTTGTTATATGTTCACATTATGATCACGTGAGCTTTCATGAATTAATGAAAAAATGGCCCGTTGTCTTTGTGGCAATGACAATAAAGTACTTTGAACTTCGATCTTTGAACTTGAACTAAAAAAATAGTCTCCAGTTTTCGACAGTTGTCAGGAAGGATTCTATGCATGAGCATGAGTAAAAGGTAATTTTCTGTTGTCGTCCGATGACCAGCTGGCGCTCACTGCAGCTCCCCCTTCCTCTAACATCTTTCTCTTCACGGACGCTCCTGCCAAAGATGCTGAGCTGAAGAGCACTGTGACTGCACTGATTGAGAGCACCAAGTCAAAGGTGAATTTGGTGGGATCAACCTTTTTGTGTCTCTGTGACACTGTCTGTAGGTGACGCTTGTTAATCTGAGGTTGCATATCTTGGTAGTTTTTATATACTCTGTTCAGAATTGTGTAGCTAATCTTTGTGTGTAATATTTCACATGTTTGTGTATGCTATTTTAAAGCACATATCTTGTCCCATAGGTCACCTTCGTGCTAACTAATCTCTTATGGCCACGCTCAGCACGTCGCCGTAAGCGCTCTCGGAGCCGCACATCAAATCGCATATCTGAAGCAGATGCTCAGCTCTACCGGGACCTAGCACAGGCTTCAGGGGGCCAGGCCATAGAGGTCTCCAAGTCCTCACTGCCTCGGGCCACCGTGATCATAGAGGACTCCTCAACCCCTGCTCTGGTACCCGATAGGTTTCGACATTTATTAGAGATGTGGGATCATTTAGTGTTTTAAAGACTGGTTAGCTTGGCTTTCTGTGCTGTTGGGCTAATAAAATGTAATTCTGCCGCCCTCAGGTGACCCTGCTCCAGGCCGTGAGGACCTCGGTGAGGGCTGAGAAGTTCTCCTTCCTGCTGGACGAGTTGGTGTCCAATGTGACGCTGTACATCACAGGGTCCTCACCTGCGTTTACTCTCTACAGTCCCACAGGTTTGAGGGGTGACCATCACCCATGTCTCTGTACATATTAGATATTTAAACAGATATTTGATATTTTCTTTGCATTTACATGTTTTTCATGCAATCAGTTTCATACGGCAGATGTGGATTTCCCTGTCACATGAATGCATCACTGAAACTGTGATACTTCCATTTTACTTTTTGACAAATTAGTCAGAAATGTCTTTTTTTTCCCTTCAATGAATATTTTTTACCTGTAATCCATTTCAGCCGAGTCACAGAGCCATGTGGTGTCAGAGGGACCTCTGGGTACGATTCAGAGGGTGGGAAACCTACAGCGTATGCAAGTCAAGACCCACAACCGCACAGGACTGTGGGTTATCACCATACACTCCACAGCAACATTTACTGTCAAAGTCACAGGTCAGCAGTTCCAAATATTCAGAGAAATATGATGCAACATAACACCTACTGTACCTACATGAAACTTCATGTAGTGTGCCTCGGTGTGTGTTTCTGTGCAGGTCAAAGTTCCATCGACTTCTTGTTCAACTTTGTGGAGGCCTTTGGAGGAGCAAATGGAGATTTTAGCCTAAAACAGAGTCGTCCATCCGTTGGTATGTTGAAAGCACTCCAATAGTGCTTGTTAATAAGGTGCAGCTGCAGGAGTATATCATCTTAATCTATACATGACTGATATTTGGAAGTAGGGGTCAGAAAGCGGCACCAACTTTATGACATCTTTTGGAAGATTTGTTTTAGTTTGTTTGTGACCACTGAATAATCAATTGTCTTTCCAAAACAGGTAAGAACACTACCCTCTTGATGTCAGTAACAGGAAGTGGTTCATTGAGGGTGACTGAGGTGGCTCTGGTGCCTGTCTCTGGATCTGGTGCTGTAAATGGAACTGTGGAGGCATTAGGAGGTGAGGCATTCCTGGTAACGGTTGACGAACTGCCGTTGGGAAACTTCATCATCCATCTGAGGGGGGAAACCAGTGGGTCCTCCCGGTCCTCCCCCATCGTCTTCCTTAGGCAGTCCTCTACACAGCTCAGGGCCTCCAGGGTGGCTGTGACGGTGAGCTAACAATGTTTTAACTTCTAATTCCTCCTTAAAGTCAGAATCTTTGGCATGTATCATGTTTGGGATGTTGTACAATTATGGCAATTTCAAAGGATGAGTTTAGAATTTCTAAATTTTACGTCAATGATTATTTTTTTCTTTCCAATTTTCTGACCCTAGATACTTCATAGATAGCCCATGTCCAGTTCTATCAATGCTTATTAATATTTTACTAATATCATATTTTTTGAGGCAATGAAAATTAACTTAAGGGTGGATACTGGCAGAGCCATCCCAGCTGTCGACACTAAAGCTATATTCTTATGATGCCTCCTCATCACAGGCCGCAGTAAACAGCACTTTGGAACCTGGAACGACCATTACTGTGCCTTTCACAGTGGAAACCAATACCACAGCAGGTAGCTATACCATCCAAGCGAGGAACGATCGCGGCTTCAACTCGTCTTTCCCCAGCAGTGTGACTCTGGAGGCTGGAGGCCGTGCTGAGGGCTCAGTGACTCTCACAGCTCCCTCAGACACCGCTTCAGGCACCGACGTCACGCTGACCATCGAGGCAGAAGCTCCTGGAGCCACCGACTCCAACTATGTTGTCATTAGGTTTGCTGTTGCCACTAAGGTAACTTTAAGGTTTCTTTAAGTACTTGACTACCAGTCATTTAGTGACAAACTGACAGGCCTTTGGTTTCTTTTCCACAGGTGACTGACTTTACCCGTCCTGTTTGCCAAGTGGACCTCACTGCCAACTGTCCACAAGACTGCAGCCAGGCTACGTGGCAGCTCTCTGCCAACCTGACTGATGGCAATGGGACAGGCATTGTTCTTGTAACACTCCAGCAGGGCAATGGCACCGTCAACACCAGCTCTTCTGACGCAGGCATCACCTTTGCGACCTATAGCGCCTCCTGCTGTTCTGAGGTGGTGGTACTGGTCATGGTTGATGACGCTGGCAATGCTGGTGTCTGCTCTGCTTCCATTAGAGACCTCTCCTCTGACACCACCCCTCAGACTCCCACAGCCAACGCCACAGTAATGCAGATAGCCCCATCTTCCAGTGCAGGGCACTGCCTTAACCTCGCCATCTGGCTGTGGCCCATAGTTATGCTCCTGCTGCTCCTAGTGCTACTGAAGATACGCGCTCGGTGGAAGAAGACGAGAAGACCTCTGAAAGAAGGGTATAGATTGTCTGGGAAGTCCCGCCCCTCTTCTTCCGGCCAATTTGATGTTGCCTCAGAAGTGGGTCTGGCAAACTTGCTATAGAAGTTCATTTCAGCATTGTAAGGATCCTTGGGGCCAATCACAAACTGGCTATTGGCTACCTGGCGCGCCATTGGCGGATTTAAACTAAACACGGCTAGGTAACAAAAGCTATGGCACGGACAGATTTTAAACATTGGACATGGTGGCCGCCGAAGTACCGCAACACTTTGATAAGGCACGTTTTCTTTGAAAACAGAACAGAAACTTGCCCTGGAACAATTCATACAGAAAAATATGTGTTTGCTTTATTACCGATCGTTGTATCGTTGTATAGTATCGTTGGTCTGATTGGTTAAAGGCGTGTCCAATTACGTGACTGAAGTGGACCGCTGTTGGGTAGTTCGCCAAACCAACTGAGCAAACAAAATGCAGTGAAGGGGCGGGGAATTCCCAGACAATGGTATAGAAGGAAGGGTGGCCTCAGGGCGGAAACATAACTAGGGTAAATATTTAGCAGGGTAAGGCGGAATCTATGAAGCGACACTATGGTTCCGACTGAGCTAAAGACCAGGCAGAAGGGTTTATTACTTATCATTACTTTAATCCATGTATTTCTTTTGCGGCTTGCTTTTATTGATTTTATGTAAAGCCCTTTGAACTGCAGCTCTTGTACGAAATGTGCTAAATAAATAAAGTCTTACTTACTTACTTACTAAGTAGTATGTTTCTTTGGCATTCAATAAAGCATTTGGTGTTTGCTTCAAGGGTCATGAAGGGTCATTCTCAATAGTACAAGGTGTCCCCAAAACAAATTTAAGGAATTTAGAAAACCATGACTTTGGGCAAAAGGGAAGCTAAGTACATCAGCAAAGGTAATCAGATGCACTCACATATTAGCACCGTAAGAGTTTGACATCTCATTAGTAGAGTAGCTTCCTTGAACTTTCCATAACAAACTGAACTAACTTTCAGTGACCTTTTCCGCAGGCAACCCTTTCATCTCAAAACATCCTGGTCACATATATACAAAATAAAAGTCTTTGGTTCAACAAAATACAATTCTTTGTATCTAATACTAAAGGTCCTTTGTACCACATTTGACACAGAAAAATATTAAAATTCACAATAGATAAACAGAGTTATCTACAGTGTAATTAATTTGTGATTGTTGCCGAGATGGATCTTTGTTCCTCTGTACAAAGCACACCAACAGAACACTGAGTCTTCAGCTTGTTAGCTCCACTTATCAATGCTCATTTTCCAGAAAATGTAAAACAGGCAATAAAAACAAACATGTAATATATACATTAAGAATATACTAGGGCTGGGCAAGTTAACGTGATATTATCGCGTTAATTCATCAATTAATTAACGGCGACAATTATTTTATTGTGCGTTAACGCAGGTTTTTTAATTAATTTTATTATTGTAAAAGTCTGTTGCCTACAGGCTTTTGTTTTGTAAAAGTCTGCTGCTGACTGCTGCTTAACCGGAAAAGAGGAGAAGGGCATAGACATATACTTTAATATTAGTCTGAGTTTTTTTTCTGTTTTTTTTTTTTTCTTTTTCTCTGTTTGCCGATTTTCTGTCAACGATTCCCGGGACACTGAGGTGCACGAAATTTGGTGGGCATGTAGCCCAACTAGATGAGCGTGGAACCATTGATTTTCGTCTTGATCCGTTGCACCCCCGGCGGACTGGACCCGTTTTAAAGAGGGTGGGGCGATTCAGTTTTCTGTGAATAAGTCGAAAACTGTAGGGCTTAGGAGGACCACATTTTTTTTGTATGTTGGTCTTAAGAGGCAACGTCAACCATTCCACTACCAAGTTACCTAGTTACAAATGCAAAAGGCAAAAATGGAGTGTTCAAAAACATTTTAATTGTAAGTTGACAAGGTCAGAACTGCACGAAATCGGAGGTGTGGGATCATTATGACACCTTCTGACTGCACGTTAAGTTTCGTGGAATTCCGTTCACGGGGGGCATGTAATAAATTGATTTATATGGTTGTATACCAACTGGCCTGTAGGTGGTGAGACAGAGTTTTCTTCGAATATCCCGAGAACCGTAGGGCCTTGGAGGGCCGAATTGTTCTTGTATGTTTGTGTTAAGGGGCCATGCCAACCCATACCATAACCAGTCATTACATGTATAGCGCCACCTAGATAAAAATTAAAGAGCAATAATGAAGTGTTTTAATCGAATATATGTCAAAGTGCTCGGAAAATTACCAAATTTGCCAGGGACATCAAGCATGTAACTGTCCATCTTCGGTAGGGTTTTTGTCAATGGATGAAGCAAAATGGCTCTGTAGCGCCCCCTAGAACATTGCAAAAAAAAACTGTACATTGGGGTTATTTTGGCGTAGCTTGACGGAATTCGGTACACGTCTTCGTCATTCTTGGACGCACCAAAAAGTCTCCGACGCCATGGTGGCAGGTCCACAGGAAGTCGGCCATTTTGAGTGGAAGATGCGTTTTGACGGCGTTTGCACACCTCGCATCTGTTCGAACTCCTCCGACAAATTTAATGGTAACGCCTTGAAATGTGGTCAGGTTACTCTAAAAGTTATATTGGATTTTCTCATTAGTCGGAAGGTGTGGGCGTGGCAGACCCTCAAACTTTGCCAACTTGCCAGTGCTTGCCACAAAACACAAAGTCTCTTATAACTCTTGCGAACATGGTTTGATCCAAAGAAAATGTCTTAGAGTGGACGCTGGCCCGTACATATGCCTGACTGATATCACCTATAGCGCCACCTGTTGGTGGTTGGAAACTTCACTTTGTTTCCACACCTCTTTATGTGACCTGTTTTAACAAACTACATTGCAAAAGAAGAATATACCAAAACAATCCACAAAAAAGTAGTACACAAAACATTACATTACCAAATCATCAAAATCTATCACAAATAATTCCTTTAATACATAAAAATGAAACACAAACCAATTTACACACACAAAACACATAAACACACTGACAACCATGACTCATTCTGTGTTAAAACCTACTGAACAGTTCGGCGGTCATATTTTGTAACGCTTTGCGTTACGTCTAGTAATATATCTGGTGCAAGCCTTAGTTTCGGTGCTGATGCTGGATAATCTCTAGACAGTCTAGACTAGAGGGGAAGAAAAGAGACAAAGTGAGGGGGCAGAGCTTGGCTGCCTTATATGTGTTCATGTACATCATTGTTATGGTGACGAGGAACAATGTTTTCCACAGCTATCGGCATTAGCCGGCAAAGGTCAATTTTGTTGAGTTATCGTTGGCTAGCTGTATGAGAATTGTAGTTATACAAGGATAGCAGGGCGCTTCATTATTTGTTTTCCTTCCAAATGGAATTCCAATAGTTATTCTGTAGACTACTTTTTTACATATTTTTTTTTTTACAGAGATTTGGATGCTTTATTAGTATTTGTTTAAATGAAAATCACTGGGATTATATTTTGCGTTTTGCCGAATTCTCTGCCTTATCATATTGACATGTAGACCCTATGACGGTCGAGGTGCGACCCCACATGAACAGCACACAACCACTAGCGCACCCAAACAGACATGGTTTGCACACACACGCACACACAAACACTACTACCACTGATTACAATGGATCCACCTCATTGAAACGGCTTATTGCCTAGACTGGTGGAGGGGACCTTAAAAGTGGTCTGGGCCAAACCCACATTTTTCACGGCAACCGAGGCTCGGTCCGTCACAGACCCCAAACACATTCATTGAAATGAATCAGTGGCATGTCCTGCCTCTAGCGTCATATGCATGCAGTGAAACTGATCTGCTCAGCCCACAGCAAACTGGAAGTGCGACCACAAGGTAAGAACATGACGAGAGACATTGTTTTCCTTTATTTAGAAAAATTGTGTGTTTATTTGTTGTATTGCTGAAATATACAGTGAATTATGAACTTGCCGTTTAACGTGATATTTAGTTTCATGACATTCTGTTTACATTTCATTATGTAGTCAAATATGTTACTTTAAAGATCTAGATTGTCAGGAAAAGTAATCAGATTATTCTTGAACATGCGCTTGTTTTATGCCACTTTACTTCTAGATGAGTTTTTAGCTAAATAATTGTAATTATGTAATCAGTGCTCTGAATCACAGTATTTAAAGTATTTCTAATGGAGTCCTTGTCAATAGTTTTAGATAGATAGTGAGATAGATAGATTGCTGAAGTTCTGGATAAAACAGATGTGAGACTTTCCACATGTAATGTATAATCAAACCTCTACAGCAAACTAAAGTGCCTTGCCAAGTGTACGTGCTGTGGTCATTTGTGGAGTTGTGAAGTTTTGCAAACAACTTGCATTGTAAATTGAAGCAAACTCATTGGCTCTTAATAATTTGGAATATCAGAAATATTTGTACTGTATGTTAGTAATGTGTCTGTAAGCTTTTTGTTTTTGTGGGGCACTGAAAAGCACCTTTCACGTAGAAATGGAAAAAACTGTTCACTAAAGGAAATGAAAGTAAGTCTATGTGGGGGGAAAAAACTTAAAAGCCCATTAGGATTATTTTTTCACTTCTCCTGTTCCTCTTAAAACACACTTCAGAGTTATCTTCCAGTTATGTGTACCCTTGTCTGATGTGGATATATTTTGCTTTTATTTGATCTATATAGGCCATTGTTTTGAAAGTGGTTCGAACGGTGACAGGAAATGGCAAGCAATACCCTGCTGTTGTTTCTCCTACTCTGTGTGCATGGTAATACTGTTTCCACACCTCTTGCTTTGCAGCCGCAGAATTGTTTGACAGTTAAGAATTGGCTTGGTATGGTTTTGTCTCTCCATCGCCATGTTTGCAGAAGGCTACACCGTAGACCTGCCCCTAAATTATGCAAAGCTGAAGCTGTAGTTGAATCGTATATTTAACTGTTTAATTATTTGTACAGTGGTGTGTTTTTTACTGTGTCCAGTTGAACTGATTTTCATCATATTACTCTTTCCTCACATCCGACTGCTTTGAAGAGGGAACAACGGCAAATCAAGGTATGGCCTAAAGTTTCAATAATATAATAATATAAATATGTATTAGGATTCATAGAATGTGTGTTATTGTGTTTTCTTGTTTTCCTATGATTGGAACTCATGTTGCTTTGTTGACTGGGATCAGATGACGTGTTTCTGAACATTGTTGAAATGTGAAATTTCTGTATTATTATTGCAAATGTCTATGAGATAATACAAATAAAAACGTATTAAATTTCACACAGTGTTGATGGTTGACATATGACTGCCTGACAGTCTTATATGACTTATTGAAATACTGATGAACTAAAGGCTTAAGAGGTGAAAACAAGAGGTTTACTTTGTCGTGTTGCCTTGCATAGGATTCCATAGTGAAGCCTTTTTGTGGTTGCAGGCTTAAGGGTTCTAACTCAATGCTGGACCATTAATTGTCCTTAATTGCCCAGGTTGAAAAACACCTACATTTCCCTTTAGTGTAGCTTGGCAAAGAAGTTGTGATTTCACTACTAGATGTCCTTAATGCCTAGCCTCATGTGCTGTTTCCATGTAAAGGTTTACTCCTCTCACCCCTCCTTTTCCTTAGTCTGTCCCATGTAAAGGTTTACTCCTGTCACCCCTCCTTTTCCTTAGTCTGTCCCATGTAAAGGTTTACTCCTCTCACCCCTCCTTCTCATTTGTCTGTCCCACGCAGCTTCCATTCAGGAGAATGCCCCCTGCTACAGGATCGAGCCTGTGACACTGGTATGTGTGGTTATCAGTGACATTGTCCTGACCGTGGCTATTGTCCTCATCACGTACTTCTGTGCAAGCCGCCGCAGACGACAGACATACAATGGTAAACCCACGCTTCATTCATATCTCTTATACGGTAGGCTATAGCTGTACTATAGGGGCAGCCGTGGCCTACCCGTTAGGGTTTCAGGCCGGAAACCATAGGGTGGCCGGTTTGATCCCCAACGAGTAGGAAAAATGTGGGCGGGGGAAGTGGTAGACAACTGCTCTCCCATGCCCACATCCATGGCTGAAGTGCCCTTGAGCAAGGCACCTAAACCCGATCACTGCTCCCCGGGCGCCACCAAAGGCAGCTCGCTGCTCCAGGTTAGTGTGTAACCTCACTTCACTGTGTGTTTGTGTGTCACTTCCCTGGATGGGTTAAATGCAGAGGTGAATTTCTTCATAATCAGAGTGTGTGTGTCTACACCACCAATGCCATAGAGAGGACTTTCATTTTCACTATAGCTTGGGCTCCTGTACAGGTTGGGCTACATCCTGTTTGGGTCTATTGAGAGTTCAGTGATCGAGGACGGCAGACTGGTAAAGAGTGGCAACAATACTTGCACTCATCTTTGAACAACTAAGTATGATCATGCAGATGCTTCGTCCTTAATGAAAGTGGTCAATGGTATAGAGGCCTAATCATGTAGGGGCTTCGTCCTTAATGAAAGTGGTCAATGGTATAGAGGCCTACTCATGCAGATGCTCTGTCCTTAATGAAAGTGGTCAATGGTATAGAGGCCTACTCATGTTGGGGCTTCGTCTGACTCTTGTGAGTGGGTGAGAGACACTGGAAACTGTGACTTATATATATATATATATATATGGAAAAAAGTCAACAAGTTTTCTAAAACTTAAAATTTCTCCAGTATTTCACGGTAACAAAGCAACAAAGAGCAGACCTCAGCAAGATGGAAACCACAAAAGCTGAAAGGGAGAAGAACCCTCCCTGTTTCCTGTCATTTCCTGTCTCATAAAGAGTCGTAATGTTTTCCATTGCTCTTGAAGGACCTGTACTGTTGTTGTGCAGTATGATTGCAAAATAACATCCTGCACTACTACACCTCATCAGCAAAAACTAAACGTATCCGTCCGACATAACACTCATTGGACCTCTGCACCCCACCAAATAAACGGCAAGGCCAGTACAGTAGGATTTGAATATCCGTCTGTTTAACAGTTGAGAGTGAGCTCCTGGCATCAACTGTAAGTGTCAGTGAAAAGCGGTTGTGTCAGGTTAAGGGTCAGGTGTCTAGCATTGGTGGGGTTTGTTCAAGAAAAACACAGACTGTTGTTGTTGTTGAAGGCTTTGAGATGCCGATGAGGTATTACATTTCTGATTGAATGCAATGTTCTAAAATCTGACAGACTTTTTGCCAACTTCTTTGCGTGTGAGATATAAATACATAGAAATGGACAGACACTACTCTCGAGTTAGGTAGCTTTGCTGAATGATGAAGTATCTCAATTTGGAAGGTTAAATGCATAAGCTATAAAATATCAGGACGTTCTGAACAAACATAGTTATTGAATTCAATCAAATTGTATGTGTTTTGTCTATAATCTTTCCAGCAATTAATAACATTGCCGTTCATTTTAATTAAGCGCATTTATTTTTTCCCCTCGACAGCTGAAAAGGTCTACATGAATGTGAGGGCAAACTGCAAGAAGTAAGACAACAAGGCACACAGGAACAGTCCACGGCACATTATTCACCCTTGCCTTTGCACAATAAACACCTATAACTGATTTCACACACCATCGCCTTTGCACAATACACACCTATAACTGATTTCACACACCATTGCTTTTGTGCAATACACACCTATAACTGATTTCACACACATCCACACATGGATGATTTGCACTGGGTAGGCATCACAAAGGACATGGATTCATCTCTTCAGCTCAGACCTTCAAACTGTTATCAGTATCTGCAGCTCAGAGAACGTATGCCAGCTGACCCGAGGCTGCGAATACTCCTATAGTCATATCAGTATCTGTATTACCATGGTGAGTTATCGTTTGGGAGGGGCTACTTGAGGCAGCTGAGAGATATGTTGTGGATATGCTGAAGCATCTTTACGAGCATTAGCGTTTTCTAAGGTTATATGGGAAGAAACTACCATGATCACATGAAATTGAAATACATGAAATATGAAGATGTAGCGATCAATGGTGGGGTTTTACAGTTATTTAGCTTGACTTCCCAACGTTTACTTACGTAGGGGGGTTGGGTGGTTAGCTTTTAGTTAAAAGGTCAGTGATTTTATCAATGGTGACACACATCATGGACTTGGTCTTCCTTGCATGTTCTGGATAAAACATTCTGATTTGGCATGAAGATTACCTCATCTCTCCTTTCATCAAGCATGATATTTTCAATAATGTTTACTATATTTGTAATTTTTTAAATACTTACAAATGTATATACTTTCTGTAACATTGGCGCCGTCTGCTGGCCATGGCCTTGCCCTTGGCTGTTGTTCAATCTTTCAATCAATATATTAAGGAGTAAATGTTCAAAAGCTGATTCTGTCTTGGAATAACCAACACCACTTCTAGGTAGCGTTTTGAGTTCTAACCTACTGTGGAGAATGTTATGTGCCCATCAAGGAATAAAATTGCAATAAATGTATTAAAGTACTAAAAAGATTTTCCCCTAATGATTTACATTACAATTGATTGTAGTTATGTGTGTGTGTGTGTGTGTGTGTGTGTGTGTGTGTGTGTGTGTGTGTGTGTGTGTGTGTGTGTGTGTGTGTGTGTGTGTGTGTGTGTGTGTGTGTGTGTATGTGTGTGTGTGTGTGTGTGTGTGTGTGTGTGTGTGTGTGTGTGTGTGTGTGTGTGTGTGTGTGTGTGTGTTTGTGTGTGTGATTGTGTGTGATTGTGTGTGTGTGTGTGTGTGTGTGTGCGCGCACATGTGTGTGTGAAAAGGAACTGTACACCATGACTAGATGAGTGTTCACAATGTTATTTTGGCATTTAAAAAAAAAAAAACAGGAACAAAGTCTCTGGAAAGGAAATCTATATCAATCTCAAAAATCAAAATAAATCTCAAACTATCCTGAAAATTGCCCAGTGACACCACTGCCCTCAGGTTAGGTCATCTGGAGTTTATAATGCAATGTCTTACTTTGAAAACAGCCTCATGGTTAACACCCTTTTTTCAGTACAAATTGGCATCTGTACTATCCCAGGCTTTTACAGTCTCCATCACAATCACAAATCTATTGTGTTCTTTTGCCATCTCAAGAGTGGTTTTTGTTGCAGGACTAAATACCTATGTGAAGTGTTTTTTAACACTTGAGCAAAGCCTTGTTAACAGACGGATGACTAATCGGATGTTTCTTGGCATAAACGCAGACTGAGCTTCAAAGCAAATGCTGGTAAGCAGAGGCTACAGCCTACAGGTCACCACAAGTGTGGATGCACAGGGGAAAAGAGAGCGTGGTGATGATTAGAGAGAGGAAATGGCCAAAGCGAGAGCGCCTCTGCAAAACACCTCAGCCTAGTAGCGTTATTATCTCATAACTGAAAGACTGTCAAGCTAACCATGCTAATCAGATCTTCAGAACATCGTGTTCATTTTTTGCAAGTACATTTTTAAAGGAACACAATGCAACAATTTGACACCTTTTGAGGTATGGTTGTATAGGCAACTAGTTTTGGTACCATCATCAAATTAATTTTGAGAGCATATGGTCATGTGAAGGACAGATGAACACCTGTGTCTTCCCCACTAGCCATCCAGGATATGGCTCAGACACCTCGCAAATCCCCTCAGATGTATTTTTCAGTTACAATGATGGGGTTTTTACATTGAACCGTGTCTATTTCTCGGTTACTTTTAAAAAGTCTAAGCAAAAAAAGTCTAACAAACAACTTTTATGTACAAATATGACCACTGCCATCATTAAAAAAAATAAAAAATGCTTTACAACATCCACAACCGTCGGAGAACAATAAATGACAACAATTTCCTCAAGGCAACTGCTTGACCACAGAGTAACGGAGTCGTAGAAGTATATTTCGGACTTTATTGCATAGGTTTCCAGTATAGTGCAAGTCAGTGTAGATGACCATCACCCCTGCTCAGTGCTGTAGTGGTCCCTGGAGAATTGGGTATACTCTTAATGTTTTTTAAGCAGCCCATACAGTACTGGATACACGCCTTGTTTTGAGAAGTGGGTATACTCCGTATACCTGCGTATACCCTGGACTACACCACTGCCCCTGCTCTGGGACTTTGGATTAAAGACTCGTGGTCATGTTCACATACTAACCTATTTTTACTCAGACGGTGTCTATGTGGCTGAGGTGGGGATTTCCTGTGCTGGTTCAGATGTTGCCATGGCAGTCAATGTTCCCCTTGCCTAAGTGTTCAACTTACAGGAAATGGGTACATGTACTGCTTTTATAATAAATGACAAGAACACTTTGGACAACACTGGTGTTCAAATGTCATTACTTCTACTTTCTATTAGTTTTAGTTTTTTTTCATATTTATAGTATTTGATCTTTTGGAAGAGATTTTAAAAATGAACTAAGTGTGTTTCAGTCAGTGTCAATAAATGCGCAGGTGAAGAATGCAGAAATGAGGAAAGGAGATCAGTTTCATTTTGATAGAATAAAGAATAACACTGTGTGTGTGTGTGTGTGTGTGTGTGTGTGTGTTTGCGTGCATGCGCGTGTGTGTGTGACACCAGGAGGAGGGAAGAGAAACTGAGACAGTTCCTCCTCTGTAAACCCCTCTCTGCTGTAGCGCACACCCACCATAAACACACCTTGTCCAGCATCACACACGCTGACTGCCTTCCCCTGTGGACTTCTGTGGATCAGGGCTTTCCAATCAGGCATCCGTCACCATCAGAGTGCGGAAGTCCGACACTGGACCCCTTGATTATCGCCAGCCCGTTCCTGTCAACCACCCAGACCGGACCGGACTGAACATGGTCAGAGCCATATGTATTGTGGCCCCGCTCACAGGAATGATAGGTGAGTGTCTCCTGCATGTGCCATCCAGACTGGAGGCTTCAATGGGGAATGTTTCTCCTGTCTGTGTTCTGTGTGGGTGGATGGGGAGTGATGACTGCTCCTTTCCATAGTCTCTTAAGTCTCGTAAGGGTCTCTAATGTCCACCGTGACGCAGGTTTAGAATGAGTTTCTATTCAGCAGGCAGTCAAGGTGCTATGAGGTGGTCACCGGGGTTGCTGCTTGCATTTTTTGTCTGTTTGGTGTTGACACCTTGGGTGGAAATTGACAGAGATGGCATTTATGTCAATGTCTATATCGACAGCAGAGTTGAAAATAGTAAACTGTCGTTCTAATGTATGGGCTGATGGTGGCTTTTTAACGTCAAATTGTAGTGTTTAAAAGTATAAAACAGGATTATATCAAACAATGCTTTTCTATGGACATCAGAAATAGAGAAAATTACCATTTTGCCAAAGACATAATTTTTTTTATTTTAAAACATTATATTGTATATGTACACAATATTCGCTTCAATACTAAAGTGATTGCCTTTTTATTTACAGGTCCAGTTTCTGGGAGACAAGGTGTGTGTGTGTGTGTGTGTGTGTGTGTGTGTGTGTGTGTGTGTGTGTGTGTGTGTGTGTGTGTGTGTGTGTGTGTGTGTGTGTGTGTGTGTGTGTGTGTGTGTGTACCAGGTGTTTATAGATTAAGAATAAATGACCGCTCTGAGTTTTCTTCTAACTAAGCGGACTGTTTACCCTTCCGTGCAGATTGTGGCCAGTGCTACCAGGTGGAGCTCAGTGTTGTGGTGGCGCTGGTTTCCTGTGACATTCTCTTAACTGTCCTGATCGCCCTCTCTGTCTACTGCTGTGTGTCACGCCAGAGGAGCAGACCTGGTCTGCACACATAGCCCAGTGATACAGGTGCTTGTGTTCAGTGTTTTTTGCCACCGTACTGTATGTTTCAGCCTTTTAGAGACAGATAGAGAGACATTAATGCGAGCAATATATGATCTTGGGTTCTGTCTTTCTTTCTTACTTACTGACATTTTTAAACACGATTTTTACAGGAAAAGGAAAACAGCTAACTGCTTCGAAAAAAGCCAAAAAGACTGAGGTCACAGAGTCACCCTATCAGGTAGACCTTTAAAGTCAGCAGATCTCTAAAGGCTGATAAGTCTATGGATGTCACTGTCTTAATGTTAGTTCTTCTCCACGGTATCCAGTATGTTTTTCTCATGAGGATAATTGTGTTTTAGGAGCTGTATGGAGTCCAGTCGGACGTTTACAGTGATCTCAGGCAGTATCGGAAATGAGTCTACAGAGCAACCCTGAGGTCACCATGACTGGAAAGGTTTATTAACATTATTAAAGGTTATTTTGATTATTATTGTTCTACTAAGAGGTGGTATGACCTCAAAGCTTAATGTGTCACTTTGATGTCAGTAGCATGTATTGGTTGACACAGAGGGGAGTGTTAACTGATGATTCTGACCACATCCTAGTCACCTTTATCTCATTAACAAGCATTCACTTTCTTTTCCTGGAAGAGCACGTAGAGCACTAAACAGTCCGTAAAAGCTACTTTGGCCGTGCTATTTTCAAACGTTCACTTATTTGTTTAAAAATCATTTTTACTCCTTTGTACAATTTGTATACATACAGACATTATGTCAACTTTGTTTGGCAACACTTTACACAAAACCCAGTATCTGTAAAATATTATAAACACATTCATAAAGGGTTATAAAGTATTAATAATGCCTCATAGTGATTGACAAAAGTCTGTTTAGTATCAGAATGCATAATAAAGCTTCTTTAACTCTTTTGAAAATGGCGCTGAGGACATCTTTGTCTCATGTCAAATGCTGTTTAGTCACCAAGTATTCTTAATGGAGCTATATGTGACCCCATTCACGCTTTCATGATAATAGTTGTGTTGGGTTTTTGCTACACCATCATAATCCTTTATGGGTGCGGCCATGTCAATTTATAAATAGATCTATAAATTATATCAGATGCTATGATGCATTATGAATACCTAACCTGTAAACGTGTTTATAATGCTTTCTGGATACTGAGTTGAATTAGTGTTTCTTTATGTAGAATTTATGTTTATTAGTGTTTTTTTCAGTTTTTCTTTATGTAGAATAATTTATTTGAAATCATGTAATGTAATTGAAATCATGTATTATATTGTTGTTTGTGTGATTGCATGTACAGTTTGTCAATGTGTATAACCTTTTGAATTGATTATGTTATAAAGACAAAATAAACTATTATATTTCCATATGCCTCCTATGATGTAGTATACCTCACTGTACAAACACTGTATACTGTACAAACATTGTGTTTATTATAGATTTGGGTCATGGAAAACTATGTCATCCTATTCTCCGTGACTGTTCAATCGCTTGAGATAATTGCTGCAACCCCCCCCCCCCCCAACCTGGCCCCCCAGTAGAAGTGCTGAGCATGTGTGCTGCCCCTTGTCATGGTCACAAGGTTGAGTGTCTGACACACGGTTGGTTTTGCCCCCGCTGGAAACTTCAGACAGCTGCCAGACAGACAGAATGAATCACATTTGAACACATTGGACCAAATGCCTCACATGGCTCGAGGTTAATTTCGAGATGGAGGGACTTTTTTTTCTCGTCAATTAAATATGTCTTCCCATGCTTTTACAGATTTTGAATTTTCTTTAAAGATATTACTATCATAATATGGTAATATCTGAACATTTCCACATAGAGATAAGGCTATGATTTGAGTGTCAATCACAGTGGAAGCCAATGGAAAATAAACTTTATTCCATGCCAGTATTTGCTGAGCGCAAACCGCTTTTACTTCTGTTAACTAACACTTCACATTACTGGCTGAACCAGAAGTCATTTGACCAGAAAAAAAACTACACTACTGCACTGTAACTGTGCGGGGGACATTCTAGCTGTCGTGTCTCTGGTTTGAAAGATGAAAGATTAGGATTGTCTTTGAAACGTGGAGGTCTGCTGAGATCAACAGTGTGGGTTTCCCCTCTTCAGAGACTCTTCAGATATCCCGTTTTCCAAAACAGACAAAAAATGGTGAATCGATTTTAGATTTGAGTAAACAGACATAGTAACTGTGTATCTGTGTGGAGAGGTATTCTCAGCAATCTCTCTAACAGTCTATGCAGGTTAGACACTGCAAAGAGCTGAATTTGTTCAGAAAAAATTTAGCAAACCGGATCCATTCAGTGTTCACAGTAGCACAACAGTGCTTTCAGGTAATGCAGCTCCAACAGGTACTCTTATATGTGTTAACTAACACTGTTGGTTTTCTGTGTAATTTCAAACTCACGGGTATGTTATTATCAACGCAGAGAGAGGAGCTGGCCTGTTGGTAGAAAGAGTGTGAGCATAAGCACTCTGTTATCATGATGGTAGAGAGAGTGTGAGCATAAGCACTCTGTTATCATGATGATGGTAGAGAGAGTGTGAGCATATGCACTCTGTTATCATGATGGTAGAGAGAGTGTGAGCATATGCACTCTGTTATCATGATGGTAGAGAGAGTGTGAGCATATGCACTCTGTTATCATGATGATGGTAGAGAGAGTGTGAGCATATGCACTCTGTTATCATGATGGTAGAGAGAGTGTGAGCATATGCACTCTGTTATCATGATGATGGTAGAGAGAGTGTGAGCATAAGCACTCTGTTATCATGATGATGGTAGAGAGAGTGTGAGCATATGCACTCTGTTATCATGATGGTAGAGAGAGTGTGAGCATATGCACTCTGTTATCATGATGGTAGAGAGAGTGTGAGCATATGCACTCTGTTATCATGATGGTAGAGAGAGTGTGAGCATATGCACTCTGTTATCATGATGGTCTTCTCCTCTCAATAAATAATGCCAGTCATGTCCGTTGTTCTGGCTGTTCTCTAAAATGACGTCCAACTGGCTAAGTAAGACCATGAAAAACGTTCCACATGTAGGTATAGCTGTGCACTAATACAAACAACTATGCACAGTAGAAAAATTTAAGTCATGAAGTTGTGAAAAGAGGAGGGAAAAGTAGAAAAATATACATATACATAAAGTTAATGTTGTTGCTGTTATAAAGTGACGCAGTGGGGTTAATAAGGGTTCAGGCTGAGGTTACGAGGCTTTCACGTGGCACACTTACGTCAGCATGTGGATCAGGCGTCCACACGAACACGGATTCACTAGCGGGTTCGAATCTACACACTCTGGAGTCCGGATTCAAAAGGTTGCAGCCACCCACTCCGCCGGGTTCGTGTGGACGCAAGGCTGATCCGGCAACATGTCTTTCCGGAGTCAGGCAATCCAGACTCCTGTGGACGGGCCCTCAGTTGCCTATCGGCACGTGCGTGAGATGTCGTTGTGTCAGATCAGGCATGGTACCAGCAGCTTCTCCAGATAAGTAAAGCATTAGTATGTGGTAGGAGGGTGTCTTGCTGATCTACATACAGTATAATGGTAGTCTGTGGTCCAGAGCAAATGATTAGAGTTAATTTTTAGAGGTTGTCTGACAGTGTTTCTTTTGTTATGTTTGTGTGACATGTACATGTATGGTGCTACATTTTGGTAAATGTACAGGAAGATGTTACCACCTGCTGGTATATATTGTAAAGGAAACAAATTATGCTTGGAGCTTGTTTTTAACCGATTGAATTTTACCTTATTATGCACTATGAAGAAAATTATTTGTAGAGTAAAAGATTTATAAAGCAATTTTAAATTTTTTTGTAATACTGAGTGACCACTGAGAGCCCCGTTTCTCCCTCTGTGCACAAGAAGTTGTGGATGTCAGTCACAGTGCCTGACTAGAGTGCACAAGGGGGGGGGGGGGGGGGGGGGGGTATAGGGAGGAGGTTGAGTTTCATGTGAGGGAGACAGCAGCTCTGCCCAGGAGACACTGTGAAGAACAGATCCAGAGCCAGAGAGAGAGGCGGAGAGAGAGAGTGAGTGAGTGAGTGGGAGATGCAGTGGGGTACAGCCACTCTCACCCACACTCACTTCCCTTTTTCTGAATACGGACTTAATTCACTTTTCCACTCAGCTTTGCATTCGTGTGGCAGCCTCTGACCGCGGAGCGCGTGTGGGGACAAGCGTTGGTGTGCGTTTGGAACCTGAGTAAGGACATCGGAACCAGGTACCTCGTTGTTCAAGGGTGCCAAGCCTGATTAAATGTCAACCAGGGCAGGATTGTATAGTGTATTGATCATGGTGTTGAGAAGATGATGATCCAGTACTTCATTGGGTCATAAATTCTAACGTCACTACCTTTTCTTTTTGTTCTGTTCTGCCTTTTTCTTTCTGAACTGTTGTTCTGGTCCGTTCTGCCTACTGCCGACTCGGGTGTTTTAGAGCTCCAGCTTGAAGATGTGGATAGGTGTATTGATGCTGACTGTCTTCACCTGTGATTTGGCAGGTAAAGAACGTTTATGTTTGTGTTATGTAACGTTAATGACACGACAAAGAAAAGCGAATTTTGCTTGCGTACTTAATTCACCTAGTGCGTCTCTACACCAAGGAAAAATGTCGCAGGTGTCCTTGTATACAACACAGGTTGCGTATCGATCTGTTACTTTCACCGGCGTCAGCCGGGTGATCAGCAGCTTCACTGTAGACTGAGCACACACTGCCGCACCGGCCCTGTGTATGTGTGTGTGTGTGTGTGTGTATGTGTGTGTCTGTGTGTGTGTGTGTGTCTATGTGTGTGTGTGTGTGTGTGTGTGTGTACTGTATGTGTATGTCTGTGTGTGTGTACGTGTGTGTGTGTGTGTGTGTATGTGTGTGTCTATGTGTGTGTACGTATGTGTGTGTGTGTGTGTGTGTGTGTTTATGTGTGTTTATGTGTGTGTGTGTGTGTGTGTGTGTGTGTGTGTGTGTATGTGTGTGTGTGTGTGTGTCTATGTGTGTGTGCGTGCGTGTGTGTGTGTGTGTGTGTGTGTGTGTGTGTGTGTGTGTGTGTCTGTATTCCCCAGGAGTGGGAGGCAGTAAGTGGGTTGTGACCTTCTCCAGGAAGGACATATGCGTTTGGGCTGGAACCACGGTAACGCTCCCCTGTCACTATGACTACCCGTCGGGCTACAACGTGAAGAAAGTGATGTGGTTTCACATCTCGCCAGAGGACCGGAGGGAGTATGCCTACCATGCGGATCTGGGAGTGGTGAGCCCATCCTACAGGGACAGGGTCCGCTATATGGGGGGATACAAGCGGTGCAGCCTGCAGATCACTAACGTCAAACTAAGCGATGCGGGTCAGTACCACTTCAGGTTCGAATCGGACTACCAGCACGGCCGGTGGACGTCACCTGATGCTGTCACTCTGTCCGTCACAGGTCAGTCACCTATGAGGCGTCTCTCACGTCAAAACCCAAGTGGCAGGATTGGCGGCCAATATTGTTGTAAACATGTCAGTTCTAAGGAGGAAAGAAGTCCTTTCTTTCTTTCTTTTTTCCATCTATCATTCTTAAAATCCACAATAGAAGTTACTGACACAGTTAACTTAAAACTAATTGTGAAAGAGTTTTAAAAGATGTCTTTGCTGATGAATTCACAAGAAGGATTCCACCATGTGTTTGTGCATCACTCCATCAGTATTTATGACCACGTTTGTCACCGAATTGGCTTCTTGTTAAGTTAAGTAATGTGTCAATGTACTGTGGCAGAACTACAGGTGCAGGTCCACCCAGCGAGGGCAGGGAACATGTTTGCTGCAGGGGAGACGGTTTACCTGAGCTGTGTGGCCAAAGGATGTGCCGCTGCTGGGAGGAATTTTGCTATCCTCAGGAATGGGGTCAGCTTGGGATCGTCGGAGAAGTCTTCCACCATCTACAACTTCAACAGCGAGCATACCGGCACATATAACTGCCGACCGATTCCCCCACAGAATGTGCTGTCACCAGGGATCAGCCTGGCTATGGGATGTGAGTATTAAAAATGTTTTTAATTACAGATTAAAATTAGTAATTTCTTATTTAAGATGTTATTTCAAGTAGCTGTTGTGTGTGGAGTTTGGAACTACCTGGTTACTGATGTTTAATACGTTATAGTATAGTATTGCTTTAACCTGCTGTAAGTCACTGATGCAGTTTATAGCTTAAACCTTTAACCTTTAAGTGTATCTTGTTTATAAAGTGTCTCTGCATGCAAGAAATGCAGTATATTTTCCTACCATACACTGTTATCATACAACAAAACAATTATCTATAAACTCATGCAGAAATACAGAGGATATTATTTTCTCTCCCTCCCTCTGTCTCTCATTTTCTCTCTCTCTCTCTCTGTCTCTCATTTTCTCTCTCTCTCTCTCTCTCTCTCTCTCTCTATGTCTCTATCTCTCGCTCCCTTTCAATCTCTCTCTTTCTCTCTCTCTCTCTTGTAGATTCCCCCCGTTCCACCCAGGTTGAGATCAGCCCCCCCGGGGGCGTGGCAGAGGGGGGGTCAGCGACTCTAACCTGCCGCAGCGACGGAGCCCCGGCGGTGGAGAGCTACGCCTGGTTCAAAGACGGCGAGAGCGGCAGCCTGCCGGACAGCTTCAGGCCCCAGCTGCGCCTGTGGAGGCTGGAGTACTCCGACCACGGCGCGTACTTCTGTGTGGCGCGAAACTCACTGGGCACAGACCGCTCCAGACCCCTCCTGCTCAACATCACCTGTAAGCCTCTGAGCCACTCCGTTAAACACCACTAATCAGATAGATAGATAGATAGATAGATAGATACTTTATTGATCCCAAGGGAAATTAAGGTAAAAATAATTCAGTAATAAATACAGAACATGATGTCAATGAATAACTAGCTACCTGGGTTTATTAAAAAGGCCTTAGATTAGGAATAAGTGTAGTGTACCTGTCATACTATAGCTATACTATACTAATTTAATAATATATAATAATGTTGTTACATGATGTACTTGGCCATAAGTTTTATGGCTGAGATTAGTTATGTAGTAATATGCAACTACATGAGCCTTATATGGTATTTAAGTGAGTACTTTGCATAAAGTATTTCTTTTATATCAAGGCTGCTCTTCAGGTAATTACAGACATTCTGGCACTCTTCTTTAAGGACATGTTTACATGTTGATTAGTCTCTTGGTCTCACTCTGGAAGATTACCAGGTTTTGAACACAGAATCACACAGGCTTGTCACAGTAGTGGTGGGACAGTAGGAGACATCCACAGGAAGTTATTTTCCACTACTGTATTTATCTCGGTGCTTTTAAAAGCCTTCCTGTGGTTTGCAGAGTCAAACAAGAATCCTAAAGTTTTTGATGTGAAATGTTTGTCTACTGCAGCAAAGTGGTTTACACCTACATCATTAAAAAAAAGATGAACGCATGTGAAATTAACAAACTAATGTGTTCAGGATGCACTTCATCATGCTGTCTAATGTTGCCTTTAAATATGAAGGAGAAATCTGTATCTAGCAAAGGGTCCATACATTTCCTTCTGTTCCTTAGATGCTCCCAAGAGCACCAGGGTTGTGATCAGTCCAAAAGGGGACATCATGGAAGGCTACTCCGTGAACCTGACCTGCAGCACCAAGGCCAACCCTCCTGTGGAGAGGTACGCCTGGTTCAAGGTCAACGCAGGCCAGCCCTGGACTAAATGGTCAGCGCAGAACCTGTCCTTCCCCAGCGTGCGCTCGCACCACAGCGGGAAGTATTACTGCACCGTGTGGAACCAGTTTGGGCAGGAGATATCGCCGACAGTTTCTCTGGCCGTGTTGTGTAAGTACCGTCGCAGCGCAGACGAAGAATTGATTGTGTCAAAATAGACTACGCATCCAAATCCAAATAACACTGTGCACAGCATTGCCATAATACACAGCAGCCTTATGGTTTATTGCTTCCTGCTTCAGTATTTTGGGTCCAAGCTAAATTAGGGCACGACATATGTATGAGACATAGTAAGTGAGTTGCTATTTACTGTTTAAAAAAATATATATAATTTTTGTGTCACTATCAAAAGTTTAGTCTGTCTATTCTTCTATATCTCCTTGAAGCAGTGGGATAGTTGCTGAATCATTTTTTCTTATTTGACTGGGCAGATGTGTGACTGGCTCACCTTTACTCCAGATCTGTTCAAGTTACTCCAAGTGACAGCACAGCTCACCTCGCACCAACCTTGAGCGAGTCATAAATCAATCCTAAAGAACTCCTCCCTCCCTCCTCTGCCTCCCTCCTCTGTCTTCTCTGTTGATATCATCTCTCACATTCTCTTTATCCCTCTTTCTCATGTGCACCTTTCATCACCCTCTTTCTACTCTCTACCCGTCATCCTCCTCTCCTCTTTTTTCTTAGCTTTATTTATCCTCTCCCTATCTCTCTTCCTCCCAAAGATGCACCCAAGAACACCTCGGTGTTATCCTCTCCCTGTCTCTCTCTCACAGACGCACCCAAGAACTCCTCTGTGTTATCCACTCCCTGTCTCTCTCTCTCTCACAGACGCACCCAAGAACACCTCCGTGTTATCCACTCCCTGTCTCTCTCTCACCCAAGAACTTCTCAGAGTTATCCTCTCCCTGTCTCTCCTCCTCCCACAGATGCATCCAAGAACTCTTCTGTGTTATCCACTCCCTGTCTCTCTCTCACCCAAGAATCTCTCAGAGTTATCCTCTCCCTGTCTCTCCTCCTCCCACAGATGCATCCAAGAACTCTTCTGTGTTATCCACTCCCTGTCTCTCTCTCACCCAAGAATCTCTCAGAGTTATCCTCTCCCTGTCTCTCCTCCTCCCACAGATGCACCCAAGAACTCTTCCGTGTTATCCACTCCCTGTCTCTCTCTCACCCAAGAACTCCTCTGTGTTATCCACTCCCTGTCTCTCTCCTCCTCCCACAGACGCACCCAAGAACACCTCTGTGTTATCCACTCCCTGTCTCTCTCTCACCCAAGAACTCCTCTGTGTTATCCACTCCCTGTCTCTCTCTCACCCAAGAACACCTCTGTGTTATCCACTCCCTGTCTCTCTCTCACCCAAGAACACCTCTGTGTTATCCACTCCCTGTCTCTCTCTCACCCAAGAACACCTCTGTGTTATCCACTCCCTGTCTCTCTCTCACCCAAGAATCTCTCAGAGTTATCCTCTCCCTGTCTCTCCTCCTCCCACAGATGCACCCAAGAACTCTTCCGTGTTATCCACTCCCTGTCTCTCTCTCCCACAGAAGCACCCAAGAACACCTCTGTGTTATCCACTCCCTATCTCTCTCTCTCCCACAGAAGCACACAAGAACACCTCTGTGTTATCCACTCCCTGTCTCTCTCTCCCACAGAAGCACCCAAGAACACCTCTGTGTTATTCACTCCCTGTCTCTCTCTCCCACAGACGCACCCAAGAACACCTCTGTGTTATCCACTCCCTGTCTCTCTCCTCCTCCCACAGACGCACCCAAGAACACTTCGGTGTTATCCACTCCCTGTCTCTCTCTCACCCAAGAACACCTCTGTGTTATCCACTCCCTGTCTCTCTCTCTCTCACAGACGCACCCAAGAACTCCTCTGTGTTATCCACTCCCTGTCTCTCTCTCTCCCACAGAAGCACCCAAGAACACCTCTGTGTTATCCACTCCCTGTCTCTCTCCTCCTCCCACAGACGCACCCAAGAACACTTCGGTGTTGGCCCGTCCCTCCAACGTGATCGACTCGGGCGTCTCGCTGACCCTGACATGCAGCAGCCAGGCCAACCCGGCGGTGGAGAACTACACCTGGTACCGGATCAATGCCGCTGACGCCTGGGAAACCCGATCGGTTTCCCCTAGCTACACCATCGCTGAGGTCAGCCCCCGAGCCAGCGGCCAGTACTACTGCGAGGCCCGCAACCGAATCGGCACCCACAGCTCGCCTGTTCTCACCGTGCGAGTGCGAGGTCAGGAAAATGGAGGCTCGCATGTACACACAGGCAGACACACCTTAGGCACACTAACTGCCTTTGAAGTTGAAAATGGCTGAAGTGCTTCGATGCATCCAATTTCCATCCATCAACACATGTACACACACACACACAAACACACACACAGTCCTTGCATGACCTGTCTGTGAATGTCAAATGAGTCAGCTGAAGCTGTTACTTTAGGAGAGAGCTCTTCAAGCTCGCCCCCTACAAGACATTTTGATCAGCCTTGCACGTGCATCCCTGGCCTTCTCTCTGTCTAGAGTGCTGTCATGTGTTTCTCAAATCAAAATGAACCCCAATAACCTGGTTCCTCCTGTGATGCAACCGTCTGTAGACACATTGAGCAATGTAGTCCATGTGAGACACTGTCATGAGTCAGTGATGTCACCTACCCCTTTCACTCATCAGGTTATTATAGTGTCAATCTGATTTGTGCTCTTTGACCTTTTTTGAACATCCCTTCATTTATTTGTGGACTTTACTGACGCCGCTTTTTTCACAAGTTCTTTTTTTCTTCTCTGCCGACCAGAGAACAGATGTCTCTCACAGTTTCAGTTAGTCACACGAATGTAAATCTGAGAGTATGACTGAATGTGACCACATTGTGTTACATCTGCACACTGTCCAGTTATGTGGACTACTACACCAAGTGGAGCGGGTGAGGTCCAAAAGTCTGAGATGATACAGCCACTCGGCAACTCTGCTTTAAGTCAGTCGTTTCATTATTTGAGCTATGTAACAACTTCAAAAAGAGTCGTTATTCTTCCGTCCATCCTGTCCTTGGAGTTGTTTTAAACCCAGCCTTCTGCAGCTGCTCAACTTTACAAGAGCAACCCGTTTGAGATGGCAGGTCTGATGATTGGCAATTATTTAAAAAAAAAATCATAGTTCAAACACGTTCAGTGACATAGGACATAGGGTTTAACAAGATAAACACCTTTATTCCCACTTGGTGGGCAGCTACCGGACACCATTGAAACATGGATTCCTCTTTGTGTAATTAGTTGTATGCAGATGCCCGTCAAGGTATAGTAGTCCACATAACCGCACTGTGCAGATGTAACGCAATGTGGTCATATTCAGTCATATCTTGACTGTATTATCAAATGATTGGCTGAAATTGTAAGAGACATCTGATAGGCTGCAGAGAATGTCCGTTTGAAATAAATGCATTTGTGAATCAAGCTGCGTCAGGAAAGACTCCAAAATCAACAAATAAATGCTGGGATGTGTACAGGGCACGACCATTCGTTTTTAAATAAATGCGTTTACATTTCTGAATGAAATGCATGAAATGTGTTTGTGAATCTCAAAATACATTTGTGAATCGTGTGACATATCTTAATGAATTCTAAAACTATTCTAACTCTAACCTGACAATTTTAAGGCTTGACACATAGAAAATTATGGTCATGTGATGCAAAGAAACATGGTGTGTTCACAGGCCTAAGTGTGACCTTTATGTGTTGGCTGTCAGGTCGGCTGAAGGTGATCGCCCTGGCCTCTGCCATGGGGGTGTCTGTGGGGCTCATCTCTCTCACTGTGGCCGTCATGATCAGGTGAGGAAACACACACACACACACACACACACGCACACACACACACACACACACACACAAGTACACACACTCACAGATGCAAACACTCACGCACACAGACACACGCACACGCACACGCACACGCACACGCACACGCACACGCACACGCACACACACACACAGAGTAACATGGAGCACTACTCAGGGGTAGGGAAACTGATGTGCTGTTCTGTGTGTTTTGCTCTGTACACAGCAAGAACATGCACCGAGTGGACTCAGAACCGCAGGGGCACATCAAACAGGTCAGTGACATTCTCAGGCTCCTGTTCAGGACATTTACATGTAGTCATTTAGCAGATGCTTTAATGCAAAGCGATGTTCAAAGGAGAAAACAATCAAGCTACGAGCAGGAGCCCAAGGAGGAGCACATTGACATTTTAAAATGAAACGTGTGAGAGGACACATGGGAAAGCAGTACAATTCTAGAATGGAGGAAGGAGTTTTTAGTGATGATGCTTCCGTTTGCTGTGGGAGGTTGAGTGAGGATAACTTCCTGAGAAGTCGTGCCTTTTGTTTTGACCTTCAACCTCAGCAGAGGTCAGCGGTGATGCCCGAGACGCTGTTCTATGAGTCGCCACAGGAAACTTTTCAGCTCCGGAGCTCCAAGATGACAGACATTCCGGTACGTTCTCCAACAACACCAAGATGCCAATTTTCCCTGCTGTCTGGTCTGTAAATCCCTTTAAAATCACGAGGGCTGATGGAAGGTGTGTGTTTTCCTTCGCAGGAGGAGCCAGAGGATTCTTGCGATGACTCCGAGAGCACAGACAGCCTGCACCCGTCCATCGTGCCCTTGACAGAGGTCACGCAGAGCACAGAGGATGAGGGCAAGCTCAATTACATCACTGTTCATTACGCCAGGATGCCCAGGTGAGTTCAGGGGTCAACCTTGGAATACTCACCCTAACCAACATTCAAAATGCAGTAGCTTCAACACTTAAAAGGAGCTGTATTTTTTAGTGTAAAACAGTTAGAAATGAATTAAAAATATTAATATAATATATAGAAATACAATTTTGTATGTAATGTCTAAAGTGTATATACTGTATGGCCTAGATGCTGTTGTACTTCTAGAGATTCTGATGACAATTTCCCATTGTTAATCTTTAATACACAGAAAAATATGTATGGTTTGTATGTCTACATTATAGTTTGCTCTTGTTATGTCAACAGTAAGCATGTGGTAGGAACTTGCTTTCCATATTGTCTTGTTTGTTTCCCTCAGTTTGGATCAGGTGCAGATCACTCATCTACCACTAGATGGCAATAAAGGGAGTAGGGATCGATCTAATGTAATTTACTCCGTCCTTTCCAATGAGCAGCCATGAAGGTACTGTTTAGACACGCAACTATTTATGCCCATAACATTCATATTAATTTACCTTCACTGACAAGTTATGTATATGGCAAAAATGGCCACATATAAATAAGCTTAAAGTAAGCTTTGAAAACAAAAAACAGCAATTGTTAATGAATTGGTCAGAATCAAAAATCAATGCATAAATGAATGCAAAATGTTTCCCTAAATATCATGTTTCTTCACAGGTTAGACTTGAAGGCAACCACTAGTGAGTGTTGGCAGGAGTGAAGTTGGCATCTCTCTGTCCTGTTCGCCCAGTGGAACAGCACCCTAAGCTGACTTCACTAGTCATGTGATGAGAGTGATGCTGTCTGTCTGTCTATTTGTCAATGGCTATTTTGCTACAGCCAACAATAGTGAATCTTCATGTGATTGTTCAGTCATGTGATGAGTATGTTAACACCTGAAATTATGCAATTTAATTTTTGTTTTTTTTGCACAAGCTGTAAGACAACATAAGTGATGCTTTGTTAAAAGTAAATCTTATAATGTGATACCAAGTCTTAGGTCCTAAGGTCTAAGTTACCATGTTCTTAAAGGGATAGTACAACCAAAGTGAAAATCTTGGCATAATCATGACCCTCTGGACTTTTCTTTTAAGGCCCAGTATGTGGGATTTATGGTGATCTATTAGCAGAAATGTAATATAGTATTCATAATTATGTTTTCATTAGTGTACAATCAACTACAAGTCCTGTTTTCATTGGCTTAGAATGGGCCCTCCATACCCACATAGGGAGCGGGTCCTCTTCCACGAAGGCCTCCATGCTGTACCGCCATGTTTCTATGGTAGCCCAGAAGGGACAAACCAAAACACAGGCACTAAAGAGAGCCTTTTGGGTTTTTATGGCTCCTGACGACCACTGTAGCTTTTCACACACACTTGGAAAGGGAGAGGTGTTCAGTTGGTTTCAATCTTCTGCCTCACCGTTAGATGGCACTAAATCCTATGTACTGCATCTTTAATACTCAGTTCATTGATTGGTAAAACATTATTTAATCTAATCACAAGATGTACAAGATTAGCCATATTTGACTATTTACATGCCATGGCGTACAATACATTGAAATGCAAGGTAACTACATTAAATAACAAACTAAGTACATTGTACCAAAGGCACTTCATATGAGGGGGATCCTGTAAATTGGGTGTTTCTGTGTCTCTTTGCTGATTTATTGATTTATTGATTGATTGATTGATTGTCGATTCGGTGGAAGAATAGCATGTCACTGTTAATTTTAGATTACTTTAATCCTTAAGCATTATCATGACAGATTTGTACTAAATGACAAAAAAATCCAGTGAAATGTTCATCCACTTTTTCCACCCAGAACTAACAATCCAATTGTTCATCAGGTTCCTCATCATCTTCTTTAACATGAGGGAATACAGTTTTCTAATAAAGTTGTGTGGTGTATAACAACAAGTGACTGTTTCCTTTTTTTTCAGTCACTCAAATGCTCATTCTCAGTATTAGTCATATTGAGACACAAGAGCCGAGAGGACTACACTGCCATCTACAGCACACCTTCTTCACTGGTCTGGTATATTCACTGGACTATCACTGCCACCTAAAGCACACGTACCACACTGGTCTGCTATATTCACTAGATTATCACTGCCACCTAAAGCACACGTACCACACTGGTCTGCTATATTCACTAGATTATCACTGCCACCTGAAGCACACGTACCACACTGGTCTGCTATATTCACTAGATTATCACTGCCACCTGAAGCACACGTACCACACTGGTCTGCTATATTCACTAGATTATCACTGCCACCTAAAGCACACGTACCACACTGGTCTGCTATATTCACTAGATTATCACTGTTTCAGTTGGATCATCAGGTGAAATCAAAGGGAAAGGAATTCTGTTGTATGACATCAAAAATCTGAAGATCAAAGATTTGATTGCACTCCATGGATCATTAAACACCAATTCACCTACGGCTGGTCAGACCTAGAAGAAATTCAAGACTTCCACTTGTATTGAACTGATTTACTAAACAGTTCAAGAATGTAAAGCGACAATAAGGGGTTATTTTCCAAAACTGGCCAGCTTACTACCTAGAAAGGCATGCAAGAACCTTGCAAACACCACCAGCAGCCCAGTTGACACTGATAGAAACTTGCCAACACACGAACTGGTATCTTTTGGCAGTACAGCTGGCATTGTCATGCTGTGAAAGCTTTTCTTCCGTTTTTGCAGGATGTTCCAGCCCGGAACACAGAACTACATAGTGCATATCCTGGATGGCTAGTGGGAAAGACACAGGTGTTTATCTTTCCTTCACATGACCATATGCTATCAAAATGAATTTGAGGATGGTACCAAAACTAGTTGCCTATAAAACCATACCTCGAAAAGTGTCAAGTTGTTGCAAAGTGTAACTTTAAAGTACAATTTTGCAAGGCTCCTTAAATGAAATGGAAGACATGGTTATGCTATGCTGCCTCTGTTATGAAGACTCTTCATGGTAATGACAGTTGTCAAGTCATGATTATGACTTTGTCATGTCAGTCTTATGCACACCCCTTCAAATAAAATGTTACTGTATGAGTTAAACCATAAGTTAAAAGTGGACTAGAACTACATATCTTCTTCAGATGGCCTCTATTGTCCTATAAATCATTCACTAGGTCAAATCACTAGTGTCGTGTCTGATTCGTAGGTTTGTGATGGATAAAATATTCATCTTTTCTGACTCTTTGGCAGTCTGGCAGAGTGTGGATCAAAAAAGGTTTATTTTGCCAGTGCAATACCAACAGCATAAACCTGAGCAAGTCACGAGACAATACTGAGTTTACAGAGTTTTGCATTCTGTTTTATACATCTTGTCACCCTAAATCACCTATGACCCTCCCCATAGGGATATACGTATGTTGCTTTTTAAAGGCACAATATGCAACAATTATGCTTCAGGATTAGGGTTAGGATAAGCAGTTTAACCTTAAAATAACAGCTTAAAAACAATTGGGGCGCTACAATGACTTTTAATATGGAGAATTGCGTCCGTGACAATGGCATAGCAGGGTCGATAGGCATATAACTGCCTTCTGTAGTTTTGCCTGCCGATGCCCGCCGACCTGACTTTGATTACCTTCTGCCAATCTAGTAAGTAGCTTATTTGCCGTCTTGCTTAGTCTTGTGTTGCACATGATTGATGTTTGACTGTGTAAGGACAGTCGTTGAGTAATTCGTTTGTCATAATGTCAAAGTCAGCACATTTCAAGAGATTTCGTTAGTTTTAGCTGCTAGCATACCTTTAGCGAATAGCTATTAATCCTTAATGCACCTTTAATTGGAGTATCGGGGGCCCGGAAATGTTTTCATGTCATACTTGGTCTGCCATCAGTGTCTCCCCCCCTTATGGCCGAGGCCCAACAACCTGCATCCGGCATATTCTAAAGCAACCCATGGTTGGAAATGTGCCCAATTGAGGAGAAGAATGCAGGTGCATCAGGACAGGGGAGCCTCAAATGTGGCAAGTTTATTAATAATAATAACTATAATAATAAAAATAATTGTCAGATTTTATTCGCACAAACAACACACTGCAACACAAACGTGCATACTGTATATAGTGGCGACACAGGGCACACAGACACACACAGGCCTGAAGTTGCTGTGAATTTAATCTCTGCATTTTCCCATCCAGGACTGTCCTTCCTCCAGGACCCCAGGAGCAGTGGGCAGCTTTTAAGATGAAGATGAGTTTGCAGAACTGTACTGACATGCTAATAAAGTTAATCACAATAAAATAAAAAGTTTGTCACAATTAAAATAAAATAAAACAAAAAAACTGTACTTTGTGCACGTCATATGTCTGCAAGACAGAGACAACGGAGAAATATACATTCTTCATTTATATCACTTTACAATGTTTAATATCTTTGAATTATTGAGCTGATTTACAATGTTTCCATCTTATAGGGGTCAAATTCGCCTCATCTTGTCATTTTTGGTAAAGTGTTTTAGATAAATGCCCAATCTCAATGTAACACCTCTACCAGGCTTCACTCTGTTTCTTCTTCTTACTGTGGGTTTTATGTCATAGTCATTATCTGTTGTTATCTTTGAAGGGACCTCCTGCAATCAAAATGAGAGGGAGTTCATTATTATGGGCTGTCTAGTCAACAGCATATTATTTGCACACATGGCTTAAATGGATTTAAATATACATTGTGCATGGACATATTGCATGTGACTGCTGTGTGTATTTAGTACATGCGTTATGTTGCTTTTATGCTATGCAGATACAGTAAAGTCTGTATGCGTCACACTGACCTCCTGCAGTAAAATGCTGTCCCTGCAACCACCATGACTGCCAACAGACAGCCAAGAATCCATCCCACAGCACTTCCCTTTGATAACTCGGCTGTTTCTGTGTGTGTGCGAACATCGCAAAACCACTTAGGAAATAATCAACAAATCATTTCTTCACAGAGCCGTCAGCGATCTGACACTGCAGGGCGATATTTGTGTTTTCCTAAGATCTACAGTGTGTGAGTGGTACTGCCATGTTTCCTCTCTCACTGCGCATTAATAGATCTGCACTGGAAACTGCAGTGAGATGACTTCCTTTTCCTTTCCTCATTCCAGCCAAACAGACATCATCACATGATCCTTCATAACTGCCTCGTTCCTCATATAAAATAAAATATTATTTATAGCTATTAATGAATATGAATACTGTTGATATTGACTAATAGAGAACATCCACATTATTTGAGACAGGATCACACCGCATCCAGTGTGGAGTATATTAATAACTTAGGTTTTTGTAACAGAATCCCTTTCCTGTTTTGTAACAGAATTACTTTACTGAATAAAAGGAAGGAAGCAGTCAAAGTAAGTCTAGTAAGTAAGCCAAAGTTGGTCAGTTATTCATTTTGTTAACCGCATTAAACAGCATATTCTTTCCATTAGAGCTTGATATATTCAACAATATAATCAACAATTACCTACCAACAGTAACTAGGAGTGTAAGCCCCCTCTGTCCAGGCAGCTTGGCTACTGGGTGGTCCGTGATGAAGCGAAACACGTAGACGGCACTGTCAGACACCCTGAGCTCAGAGATCCTCAGGGTGCAGTTCCTGCTTCCCAATCTGCCCAGGTACTCCACCCGACCCTGGTACGTCGGCTCTGGAAAGATCCCAGCACTGTGGTACACGTACCTCTCTGTGATGCAATGACTCTGGTTTAAGCACCACATCTCAGAGAGCACCCTGTAATGGTTTCCTTTGGGAGACAATTCCGGAAAGTCGTAGGAACATGGGAGAACTATGGAGGAGCCGGCTGTTGCGTAAACTGGCCCAGCAGGCATGTACACGACCAACGAGACGGACAGGTCAACTGAAAGGTCAGGAAGGGGAAAGGCATGACCTTACGCGATATACCTGACAAATCAGTGCTTACACACTATTTACAGCCACAGGGCCCGATTAGGAACACTGTGGGCCCTGGGGCTCTACATATTCAGAGGGTCATCTAGGAAATGTATAAATTTGTAACCACAATGAACGCTATCCTAACTATCCCACCCTTGACACACAATTCTCTATAGCAGCATTTCATCAATGACAACTTAGCTACACCAAGTGTGGACAATTATATGAGACTATGATCAGAATGTCAAAAACCTAACACTCAATAATTATATTAACATGAGTTGAGTACACTGAAATATTAAGAAAGCATGCAGAACATAATGAAGGCAACATGATTATACAAAACTAATTTTATACTAGTAAAACACAGACATGCACGTTTTTGTAGAGTAGCCTAAGCTATTGAATGACAAGTCAGCTATACACAAATTGTTTACACTAGATAGGAGGCATAGGTAAATCAGTCCAAGCATCGTCTCCTTATCTTAGATACCAAGAATCCTAGTTAGGACTTATTTTAATTAAACATGGGCTGACCATCTAAAGCAGTACTCTTAGGCAGAGTTTCGGTGATCTTCAGTGTTGTCGTTAGGCATCATCTCTTTTCTCTCCAATGATGCTTGCAGGGTTGATTAATGCGCATCGCTGCCGGCAACTTTCGTAAAGTGCGCATACTTGTAATGATGGAGCCTTGAAGGCGTATAAGTAACGAGTTAGAATTGCCTATGCGTGTGCCTCCTCTAAATAAACGCGCACTGCTGATTTCTGTCTACCAACACGAGTTCTTGTGTTAATAACGAAACAGCCAACTAGTAGAGTGACAGCACTTGTCAAGGATGTCTGTCCTTCCGGATTGACGGAAGGCTTCAACGATGATGTTTTGACAGTTGTTTTGTTTTGTCAAAAAAAAAAAAAGAACACGTTGGATACCCGAACATTTGGTGGGCAAGCAAATTATTCATCTAGTTGATTATAGTCTTAGAGAAATCTCTATTCTGACATGCAGTTCGGTTGCTATCTGACATCGCAGTATTCAGATTTTATGATACTTGCATCATGGTAGGCTATTAGTTACTTTTCCAGACAGCAAGTAGCCTGATAACAGTGAAACCGCTCCGCGGTGGCCATATTAAATGGATTTGAATTGCGACCTTGGCCCTGAACGGTTGCCAATACTACGTGTTGCGGTTATATTTTTTCCCACTGCACGCTTTTATTGTGGAGCTATCGTAAATGTTTTGGGCTGTATTGTATGCTAGGTCTTGGACTTTTCTTGGACTTAACTGTATAGGCTGCATCACCTCCTTTTTAAGTTCGAGATGGAGAATTCCAGCACTTCAGAAACGTTCGTGCAAAACTCCTGGAAATACTCAAAGGTAGTTTGTAGAATAGTTCTGACCATAACTGTGATAACAAGCTGTTATTGAACTTTACTATACTAAAAACAACATTGGATGTGACAGATGCGAAGCGAACTCATATGGTGTGGGTTTTTGGGTGAAGTTCGCAAGCTTTTGCTCAGTTCTTGATGGAGATGTTGCTGTGGTCTGACGTTACCCAAGTTAGTTTATTTAGAAATAGGGAAAATCTGTTCTTCTTTAAATAAAGGTCATTAAAGTATCTGTTGTTTGCAATTAATGTGTGGTGACCATCACTCTGCCAAGGCTTGTGTCCCTTCACGTCGATGGCGAATTGTATGTCCTCTCAAAATGTATCAGAGAGTAAGATTTACCAATCTTTTTACAGATGTATATACTCTCAATATCAATAAAGGAAGTCCGTTTTGTATAGCCAAAGGCACAATATAAAATGTCCGATTGTACATTTTGAGAATCAAGGATTTTGTGTTTTTTTATTTAAATGACCCAAAAGCACTTGTTCCTATTCACACCCAGTATAAAGTGGGCCTGTTAGTGATGATGGGTAATTAGCTAGTTTCTTTAATCATAAGGCTAGACATTTTTTATGTTATACTTATTATTAGTCCTCCTTCCTCTAACATTGACATTGCATGAATTATATGAATTTAAACATTTTACTGTCATACCTAGACCTAGTATATCAGTCCGATACCCAGACACTCATAGCCTTCTTAACGCACCCACACATAAACAAGGAATTGGCTACAAAGTTACACCCAACCGATGAAGGCCTGCCTCTGCAGTCAGCCATGGCCCTGCCAGCCCCCTTTAGTGAATCCGGCGCTGACCATAGACATGTGTATATGTCTATGCCCTGACAGTGACAAATACATTCCAGTGTCTTACCCGCCAGGAACAGTGATATCAGGATCAGTCCAGCATCAACGGATCTGACGGCCATCTCTTTCACTGCAGTGACATCTGCCACTGTTGTCTGGAGCATTAGAACAAGGGATTGTATGTGTTCTTGTACCTTTGAGTGTGTGTGTGTGTGCGTGTGTGTGCGTGTGTGTGTGCGTGCATGTGGTGTATGTGTGAGTGCTTGTGTTTTGACTTCCCCTTTATCAGTTTCTTTCCTCAGAGGTGTTGCATCAAAGCTAAGCAATGTGATGGCATCATAGTTAGCCAGTTAACATTGATGTTGTTCAGTTCAGTCATGATGGACCCCATTGCCATGGCAAGTTTAAGGTCCTACTATGTTTTACTGTGCAAATCAGTGCAGTGAATATTGTCGTAATTCTTAAGCAAACGCCTGCTTGCTAAGCATAAGTGGTGTAAATGCACATACCTAATACACTTTCAGTAATTTAATGACATTCATCCTGACATTTCACAACCCTGTTATCATTACAGTGCAACATAATACAACAAATGCAACATCATCAGCTTATTTGACTTGGCCATGTCAGTGAGCCATCAAATAAAGTATGAATGAAGCCCTTACTAGTTATCTGATAACTGTCGGGCCCTATTTAAAATTAATTTGAAGTGTTAACGTTTTGGTCTAGTTATTCTCGCTTTCTTATTCAGTTATTCCACGTCCTGAACATTAGGCGGTATGAAACGTAAAAGTGTCAACATTTTGGCCCTTGGCGACAGACTACTAGCACAGTTTCACTGGAACAGCACAGGTATTTCCTAGCAGGTGGGTTTATATTGACCGGAAGAAGGAGGACCAGAGAGCGACTGGGGGAAAGGGGGGTTGAGAATTCCTACTGTTTGTAACTTACATGTTAACGGGAAACAGTGGATTCGTGGAAGCTGGGAACATAGCGTACGCGTTGTTCATATTTTAAGACGTTTTTCTATATTTTTGGAAATAAATACAGCGATAGTGTAGGCCTATGTAGACTTGGCTACGACTGTTCGTTTTTTGGACTTTAGAGCGAAAAAAAAAACAGCACGGGAGACTCGACGAACAGGTGAGTTTTTTTTTCTTAGGCAAAAAAAAAAGGCTATCGGCATTCGTCTCATCGATAACAGAATACAGATGAGACAAACAAAGTTGTCCAACAAGTGATGAGTAACGTGCTATAGTAATATACTAAAGTCGTGAATAAGAATCAATACTATATGTACATTTAGTTATATTTGTGTTTTGTTTCTGTCCACAAGGAAACAATAAGTTCAGTTTTGGATAAAAAATGAAACAAAGTAATAACGTTTCTTAAAAAAAGTTAATATAGAAGTCTTACAACAATAGAGTCAGTGGCCTCTCATTTTGCCCTTTGGTTTATTTAACTTGTTTAACCCATCTGTGTCCATAGCTGCAGTTTAATTGTTGTTGCAATTCAATGCTTTGCTTGGCAGGTAATAAAGATCATTTCAAAGGCAGCCCACAGAAGTGTGAAAGGGTAACCAGTGCCCCTGTTTATCTCTCTTGTTTGGGAAGAGATGGCAGAGAAGAAGAAGGGTGAGTGTTCAAACAGACTCTAAGGCAAATAGTTTTTTGTGCTCATGTCATTTTTTACACCAGGAATCAGGCGACTGTAATGTTAAAGATTAATGGAGTTCGCTGTCCCTATCTGTCCATGGGTTGCATTTGTTTTGTTCACTTCCAGTAAGTTCAAGAAGTTTGACTAAGTATGGCGTCAAGATTTTAACTGTGGACTGTGTTTCACAGGAAGCCAGCCAAGTAACAGATTCAAATCTAATAACCTTTGTACATTTATCAGATGGGTTTGATTTGTCTGGTTAAAAGGGAATTCATATGACTGGAAATTAGCGAGGTTTCAGTGGGATCATAGTCTTTTATACTCCTCTGATTACACGGCAACACTTCCCCAAGAAGTAACATGAAGGCTGTTCAATATTGGTACATTGACCTCTCCTCTTGACACTTGTGGACAGGACAGGACAGTCTGAGTCATAAAATAATACACTGTTTGTACCCAGTTTGTATCCACCCTAACCCTAAACTGTATCCGTGGACAAGTCGTTGGACTGATTTTGACTTTGTGCCTGTCAGAAAACATGTTTGGATCTTAAACAATTCTTTCAGTGGAGAAATAGAAAAACAATTATTTTTTGAGCAGTTTCATGGTATATCTACTCCTTTCCCAGCATACATTGTGTTAGGATCGTTGTGGCTGGTTTTCAAAGAACCTCATATCCTTCTGATACCTCTCTGGCTAACAGACAAAACAGATACTTACTGTGCTGTCACTATGGTAACTACCCAGACTGCATTCAAGTAGTTCTTCAAAGCAACCATAGTGGTTTTTGGGGAAGTTTTGTTTTGACAGACACTGCATGCATGTTTGATTCATCATAGTAGGCAGAAGTTAGTTATCAAGTGACACGTACTGTGCAGAGTTGTGGGTGTGTAGAATGAAACCCATAAATAGGTGTTTTTTTTCATGAGTCAGAAAATGACAGCATTCTGAATGCTTGGCAACCAGAACAATAGAAAACGATGGTACTTGAATGCAAAAGGAGGGACTTGTACCAGGGTGCTATATAACCTCCCAAACAATTAAAGCATATACTTTGAAACTCCAGTGAACCCAACCAATACAGGGATTACATTGGTTTGATGAGTCCATTGATTTAAAAAATATATATATTTGCCTTTTTTTTTAAGCTGTTTTGAATATTCTAGTCCTAAAGCCTCCTCAGAAAGGAGTTGTTTTTTTGCTGAGTGCATGAATTAATATCGAAATGATCATGCACTGACCTTTACTGAATCTCATTATACATGAAATTTTAAAAGTATTCGGGTCTGCCAAAGAGACCACTAGTTAAGCCGCCAGCCAGGCCCTCCTGAGGGAATAGCAAGCCAAGCCTTAACAACTTTAGCTAGTTGCTAAAGATGCTAATTTGACAACAAGTTCCTCCTCACATTGTTTGAACATTAGATGAGATCAAACTGGATGAGATGACTGGAGCGAGACTGACTATACGAGTGTGATTACTGGAGATCATTGCATGATCTGTGGGAAATTCTAAGACGTTTGAGAGCAATCTTCCTTGTAGTGGTCCTAGTCAACCAAAAACTGATCGAAACCTACATTTCAAATATTATGCTCAGAAATGCGGTCTGCTAAGTGCCTCGACAACTACACTAGAATAGAATAGAAAATACTTTATTTGTCATTGAGCATTAAATACACAACGAAATTAGCTTGGGCAACCACTAAAAAACTCGATGCTTACGTCCACATACACCCTTCAACCACACTAAGGTACATTCAAGCATGCTTGCAACCCCACGCACTCACACATAAATATATTAAAAACATAAATAGGGAGATCATCAAGACATCATATATGGCACAAAGCAAAAGTGCAGTTGTGCTGGGTGGAGGGTAGGAGGGTTTTGTGGTTAACACTAGCTACACTACAGGGCTGACTCAGTAGTCTCACCCACTGATGGCAAGGCCGTCGTTTAGGGGTGAAAGGTGATGACAATTCTAGGGGCCCACAGGGGGGGCCCACAAAAACCCCAGTAGCCTATTATGTAAGCTTCCCTTTCTATGACTAAATTATTATGTATAGGCATATCTTATGTTCATACTAATGCATCAGAGTTAAAACAAAGCGAAAAAATCAAGCAAAATTGAAAATAATAATTATATTTTCCGAGCAATAACCCCAAAAGTTGTGTAAAGTTGATCTTTGGCGATGAGAAGTCGGGGGGGGGGGGGGAGCTCACGACAATATTCTTTCAAGGGGCCCAGAATTCCTAGCAACGGCCCTGAATGATGGCAAGGCATTCTTAAATGAGCCAGGCATGACCACTGCGTATGGGTGGGTATGACAGGGCAGTATGGGTGGGTATGACAGGGCAGTATGGGTGGGTATGACAGGGCAGTTGTATCATGCCTGACACTCTTGGTCTCTCTGGTGATCGGAAATGGCAGCCTGCAGCTGAGGCAGAGCCCCCCTCCGCGTCAGACAATAGTGGCACTTGTTCCTCAGTCAGTCCTCGGCCATACCAGCCTGAGGAGCTGCAGATACCAGCACAGGGATATTGCTGTGGGGCTGGACTGAATGTGGCTACTCAGAAAAGCCATCCTGACCGTCAGTGCTGGATTGAGATACCTTAGTTGTCCATTAAACTGACCGCTGATGCAGAAACAATGGCTGGTGATGGCTCCACGGAGACTGGGAATTCGGAAAACTTGAGGTGGGATTATTGCGGGGAAATTTGATCCAGGATTCTTTGCTATCCATGAAGAAATGGGGTCTTCACTGAAGTAGACTTGTGAACTTTAAAAATAGACACCTCTTTGTTTTTTTTAGTCTGTGTGTTCACACTCCAGCTCATGCTCATGTTGTTACCATAGCAGCCATTCTCACTTCCTCAAAACCACTTCACTCATTGTCTTTTGTTGGAAGTATGGAATAGTCTTTTGTCTTCCAATGTAATGAAGGTGATCCCATAACAAACCGTGCCAGCTCCCCTTTGTGTTCTTCCTTTGGTCCAGCATTGTGTTAAACAGAATTCAGGGGTTTGCCATCTCTTATCCGAAAAATCTTCAGAAGCACATCATACTGCAAATCCATAGTAAGTGTTTTGTTTTGTTTACTTTCGACTTCAAATGTAAACTGTCAACCTTCGTATGGCCACCTCCTCACCGCTTTTTTCGCTTTTGTAATCCCCACCCTGCCATTCCATATGGATTGTATAACCTTGGAAAGGCTTCACATATTTGATGCCTGTGGCAGATAGTTAAAAAATCATGTCTGCTACACACTTTTCCATCCCATAACTTCCCATGTCAGAGAACCCACGCCCTCCTATAGCGGGAGCGTGATGGTGTTGTAAGATCCTCAAAGGGCCTATAAACTACATGCATACCCTTGAGCTCGGGGATCCCCCAGTTAGACCCCATGGCCTGCTGTCCTCGTTATGTTTTCTCACAAAATATCTGCCAGGGAGTCCATTGTATGGCCTTCAGCGATCATCCTGTCTCTGCTTGGGTGGTGTGTTGGGCCCGTGCTAACCTTCCTTCCATAATGCTATCATAACTCCAACCAGGAAGCGAGACTGTGTTATGACAGTGATATGGAGGGGTGTGTGCGTGTGTGTGTGTGTGTGTGAGTGTGCGTGTTCCAGTGAGTGTGAGTGTGAGTGTGAGTGTGAGTGTGCGTGTGCGTGTGTGTGTGTGTGTGCGGGTGCGCGTGCGTGTGTTTGTGTGTGTGTGTGCGTGTACATTTGGGTGTGCGAGTGAGTGTGAGTGTGTGTGTGTGTGTGAGTGTGAGTGTGAGTGTGAGTGTGTGTGTGTGTGTGTGTGTGTGTGTGTGTGTGTGTGTGTGTGTGTGTGTGTGTGTGTGTGTGCGCGTGGGTGTGCGCGTGCGCGAGTGAGTGTGGTGTGTGTGTGTGTGTGTGTTTGCGCGTGAGTGTGTGTGTGTGTGTGTGTGTGTGCGTGTGCGCGTGCGTGTGCGTGTGCGTGTGCGCGTGTGTGTGCGTTTGCGTGTGCGAGTGTGTGTGTGAGTGTGAGTGTGAGTGTGTGTGTGTACGTGTGTGTGTGTGCGTGTGCGTGTGCGTGTGCGTGTGCGTGTGCGTGTGCGTGTGCGTTTGCGTGTGCGAGTGTGCGTGTGAGTGTGAGTGTGTGTGTGGTTGTGTGTGTGTGTGTGTGTGTGTGTGTGTGTGTGCATGCTCCTTCAGCAATGTCCAGAGGGCGGTCCCTGTTGGACCCAGTTCTGGGGTCCTGGGACATGTATTTGAAAAAGTTTTGTTTACGTCGCATACGGCTTGAACTGAGGCCATGTAAAATCAACGCCTGTCAGATCAGAGGGACCTGATTGACGGAGATAAAAAACCCCACTGTCTACAGACACACTGACAGACACATGTTATCATGTTTGTTTGCTTTGGGCTTATCAGCCCAGCAGCTTCCCTGCGTGCCCTCTGACTTCAGTTTTCTTTGGAAAAAAGCAGAGTGGTCCGTCCGGTGAGGTTAATGATCACACGAGAGCTCTTCTGTCAAACTGAAGTATTTTGGACAAAAGGAATGGCCATGCACCACAAAACACATCTTGAACAAGGACTCCATTTGTTAGTTTTGTTTAAGTACGCTCTTGTGATGAAACGTGGGTCAGTGACGTGGAGAAGGACGTTGCAGGGCTTGCTCAGTTTTCCATGACTGCATACAAGACCGGGGGTCCCTTACAGTGAGGACCCTTCACACACTAAGTCCTGAAATGACCCCAGACAAGGTTGCACCAGTAGTAAATGTACGTAGAAAGCCTGTGTTTAAATTGCTACATTATAATTGTAGGCCTGCGACCCACATAATGGTTCAACTGTAAAATGTTTTAATATGTTTCAGTTAAGAAATTCAGTTAAGAAACATTTAAGTAAAGTTTTTGTTTTACATTTCCTTGTGGAAGAAGTGGTTTGGAATTTCAAAATTAATCATTGGATTCCCAACCAAAGAAAAACCTTCCCAAATAGATGTTCTTAACGTGCACTCTTTATAGCGCTCACGGGTGCACTTGTGTAGGTTACCCCTACCCGTGCCTAGCTTTGGTCAACACTGGTCTGGTACTGAAGGACAGGTTGGGCTTTACGCAACCATAGACACTCACATGGCGAGGCCTCGCTGACTGCGTCCAGGGACAGGATGACACTTTCCATGGGTTTGCACTGGCACCGCTGACGGGCCCTCCGTTTGATTTAGCTCCAGTGAAATGGAGACTTTGGACTATTGATCCCAGCGTCCTCTCCTTGCCCTGCACGATACACCGAGCTCAGGAGCCGACATTATTTTGTATTCTTCACATTTGCACCTTGTGTCTTTTTCTGTTGTCAAACAGAACTACCTGTCTGGGTGACCCCAATGGCCAAACTCACTTGTCATATTATGATCTTAATGATGATTTGTTTGTCAAATATTAGTTTTGTTCTGTTTGCCCCAATTGCTCACTCATACGTTTTGTGGTTCTAATGTGACATTGTGTTCTTGCCAACAGGAAATCCCGGGATGGCCATCTTCAGCCCCTGTCGCGTGGCTGCGGCTGTCAGTCTGACTGTGGTGGTACTAGGGGGCATCGGAGTAGCGATCTGGGCCCTGGGTGAGTGAGATTGTTGTCTGACAGTACGTAGTCCAAGATCAGGAGTCTAGGACACATCTGACCCAATTATCTCTCAGTCATGAGTTGCCAACATACAATTTTTGATGATTTTAACAGAGCCAAGAACCACAGTGCTAGTTCCATGGACTTTTATACTTTGCTTTCTGGACCCAAACTTTTCAGGCTCCCGACATTACAGATCCTTGTGTCGTAAGGAGCTGTGATGCTCTAATATTCAGTGTTTTCAACTACAAACCTCATATCAGCACTCTCATTCAGGTTCAGGTGCTTACCTTAGTTTATCATTAAAAAAAATCCAAAATCCAGAAAATCCAAAAGGGCTCTGGAGTAAGTCTGGAATAAAGGCAGGCAAGGGAATGGGTGGTGGTTATAAAGGTCTGGTTGAAATGCTGTACAATATTCATAACTGACAACTCTAAGTGTACATTTGTCTTTTTGCAGTTACATATTTGAACAAGCCAGAAAATACAGGATTGTATGATGGTGAGCATTGCATTCATATTTCTCATTTTACAGTTCATCCAATTCTTTATTACAGCCCATTCAGTCAATCATTTAACAGTTCATCCAATTCTACAGTACAGCTCATTCAGTCAATCCACTGTTCTAGTTGACATTCCACATTCCAGATTCCACATTCCTTTCCTTTCCAACAGTCCAGGTGAGCTCTACAGACAAGCGCCTCCGAGTGTTTGACTCCGCCCAGCGCAGGTGGAGGCACATCTGCTCTTCCAGCGCAGACCAGCTTCTGGCCTCCATCAGCTGTGAGGAGATGGGCTTTGTCAGGTGAGGGTTCTTGAAAATAGTGAGATGGGCTTTGTCAGGTGAGGGTTCTGGTTACTAGCGAGTGAGATGGGCTTTGTCAGGTGAGGGTTCTGGTAACGTGTGAGTTAGATGGGCTTTGTCAGGTGAGGGTTCTGGTAACTAGTGAGTTAGATGGGCTTTGTCAGGTGAGGGTTCTGGTAACTAGCGAGTGAGATGGGCTTTGTCAGGTGAGGGTTATGGTAACGAGTGAGATGGGCTTTGTCAGGTGAGGGTTCTGGTAACTAGTGAGTGAGATGGGCTTTGTCAGGTGAGGGTTCTGGTAACGAGTGAGATGGGCTTTGTCAGGTGAGGGTTATTGTAACTAGCGAGTGAGATGGGCTTTGTCAGGTGAGGGTTCTGGTACCTAGTGAGTGAGATGGGCTTTGTCAGGTGAGGGTTCTGGTGACCAGGCATGAACAGGACTATCTACGCTGCTCCACATTTAACTCCAGAACCTGTTGCATTTTTGTTAGAAAAAGTGGCTGAAGTAGATAAAAGTGAGTTATTTTGTTCTATGTGATTACAGTGCACTGTGCTGATTATTGCTCTGTGTTGTGGACATGTGTCAACAATTCCCATTAGGGTGGTGAATTTCACCAGCATCCCACGAAGCCATGACCACGATTACTTCTGTGTCAAAGAGGATGAACTTACCTATGGAAAAAAGATTACAACCGCCCTTTATCCCTGGTAAGATCACCCAGCTGAGTTGTTCAAATTCATTTTCCAAAAGTGAGAATCCTCAGCATTTTATGTAGGAGTTTCATGTTTCATGTTTCATTTGTGTCTCATATCCTGTTATTGTGTCACATCCTGTTATCTGTTCATGTTACAGTGAGTGTGAAAGTGAAGAGATCCTTGCTTTGACCTGCCAAGGTATGCCAAAACACCTAACTGGGTTTATATATTGAGAAAAGTATACTAGATGAATACTCTGTAACCTTTTCCAGTCAAATCACGGTTGTCAAAAGCACACAGTTCGTATCTTCAAATTCCTGCTTTTCATTGATCTCTATCTCTCTGTCTCTCTCTTTGTCTCCGTCCCCTGTAGAAATTCAGTTAAGAAACATTTAAGTAAAGTTTTTGTTTTACATTTCCTTGTGGAAGAAGTGGTTTGGAATTTCAACATCATTGGATCATAATCATTGGATTCCTTACCAAAGAAAACCTTCCTAATAGATGTTGTGAACATGCACATGGCTTTACGCAACCATAGACACTCAGGCCTCTTTGACTGCATCTCTCTCTTTGTCTCCGTCCCCTGTAGAGTGTGGGCGTCGTAGCTTGACTGAGGAGCGCATAGTTGGAGGAGTGGATGCGAGGCAAGGCCGCTGGCCGTGGCAGGTCAGCCTGCAGTACGATGGCGTGCACCAGTGTGGAGGGTCCATCATATCAGACCGCTGGATTGTCAGCGCTGCTCACTGCTTCCCTGAGTGAGTGAAAACACACACGGCCACACACACACGCACAGACAAACATACCCACACACCCCCTCACACATACACACAAACGCACACACATATACACACACACACACACATTAACGCACACACAACCATACATACACACACACACACATGGACACACACACATACTTACACGCGCATGCACTCACATATGCACACCCCCCCCACACACACACACCCACAGGACATGCAGAATAGAGTACATATTTGATTAAAGTGAAGAAGGGTTTCCCTTTTAAACTTCAAAAATCAATCCTTTTGCACTTTCCTTGGCATGATGTATGTGTTTTTATGTGGGAGACCCTTACAATCCGAGAGTTGTCCACACACACACACACACACACACACACACACACACACACACACACACACACACACACACACACACACACACACACACACACACACACACACACACACACACACACACACACACACACACACACACACACGTATAGAAACATAAAAACACACCCCATACACAGACAGGCACTCATGCTTACTCGTCTTCAATGTCCTTCTTCTAGGCGCTACCGCCATGTGGGTAGGTGGCGGGTCCTGCTGGGCTCTATCTACAATAACCCGGCTCATAAGAACGTGGTCATCGCTGAGGTGCAGACGGTGGTCTACCACAGCAGCTACCTGCCCTTCGTGGACCCCAACGTGGACGACAACAGCCGAGACATCGCCGTGCTGGCCCTCACCACCCCTCTGCAGTTCACTGGTAAAGCACCTGTCGGTAAACAATGGGTTGACTCAAAAAACACAGGTAATCGTTGGGTTTTTGCTCAAAATAGAGGTCTTGGTATTAGCCAGTTCCTGCCTGGTAACTAATATTAACCAATCAATATTCTAGAATTACATCTGTCAACCCATCGTTTTTGAGTCAATCCATCTTTTACCCACAGCACCAACTGGGAAGGCCAGGTATACTGGCTAAAGACGACTACGTCACACTGGCTACAGATGACTTGAAAGTTATAGCTACAGAGAAAATATGCTTCAGCTAGCGTTTAGATCGCCCACAGAGTCACACGGAGGCCCAGTTTAAGAAAATGACACCGCCATCTTTTTAGCCCACTTTAGCAAGTACCACTTCTTTTGAATGTGATGAAAGTTTGTTTTTCTTTAAAAAAGAGAAAAGACACTGTCTGGACTGAGGGGCAGCGGTGTAAAGGAATCATTATCGCACAACCCTTCTCTCTGGTCTCAGCTTACTGCCCTGGGCTCAAAACAAAGGCCCTATTTGTCTCCCTCGCTTGTGTCCTCACAAATGACAATGTTATCTGGCCTGCTTGAAATATTTGTCCGTCAATTTTCATATTTCTTGTATCCAGTCTGAAAGAGAATCTCTCTTTCCCTCTCCAAAACACTGTTATAGTGTTGAGGACATACAGTCTTCTTTTGTTGATAGAACGAACAGCCTAGGTCACGTAGAGGCTTTTTGTTACTGAACTGATCAGACACTTAAAAGGTCCTTTTCTCCCTCTAGTGTCCAGTGTAAGAACGACACCTCTTCATTATCAGCAGCTGACCTCACATAGGAAACAGACGCAGCTGAAGCCACATGTCATGTGTGTGTGTCATCTGTGCGTATGGGTTCAACAAAATGTCATGGAGGGCCATGGCTCAGACCCAATCTGGCCTCGTTGTGATGCAGAGAGGGAGATGTTCTCCGCTTTCATCTTTTGTCTCCCTTTGCCTCCACACACAAAGGGTCCAGTGTAGCCTTGAAACACTAGCGAACAGACGCCAGACATTGTGTACTACAACACCGTTGGCAGGACTTTTTTTTATCTCCCCTCACTTTTGACACACAGTCTCTCTATCTCGCTATCTCTCTATCTCTCTATCCCTGACAGACTACGTCCAGCCGGTGTGCCTGCCAACCAACGGCCAGAGGCTGGTGGAGGGCCAGATGGGGACGGTGACTGGCTGGGGCAACACTGGATATTATGGTAAAACAGGAGAACTTCTTCTCAAGACATCAATTCGAGACGACAATAGTTTATATTTTTCATAGTAATAAATACTTTACATTATAGATATAGTGTAAATATTGTGATTGTAAATATTGCATAATCGTTGGCACTAAAGTAGAGTGTGAGCTCTCTGGTTAATGTGTGTGTTGTATGTAATACATACATCTGGTAATTGCATTACTAGTGTCATGATACAACAGTGAATGTACCCAAATAGGTTGTAGAATTAGTTTCACTAAACAGAATATATGCACCTTTGAGGGAATCCAGTGGAGTTCTCTAACACGTTTGTCTGTATGTGAACACCGCATGTGTGTTCACCATAGTCTATCTTAGTGAAGTACAACCCTCTTGTGGTGATTTTTCTACGTGAAGGTAGATTTACTTCAGGCCAGTCCTCCTGCCTACACTCAAATGTGCTGCTCTTGGACGTGAGCCATGGCCACTTTCCTGCATCTGACCTTTACACTTGTAAAGTGTGTCAGTGCTTCAGTATTTAATGTCGAAAAACACGAGCGCTGCCATTTTGTTGGGTAAACAAACTGTCCTGTGGGTTTGGAGAAGGTTGTGTTTTAGTCTGAAGGTGGCACCCTGTCACCACCACCCCACCCTCTCATTCTCTTCCTGTATGGTCTAACTCTTTTTTGCTTCACAGGAGCACTTGCCAACATTCTACAAGAAACCAGTGTTCCTGTCATCGGTGATGTCGTATGTAACGCCCCAGATTACTATGACAACCAAATCACCACAAGCATGTTCTGCGCTGGATTTGAGAAAGGTGGAAGTGATGCCTGCCAGGTATGTACAATTTCATAGAACTTGTAATTTAAACGCTGTACTAAATCACACTGCATGACTGGTAAACGTGTTTTCTCTGGACTATAAAAATCAAGCATAAAGCAATCCAAAATGAAGGGAAAAAAATCATCCTGAATTTTTTTGCCAGTGTGAATTACCTCAGCTATTCCTAATAACTTTATTTTTTTTATATATTTTTTATTTTTATTTGTCAGTGCATTTGTAAATTTGATTATATGAGTCTCCCAATTCCATTTAATTTTCTTACTTTTCTACTTGTCTGTAGAAAAGATTAAGCCTTATGTTCTCATTTTACTGTATGAAGCCATTCCGCCTTGTACATTATATACTTTCTTGAACTTCTTAGACCGTTGCACTGTTTTTTTTATTTTTTTTTGTGTTCTAATGTATATTTTGTGTAAGCACACTGAGAGCCACTTTACCAAGTCAAATGTCTTGTTTGTGCAAACTTACTTGGGCCAATAAAACCTGATTCTGATTCTGATTTTAGGGAGACAGCGGTGGGCCCTTTGTGGTGGAGGATTGCCTGTCTAAGACTAGTCGCTACCGGCTGCTGGGCGTGGTGAGCTGGGGCACTGGCTGTGCCATGGCCAAGAAGCCCGGTGTTTACACCAGAGTGTCCCGCTTCCTGCCATGGGTGTCCACTGCTATGAGGGTAGGTATCAGCAGACACACAGGCATACCACAAACCTGCTTTACCAGTATGCCACAAACAGGCCACAAGGACAGTTAAAGGCAGGTGCTGTGGATTCTACTATTGGGTCAGCAGGCCAGTGCACTAAAACCTCTCTCTCTTTCTCTCTTTCTCTCTTTCTGTCTCTATCTATCTATCTATCTATCTATCTATCTATCTATCTACCTATCTCTCTCTACCTACATGCCTACCTATATATCTATCTATCTCGCAGACCTATCAGGGCAATCCCGGAGTACATAAGATGGCCAGAACGTGAACTGTGGAAACACCAGTCTGCTGGATGAGTCAAACAAATATTTTCCTTGAGTGCTCCTGAAACCACCTAGGGGATGTTACACTAATAGCACTTGGCTCAAGGATTCCCTATCAGTCCTCTAAGGAACCTGATCCTAACTCTGGATTGATGCTTGAATGCTAAATTGTCACAAAATAAGGATCTATGATAAATATAAATTTGTATATATATATATATATTTGTATATATATACATATATATATATATATATATATATCTGGCTCTGGCATAAAAGTGAAGAAATGAGCCTGTGTTTGTACGAAAAGGACCATGATTGTGCCTTGCAAATTAAGAGCTTGCTTTGCATGATGACATCATATTTCGGTATGACTTGACATGTCATCTCATGTAGCAAAGACAAACTGGTGTATTTATAGGCAGTGTGTATACATAACCTCTGTTACAATGAGTGATATGAACAGAAATGGGTAATGCCCAGTCTTCCTAATCTCTAGTACAACATCATACTGCCTATCTCTTGGAGACAAACAATTGTAATTGCGCATTAGACAACATTCTGTGAAAGTGGGATCAGACACTGTTTCAATGGGCATATCTGATGTTTTTTTAAACCGCTTTGTACAGACCTGATAAATCACTTAGTGCAATGTTTCTTTAAAAGGAGAGACATGTTATGGCAAATTTTGTCTACTTTCTCAGATTTCTCAGATCTTCCATTTACCTTACGTGCAGTTATTCATCCAAGACATGGTGTCAGTCCAAAACATTTGGTATCCAAATGTTGCTTCCTCTTTGCCCTTCTGTGTTTTTTTACAACACTAAAGTTATAAAGAGGTTTTCTGGCTCCAGTTTTTTCTATATGTATGCCAAAGTCATCACACATCTGCCTCAAGAGACGCTTTTATACCAAATAGTGCCATTTGTACACAAATGATTTCACAAAATGTTGGTATGCATTACGATATTAAGTCTGTCCATGTGTGTACCGACCTTCCATACTGTACTTGTTTAAGACTGGAGCCATAATCTACTATCACTTTTTAGTCAGGCCCTTAGCCTTTTAAAACAAAAACTAAATGCTGTTGCTAAGAGATGGACAATTGGGCCCTAAGTATGTCGAGGACTGCATTGAAGGTAAGGGGAAAGTGTGGAAATTTGTTTTTTGGTAAAGATGAACCTTTAACATTTTTGGGACAGTATTTCTCCTATACTTTTGAGTTGAGCCAAAGCCAGAGTAATTTTTCAATACATAGAGGTAAAAGTAAAAATATTTGAATTTCTTATTTTGTAATCAGTGTTTGGTTAGGGTTCTTTTGTTTGTTGTAAATATTTGTAGCTCTGTTTAATTTAGTCTTTTTGACATGTTGTTTATGATTCATAGTGACTATAATAGAAAGTCTTGTCCCACTTTATTGACAGTAGCTTCATCTACAATGTACTAAAGCATATCATTGTATTGGTCGAGATGTTTTGACACAGTGTACTTCACATGTGAGTGTTACATGTTACATGTTACTGAACTCAATACTGAAAACAAGTATATCTTGTAACATTAGGTTATTATATGAGAAGTACACTGTACGAATTATTTAATTTATCATTAAGAACATTGCACCTCTGTCAACTTTATTTTGAATTGTTTGATTTTGTTGTTATTCATTGATCAAGTGGTAGCATTCTTCTAGCCTGGCACTGCCTTTTCGCTAATATCACTGTTCATCGTGGTCTTGTGGTCAGGAAAGGCTGTACTTCAAAAGTAAATTTAAATCGTATCAGCACCCTGGTACTATCCAGTGCTCTTTGGCTGTATCACTGATATCCACTCTAGACACTACTCAAGTGAGGGCTGCCAGACTATACCTCAGCAGAGACTAAGCAGAGATGCAACAGAGCCATGCCAGGCTAGCTTTCTTCTACCCTTCCAGGATATAATTACAGGACAACTATTTGAACCCTATCACAACAACAGTATAGTGTAAACATTTCTCTTTCTGTAAACCACAGTCTGTATTCTGTCTGTCTGTCTCTCTCTCTCTTTCTCTTTCTCTTTCTCTCCCTCTCTCTCTTTCACTATATCCCAGTCTATCAGCTGAGGCTTCAGCTTATGGGGAAGCTTTCCCATACAGCAGATTTCAATATGACATGAGATTGTGATGGTTTCACGGGTGACATTTCCTAGTCTACACAGTTTGCTTGTGGTTTACCTTTCACGTGTTTTACTATCTTTATGAAAAACATCAAATCCATTTGTGAATGAATGTATATTTTAAGTTTCCGGAATGGAAAAATCTGATATGATCTATTGTTGTTCATATCTTAAACCAGAGACATGTACTGTGATATTAAACGCTGTAAAATTAAATAAAGTTTTAATTTAGCAAGTCGCGTACGTATGTGGTTTCGGTGTCGGCCATCTGGATTTCTTTTTGTTGTTGTGTCACCTTTTAGACTTCAGTAACAAGAAGGAGCTCACATCTTCTTCACCTTGGAGACACCCGTTTGAATCACAATTACCATAAGCCAAATTACTTCATTACATAACTGTATATAATGTACATATATAAACATCCTCCAGTCTATTTACGCTCTTTTCTCCATGTCTCCTGACTAACCTCAAAAACCAGTTGTGATATTTATAGACGTGGCACAAGAGAAGGACTAATCTCTCACGTGTGCTTGGCCTTTAAGAGAAGAATGTAACACCTCCCTGCACTGACAGGAAACAAACTGTAATTGTAAGAGAGTAAATTATTTTAATTTGTTTCCACAAAAGCCTATTGATCTACAGTTGCAATCAAAATTATGCAACCCCCATTGCCCTTTTAGGTTTATTGGAAAAAATATACAATTTCTCAGCTGTTTGCAATAAACAAATAACACAAGAATTGTTTAAGTAGTTTAATGAAACTAATATTACAAAGGTTGTATCCAAATTCAAACCAAAAATGCTACTTTTAATGACTTTAATAAGTTTACTGCAGTGTCAAAATTACTGTTTGTGAGGCCATTGGTCAGGTACCTGATACACATTAACCATTTTGTCACAAGATCCATTTCAACCAATTTATAGTGAAACATTATTTTTATAACAGGAAGCACCATATACAATGACCAATTTTAGACCAAATGCATTGACATGTGCCCAGACCAGGATATAATGTGCCCCTTGCCATTTTTTCCCACAATGCCATAGTGTTTAAGAGACACATTTGCCTGGGAGGTGCCATGCATGGCTGACTGAGGTGTTTCCCCTGGATTGCTTTCTGGGGATTTGTGCAGAGTCAAATCTTATCCCTGGTGGCCATTTGCTTTGTAAATCCACTTGTCGACTGGAAGTCTGTGTTGACAGGGCTGAATTGTCTCACAATAACATACATAACATTGATTTATAACTTCTTGAACATTTACAAATAAATGCATATCTGAGAGCCACAAATTTGGGACCTGAGAAAACATTTTCACTTTCGCCAAATGTTCAGAAAGAGTGACAATGGATCTCCACTTTCTCCTCAGAGCTCATGTGTGAGGCTGTGTGTCCTTTTCCCCAATGAAGGCAGGTTTAAGGCATGGCTGACTGTTTTGGAAGTAAAATAACTTTCCTTCATGCCCAAATGATCATGCTGCGACAGCTCGAAGGGAAAGTGTGAGGTGACCAAAAACACATTACTCCAGGAAGTCAATAACACCTTCCTCCTGTGGTATACGTGTTCAACCTGTTTGAAATACCTGCTTGTAAGGAACCTCAACAGATGACCGGAATAGCTGTGATTTTCTGTCCTCTTTCGGCAATGTTTTGAAATCAGTACGACCATTTGGAAAGCTTCTTCTTCTCTCATGTTGTAGTGGTTTTGTATCCATAACTGAAGATCAGGATCTATTTTGCCAAAACTGCCTTGGTGGATGGGTAACTGCCTGCCAGGTGATCAGGACAACTTCATCTGCGGCTGAAGGATAGCGCTCAGGCCATGTCTCTGAACCGGCTCCTGGAGAGATTGTGTCTGCCACATCTCCTCAGCATAGTGCTTCTGCTTTACCTGAATGTCACCTGGAGTTTACAAGGTAAGGATTTGTGCTGTCAGAGCATAAAGACATGATTTCTTATTCATCTTGCATAGATTAAAACATGAAGGAGTCATGATTTGACGGAAACATGACAGAAAATCAGATTAAATGCTTGTTATCTTTTAGCCAGGTCGGGGCAGAAAGTAGAGTAGAACTAACTGATGTGAATATGACACCATCTAACAGATTCCCCATTTTCCTCAGTAAAACATGTTTTAAATCCAACTTCATAATACCCATAATAAACTATTTTGCAAAGATTGGTCACGTGTTCTATATATCTAGTTTGAATTTAACAGGGAAAGGGGGAAACATTTACAGCAAAATACACAGTGAGAAACACTGTACTTTTTATTGCTTATATTCTACATTCACTTTTGTTTTTGACAACAAAACCTTTATTTTGCACATTTGTTGGGGTATGGATTTGTGCTGTTATCTAAATAAATTATATATTTTTTTTAAACTTATTCTTACAAAATGCATTGGCTCTGCAAAAACGATTTCCTGTCATTGGCAGGAAATTCAATAGTCAAAATCAATGCATTTCATAGACAAATTAAACCAGATTCAGACTCCAGAGTTACTCCCGCACTAATAAGCTATGGATAAATATGGAGTAATAAGGATATTGACATTCATTACTTGACATTTGATCACTCTCACTCATTGTTACTGGGTTTCTTCAGATTCCCCTTATACTCAGGAACCTGGAAACATAACATCAGCCACTGGTGATAAGGTCACCTTCAAATGTGGGATTCTGGCGTCTAAAGGAAACGTCAACTTCACGATCCAAGGAAGTAACAACAAAACCCTAAGCTGTCCAGGGAATAACTCACACGAGTGGCCAGTCGATGTGAGTCTGCCAAAGAAAGAACGACAGTCAAAGTTTAAAAAAAAATCTAATTCATCATCTACACTCTAATCCTCACTATAATGACTGCAATTTTATTGTAATTACTAAAAATAAAAATGAAGATAATAAACTTTACATACTTTATATAGCACTTTTCATGCAAAAGAATGCAGCTCAAAGTGCTTTAAGTGGAATGAATGTTCAAATGAACTAATGTTCAGTTTAAAACTCCCTTTTTCTCCTCAGTCATTAAAATGGTCGTGTTCTGTAACTGAGGATGAAGTACTGGCTGTTTGGACCATCACTGGCACATCACTGTCTGATAATGGCACCATGTTCAGGTGTAAGGTGTCAGGGCAGCCAGAAGCTGTTGGATACCTCTGGGTTCATGGTATAAAACAGTTTGATTTAAACATTTCAACAAAATAACATACGTGTTCTTTACACATGTGTGCTACTGTTGTGTGTGTTTGTGTGTCTCGTATATCTGAGGTTTACTCTGTCTGACTGTCTGTCTGTCTGTCTGTCTGTTTGTCTGTCTCAGTAAGCAGCAACTACTTTGGTATTCTCATTGGCTGTGTGATCGGAGGCTTTTTTGGCATCCTTATCGTCTTTGGCCTAACATATGTGTTCCTCCAGAGATCAGAGACGTTTCGAGAATGCTTCAGTGAGTGTCCTACCTCCTTCCCTCTACACACTGCTCAACACTCACAGAGAATCTGCTCAAAAAGATTGATAGCATTTGGTGGAAAAATAAGATGTTAATTCTCCTCTATTTCTTGACGGTTAATGTAACGTCATACGTTCTTCATTCTGTTTGACTGATTTGTCTGTTCTACAGGAGGGAAGTCAGAAGATGATGAATGCACAATAATGGAGGAATCAAAGGGGAACTGACCGGCCTTTTTTTAAGCAGCAGTGTCATAGTACAGAAAAAGCCAACAAGCAAATAACAAATAATTAGTCCAGTTTTTACGACTGGAACAATCGCTTGTGTAACCATTATTACACTTTTATTTTTGCTATGGTAGGCGAGAAGACATAGACATGCAATTTCACAGTTTGCCCAGGAGATGGCGTCTCTTCAAGCTATGGATTTCCTGCTTCTGTTTACTTAACGATCTACAATGATTTACCATTATATTGTAATAAGTAATAAGGTTGTGTTTACTTTTTGTCTGTTTACATTGTTTTAAATCCTCAATATTCCCATCAATGGGTTGATGTTTTGCGAGCATGACTGAGAGTGTATGTGTGAATCATAACAACTGCAGGGTCCGTCTTGAAAAATAGAAACAGTTCTAGACGAACAGTGGGGAAAGTAGATCAATATTGACACAGATGGCTTCCTTGGCCTTTGAAGAATAGTTACTGTAATCATTCACGTGTCTTTTGCTCTGAGAAATAACTATACTTATAAATAAATATGAACTTCAATATAAAGTAAATATGAAACTACTTTAATTAATTTTTTTGCACTTTTTGTCAACCTAAAGGGTTAACTGTAAAACCCATTAGGCTACAGCACACGATATTTGATATGATCATTATTCTGGTCTTGTCTTTGTCTTGATTCAACCTGTTGCTTTTAGTTAATCGGAAACTAAATCTGTCCCCCGACAGTTCTCCCAACCACAGACCACCCCTAGCAAATAGCAAAAGAGCAACATACAATGAAAGATAATCATTAGGTGTGAGTGGTTTGTTTGTACTGTCAATTTTTTCACCAGATAAGTGAGTGGGACTCATCACTAATTATTAACCTCATGTTTCAGTCATTCCTTCTTCTGACCCTCACGTCCCGTCAAGATGACACCACTCATTGGTTTTAATCTTACTTCATAGATGAACATGTGAATAGGCCAGTTTTATAGACATTATGTTCCATTCTTTGTATGCTTTCTTGCTTCATCTAAACTTTGTATCAGCTTTTGATAAATAAAGAAAGCAGTCTATCTAGCTATTGTAATCTCATGTACTGGTGTAGTGTGCAAACATGTACATACGCTTCGTGTCCTGCTCTCCTGACATATCACATCTTTTACTTCATTATCACTAACAAAGTAGACGGGCTCCTATTACTCGGCTCCGGAGTCGGATAAACAGCGCCAGACATTAAGGCATTGCTAGATAATGATGGGTAATAGTACATAATAATGGCTGCCCTTCCCCCTCTGCCTGAGACTACTGCCAGGAAAGCCTCCTGTGTTTAGGTAAGGTGGTGGTGGAATATTCCACAGATGCATTGTGCCGCCGAGGATCCTCCCCAACCAAGAGGTCTGTTTGCCTCCAGGCAGCATCACCTTCCTCTGTCTCCTGTGGCCTTCTCTTAAGAGGGTTTGGTCAATTCTCTGGTTAATGGACGTTTCTTTCCAGAAAATAAACCAGGAGGGAGTGTTTTTTTTTCTTCATTACTGTCCATTGCCTTTCTGGGTTGTCTGTTTTGCATTGTGGTTTTGATTTAGATAAGTTCATATTCAAATTATAAAAACACATTTTTTTTAAAGGACTACAAACTATAAAAAAACTTGCTACCTCTGCTGAATCTTAGCAGGTATAATAGCCATGTTGGTTCATCATCTAAAACAATATGTTGGATGAAAAATAGCACTGTGAAACACAGTGTTTTTGAAACCATTTCCATGGTTGTGGAATAGATTTATTGGTTTTATAGGTAACAAGGAAGAGAAACATCATGGTTTGCAACATGACCTAGCATCGCAAGTTGGGACCTTGACAGAGTCCACCCCTATAGTATGCGTAACTAAATGACAATGTAAAAAACATCAGTAAAATGTTTCTGTCAATCATATATTCATGAGTATATGAAACTTTCTAGAAACATGAAAAGAACGTTTTTTAATCCTTGAGTCCTAGCTTGACCCATACACAGACTCAATGTGGTTATAGTGTTTGGGGAACAATTAGGAAGGGGGCAAGTTTGACAGGTGACGACAGCGAACGCTGGCAAGGGCAGCCGTACCTCACCCTAGGCTTTGTTTTGGATGTACACAATAAGGAGGAGTCGACACTCTAGGTAAAAGCAAAAAGTTGATAAAGCCTTTTTGGAGGTCACTATCATCTGTCACACTGACCAGACAACTCGAACCAACAGAGAGAATATCTTAAGCTCAGGTAAGGCTACCTGGACCCTAAAAAATTACTATGATTCATCTTAAAGATTCCGATTATAATTAAAAATGTGTTCAGATGAATGCTTGTTTTAGAGATGCTACAAACTTTGTTCTATGTGATGATATTCAGCTGTATGTGTTCCACAAACGTTTTAGTGCATTTGTAACTTACTACAAAAATGTGTGATACGAATTAGCATTTAAAAATACTTTCGACAAAACAAAATGGTTGACTTAATTGGTGAAACCATACCAACTAAAGTAGGCCTATTATAAGCGGTGACTGCCAAAGACATGTTCACTTTAATCTGAAACACCAAAGAGCCTAAATGTGAAGCCATAAGCTGATACATGAACAACAGAATGGGGCCAGAGACTTTCCAAAACACTCTGAGTTGACCTTTGCTGGAATCCAAGGTCAAACCAAGGGTGTCCTGGTGCCTGCTGTGTCCTTTCTACTCGATTACATCGCAACGTTTACTGTCAAAACACTGGTACAGCTGGTTGGTGTCATGACTGACTTTGTCGGTTGGCTTCTACCCAAAGAGCGATGATTCAAAATGAGGAACAGTCACAGAAATCATATTTTAACGTTGAAATGCACGGCACCTCAGCCAATCTTCTTTGAAAGCCTCTATTGTTATTTTAGAACTACAATAAGAACCTTCTCTTTCTTTGGTAGGTGAACCGAAACATGGGGCAGTTCAGCTTTCTTTTACTTGTGGGAGGTAAACTGTCATCTTTCTCTTTCAAGTTATGCCATTTCTAACCCTGTTACTTGTTCATGTCCAATTATTTAGTATTTGAGGGTTTCTTGATGTGAGGCTCCTTTAGTGAAGTAAGAGAATACCCAACTTACAACATCACATTTTCCTTGTGCACACTATTTTATATATATAATTGTATAGTAGACATCTTTGTAGCATTTTAAATTATTATTTTCTTTGTAGTATTTTTAAATATTCTGCGAGATCATATTTGGGACAGTATACTTTTTTGTGGAACTTTCCTTGTGCAACTTGACCTTGGCAAGTCTGTGCACAAAGTTGTCCTTCAGCTCAATGTCATGTGAAACTTGCTTCCCTCTCCTTCTCCCATCAGTCTTTTGTGCACTCTTCACTGAAACTGAAGCAAGTAAGGGAACCTATGTGTTTGTCTGTTTGTTTGTTTGTTTCTTCAAATCTAAAATGTCCAGTTCAATTCAAATTATACAGTACGGATTAAAAGTTAAAACTCAATCAAGTATATTGATAGCAGGCATCATGGCTGACTTTTGTGTCTAACTTTCAGTTCTCTGTTTCTTTTCCCCTTTTCATTTCCTTGTTGTTTCCACTTCACACATCAAGACCCATTCGTATACAGTAAGTAATCATTTCTTTTTTTTATTAATACAGAAATATCATACATTTATTACATCTTAATATATAATATATGTCTAGAAATGTTACATACAAACATTTCCATGAACCCACTTTCAATTCTTTGTTTTGTATGACTGAGTTTAATTCAGAATCATTTTGAGGATGTATGTATTTATTATTACCTATATATACCTCTGAAGACTGACACTTTCATTGATTTTGATAAAATATGTAAAGAACTGCAGTATACTGTGAACAGGGAAACCAGTATTAGAAAATTACGTAACACAGGCATTAATATTCTGACAAAAATGAGATAATTGATGATTCTGGCATGGCAATCAGTTAACAATAATTTTGATCACAAATCTATAGAATGCAGTCAATCAACCAATCAATCAGAATCAGAATCAGAATCAGAATTATTTTAATGGCCAAGTATATTCACACATACAGGAAATGACTTGGTGTGGTTGGTGAATAAGACATAACACATAACATAACAACAAAAAAGCATAAACAAGAACAAAGGACAAATGTTTTTTAAGATAATAATAAAATTCCATCACTAAGTAAATTAATGGACATAGAGTGTTCTAGAACTCACAACAGGTGTTGCATTAATCATACTACAAGGTTTGTACAGAAAGTGAAACTCATCTGTCCACTTCCTCTGGGAGAACTGTGATGAGCCTGAAGTCAGACCCACAACACTGCTACCATCACACTTAACTCCTTTAAAAAAAGTGTTGGCCAGCCAGTCAGTCAAGTTATTAACCTGTAGTTCTAACTGATGTTGTCTTCTGTCAACAGACTATGAAAGACTACGAATCGGTGGCCTGGTCATGGCAGCCATGCTCGTGGCAGGTGGCATTGGAGTCATAATGTGTAAGTAGATAATACAGTCAAAGAAGCTCATATTTAATCTCAGTGGTGGTTTGCGTAGTGTTGTGTTTCTTACCACAGAAATAACACCTTCTCTCCAAACTCTTCTTCACAGGGAGCAAGTGCAGGCCATCAAAGTGAGTTCCTCAGTCCATTATTCCTTCATGTTTTGTTAAGGCTAATCACAAATGGCCTGTTTTGTAATCAGTCCCACTTTCTTGTGAGACGCCCGAATAGCAGGCGGGTTTGGGGCCAAACACCTTGTAACAAAAGATGCCATCTGTTATGGCAGCAGCGTTACAATGAGGTGTGCTATTGTCCCTAAGATAGTTGTTTACGTATGTAAGAACTAGGGCACAGACCATTAAGCAGAGCCCAACAGGTAACTATCCTTGTTGCTCATGGGTAGAACATGTCTGCTGCAATGTCATGGTCATTGGTAGACTCAGCCCATGATTCCTTCATTTTTGTAAAGGCTTATATTATTATAATTATAATTATATTATTATTATAAAAATAGAGACAGATGGCATTTCACAACATGTTCCCCTTCTATTTACCCCACAGGAAAGGGGATGACGACTCAAGTGAAATCTGAGAGCCTCCAGAAGACTGCATCAGTTTGTGATTTGTTGTCATGACAGCATGTTTGATAGGTCTGATGTTACTAGGGTGATGGGGGACTATGGAGAGACACTGTAGTGGGAAAATGGATATGAATGCATTTGCTTTTATCTTTATTCTACTGTAAACGTTATGTTAAAATGTGGATCTTTAGTACTTCTATTGCATTAAAAAGGACAGTTTTGTGTAAAACATTTCATGTAAAAATAACATCACATTTGCGGTTGAGGGGACTAACTGATTCGTGTTCCTCTAAAAAAAAAATCAATGATGGCATGTATGAGTAAAAATAAACAAATTGTTAGTTTTATTAACATTGATGTTCCTCAAAAAAGCGTTTGTAGCATTTATGACGACCGAGATTTTGGATTAGGCGTGCATGGAAACCAAGAAATGAAAGTCCACTCCGCCCTTAAGCGCTCCACATCAGTTCAAAACTCAGCCCATTTCCAAACTGAGCCAACCTGTTGAGCGTCAGTGAAAAGGGTGTTGGCCTCTGCGTTCCCTAAATCAATAGACAGATTTCACTGTTGGTGCCAACAAAGGTTTACGACGAGTTGTCCAGCTTTTATTCTGCGCTTATTCTTCAAGTGTGAAAAGGTTAGGAGGTAAGTTTCAGTGCATCAGAGTGTCTCTATGTCATTTTAAGTAACGCATTCTACGTTGTGATACTATTTTTTATTATTTTTAAGATGGTCACATTTTCATGATGAGTGTATAACATGACAACATTTGCCACCTTTCCACTCTCCGTCTGGCATTGTGTTTTGTCAGAGTAATTCAAAGTATAATGTTTTTTTTTTTTTTTTTTTTAATGCGAAATGTTTTAATATGTAACGTTACAGTCTTTGGTTTGCGGATAAACCGCTCTGTGTCAGTGAAGACCCTAAAGACAAACAGTGAAGTTTCATTTCCGGATAGTCGCAGTAACTAGGAGTGCTAAAAAGTCTAAAACTAACATCCTAGCTATGTATTCGTCACATAATTTTTTTGTGATAGGCTAGTTACTAATGATGCTTAAAACCCAAGACACTGAGGCGTAGTTTTGTAGACTTGTTTGAATTGGAACTATATTATTTCTCATATAGACTTGTGATGTAAGTTTGGAAGATGTTTGGTATGGAAATGTGGTATGGAATTAGTACAGTTAACACCTGGATAGACGCTCGTATCCAAGACTCACGTGGGAGAACCGTAGCATGTGCGGTTTAACTTGCGCAACATACTCCTCGCTTCTGCTTTTCCTGTCGCAACTTAGTACGCATACGGATTGTATATAGTTTATACTGACTTCAGAATGGGATAGTGTGCGCACAAATCCTCAAACATCAGTCATATAGTCCACACAACGCCTATGACTTCAGTCCAGTCATTTCCTCACCCGTTGCTCTAAGGATAGCAAACATGGATTGGTATTAACTCACAAGAATGGAGGATGTAATGTTTTACGTTGCACTTTACCTCCACTCAGTATACACTCATTTACAATAGTTAGAAATAGTTTCATGACAGATTTTTCTACCGTAACCCTGCTTTTTGACATAATTTGCCCATCCGCCACTGCCTAATTGACAACCCATGTCAACGTGTTTCCTTTTTCAAAGTAACACTTGATTCTATTGTACTAAGAAAGGCCTTAGTATCGGTGTACTCGAAAAGCGAAACAACGTGCTACAGGTTCAGCTTTTGTTTCCAAATTTGAGGATGCAGCCCTCCCCAAAAAAATATCCAGATCCTCCCTGACAATTCCTTTCATCTGGGAGGGAAACCAAAGGGAAAAAAGGGAAGCGTCTCAGGTTTGACTATGGTAGCACTCAGAGGAGAGGAGGCGTGTAGGAAGAATGAGTCATGGAAATAATGTGACAATCCCCCATGCACCCCACATAGGGACAAACACATGGAAATATACCCTCAAGGAGCCAGCATTAAGTGTTACTCTACTGTAAGCAGAGACAGGAAACACGTGGTGTTACACCGGCCACTGTTTATTCTTTCTTTTAGAGTGAAAAGGGGTGTTTTATATGTAATGGGAGGACACAAAGGGCAAGTCTTGTCTGGAGTGTGTCTGCCAGTGTCTGTAGTTTTAGCTGCTTCTTTATGTGTACTGCCATCTGCTTCTTACCTTCTTACCAGACTGTCACTTTCAATGTGAAAGGATGCACACAGAAAGCCAGATATCAGATTTAGATTAGGATTATCCAACCTTTTTTACTGTGATGACTTTGAAAGAATCCAGAACCTTAAAGCTTTAGTAAACCACCAGTGATTGTAAGTCTCTGTTTTGTCATTCGTCCTGTACTCTTGAGAGTCCCAGGGATAGCAAGCCCTGCTAACAATCTTTTGATCCTGTTGGGGTCCAACACCTTGTAACAAAAGAAGCTGTCTAGTATGGCAGCAATGTTATACAATGAGGAATGCTATGGTCACTAAGATAGTTGTTTACGTATGTAAGATCCGGGGCACAGACCTTTAAGCAGAGCCCAACAGGTGTTTGTCCTTGTTGCTCATGGGTAGAACATGTCTGTTGCAATGTCAAGGTCATTGGTCAACTTTTCTGGGCATAATCCTTTCCTGCTGTGCCCTATTAGTCACTTTGGTCACACAGATAATGAAGGAATTCATTGTAACTTTTTACAAAGTATTTTTTGTTTTGTCGATCTGTTTTTTTGTTTATCAAAGTAAAAAGACAATCATTTGGTGTGGCAATCCACTCCAGACATTTTTTCTGTTCTGTCAGTTTTGTGAGTTGAGTTTTGCCTAGCGTAGTCGCTTTATATTTTCTACTCTATGTGGCCTCTCATCAGATGAACATTGTTCTACAAAGGGCAGTTTAAGTGCCACTTAAAAGTATGCAGTCTATTCTTAGTGGCAGGGGTTTTGTTCTTAAATTAGGTTCATACTCATGTTGGATGCCTAAGGCCATGTGGCACAGCCTTTATCTGGCGTCTGGCTGCGGTAGCTCTGTGCTTCCTTGTTTTGGGGAGGGGGGTGATAGAGGCATGCAGGAACTACAAACAGGAACTCAGCAGGAGACGGGTAGACCACACACTTTAAGGGTCACTTTTGATGAAAATACAGCTGTACCAGGGATATTCATGCTCTCTCTCTCCCTTTCTATCACTCTCTTTCTCTCTCCCTTTATATCTTTCTCTCTCTCTCTCTCTCTCTCTCTCTCTCTCCCTTTCTCTCTCTCTCTTTCTTTCTCCCTTTCTATCTGTCTCTGACACTCTCCCATTCTATCACTTTCTCTCTCCCTTTCTATATCTCTCTCTCCCTTTTTATTTATCTCTCTCTCTCTCTCTCTCCCCTACCCTCTCTCTCACTTTTTATCTCTCTCCTACGCTCTCTCTCTCTCTTTCTATCTCTCCCCTTCTATCTCTCGCTTTCCCTCTCCTACCCTCTCTCTCTTTCTCGCTGTTTTGAATGTCTGTACTTGTACACAAATGGACACACACACACACACAAACATGCCAACACATCCATATGAACATGCAGGGGCATTTCACACACATACACACACACAGAGACAGACACACACAGATCATCTGCAACTGCAGCCTTGACCCCTTGAGGCTGACAAGCTCTAGAGGCACTCAGCGCCGTGCGGTAAGACGAATGTGAGTTCTCTGATGGCTCTGGTGCGTTTGCTACTTGTAGCCACACGATTAGGCACATGACAAAAGACAGTGTGCTCATCCAGGGCTTGGCCAGCTGGCCCCGTGCCTCCCTCACCCAGTGGGCTTGGCTCAACGAAGCCCAGAGTTCACTGTAGCATCTAGTTAGCTGCCGGTTGCATAGCGCGGCCCACAGGACTCCATCTTCAGCTTTTCCCATGCATAGCAAACCGCTCCTTTGTTTGAAAAGGGTCTAGTGCGCATGTGGGGAAAACGTGTTACTAAGGAGAGAGTATGATTTAATTTATTTTATGGGATGATATTTTATTTGGTCGAGACAATTTGAACATCTGATTTCATCTATAAGGAATTTCGGTTTGTATTTTACCATGATAGTAGAGCATTTTGGTTTGTAATTGCGTTTGTCTAGTTTGTATGCCATGGCTGTAAGGTAATGACCATTGCTATTTCCATTAGACAGTATATGTGTGTTTACTGCGGTTTACTGCGGTAGAGCAAAGCATGGGGTCAGGGAAATAATGGCTTTTAAATTTTTTTTATACGTTCTTGGTTAGAGAGAAAGGAGAGAGGGACAAAGAGGTGGAGAGAAGAGAAAGAAGTCGTTGACGTTCTTGATTCGAACCGGCAGGCAAACACACAGACAACTGTCTGAATCTCTGACACTATACTGGTTTGTGTGGCCACAGCATGACAAAAGCCAAGGTTTCTGTGTGAGCAGGCCTTGTTTAATGATGTGCCCTGTGCGACCACTCTTCCAGGCTCAACACTGAACATTATTTTAGGATCGGCGGGTAGGTTGGAGTATTAGGAGCGAGACGGAACAAGGAATTCAAAGTTAAAGCGGGACTTCACCATATTACAAAATCAGTGGGAAGCTACAAAAACCTGCCAGGTCACACCCCCACTTAGGAGCACTATGGAGCGAGGAACAAAGGCAGAGGTGGGGGGGGGGGGGGGCGTCTCCAGATGCAGGGGAACGCTTCAGGCGAGTCTGCACACGGCCCACAGCAAAATGGTTGAGTATGTCTGTGGCTCAGTCAGAGCGAGCCAACACAACCCGTGAGAAGAGGACAACACTGTCATTATCACCACAGCCTGGCCCCACTGGCACCTCAGCCTTGGGCTGGGGCAGGGGGCACACAGGGAGCAGAGGGTGGGGGGGGGGGGGGGCATAGTTGGCAACACTGCCTGGCATTCTTATACAGACCAGGAAGGGGGGGGGGGGGGGGGGGGGGTAAAAAAATCTGCGGGCTTAGCCAAAGCTAAGTGTTAATTCAAGTGAGCACTGTAATCTGACACCACTTATAAAAATAGCAAGGATGGGAAAGGGAGACCAACAATTTGTACCAGACTTTGGCCTGAAACCTCCAGAGCTGTGCTTACGAGGCCTGACATTTTCTCCAGGTTGGCATGGTTGCTTGGAAGAGGCTGGCTCTGGAAGGAATGAGGGCTGACCTATAGTGCAGTGTGGAGGTTCCCGTCACTGGGTCATGAATCCACATCACACAGTCAGTTATGGTCTACACCGTCACGGGGCTTTCACTGTGTGACTGAGGACTCCTTCAGCCCTCTGTTGTTTCAGCAACCTGTCAAACCATTACAGAAGATTAAACACCAGGTCAACATTCAAATTTAAGGTGTTGTTGGCCAGACCATCACACGGGACATTATTTTCTTTTTGGCCAAGGGAATGTGTTGTAGTGTAGCGCCATGTTAAGCACAGTACTTTTACTTTGTGTTTGTGCGTTTTGTTTGAACAGCCAAAGAGTTACTATCTTATCACAGGACAGGAATGGGGCTTTGTGGGACGGGGGAGGGATTTGCAAAAAGCTCTTGAAGACTTTCCAGTGCCTGCAAATTAGCTGCCTGCCTTTTTAGCGGAGGTCTGGCAGGGCATATTGTGATCAAAGAGGGGAAATATCGGAGGTTAATTTTGGCACAGCATGAAATGTGATGATCCTGTTGTGTGTTGGGGGGGTGCTGTGTGTGTGTGTGTGTGTGTGTCTACTATACAGTCTATGCGATAAGCAAGTAGCCAGTATCCTTCTTAGACTTAACATATGAAGGTCTCCATTGGCAGAGCTGCTTATCGGATGTTTACACTAGTTCAGCCTTGACCCGTCTGCCTTAGTTGTGTTGTCATTTGCCTCTTAAGTCACATAACTGCAAAAGCCCCCATTGCCACATCAGCTTCACACATAACCATTTTCTGAACCTGCTACTTCCAGTAGGGTCTATACCATTACTTAGTATATATGTGGTTTATTAAAGAGTATCATAAATATTACATATGGTACTGAGAAAGTAGTAGTGCCTGAGTAATTACACATACATTTAAAACTCTGGACATTTTTAACAAATACATTTCAATCATGTTATTGTCTATTATTCTTACAAATCCTCTTGATTATACATTAAAAATAACATATATAACTTTTTGCCTCATAAGATGTCCTTGGTTTGGATTGCCCTTTTTAGCAGCCATTTTGTGCATTTGGGTCTGATCTAACATCATACTCAAGGGAGGAGCTAGAAGTTGCAGGTTGTTGTTGACATTGGAACCGTTTGAGGGTTTTTTTCTCAGTCGTGGTATTTGCTATTTGCTGCCCTTGGCAGAGTATGTTTAATCAGATCAAATGGATTATGGGGCAGGACTAATTTGATTGAACCCGTTCCATACAAGCAGGCCTTTAATTGGACAATGGTTTGAGTTTCACTGTTATCTATTTAGAGTGCACATTAGCTCCTCGGTGGGACTTGAAACCCAAGTGTTTCGTAAAGTAAAGTACTATATCACTATAGTCTGCTCTGTCCAATCACAATATGTCAGGCACTAATGTAACATTTCCAATCAGTCACTTCTTATCTTTGTTTTCAGTGGAAAGTCTAAATCTATTTTGGCCCTTCTGTCAGTAATATTCCAATCATGTTGTTTTTCTTTAGCCGGTGCAGAGTCAGTAATGGCAGGAGCTTTTGCAGCGATCTTTCTCACAGGTGAGTGACCTTTTTAATCCCCAATCTTAAAGAGAGGAACATGTCTGTATGAATGCAACCAAACCTCTTTCTCTGTTTTTTTTTTATTATCAGTATAGCATTCGCAATCCATGTAAAAACAAACCCAAAAAGCTACCATATCTCAATGCTGTCTTTCGTAAGTCCATTTACACTGTATTGGCGAGCTAATGTGATGTTTCTTTCCTGGTTTTGGGGAATTATGGGTACTGACTAAAACACTTTTCTCAGAAAAGGTTGAATCCCCTTTCTAGGTCAATGGTACGTATTTGTGGTGTAATACAAATATAACTCACCATGTTCTCTGTCTTTTTCGGCCACAGCTGTGTCCTTTGTACTGGCAGAGGGAAAGGAGAAACGTATGTAACAATTTCATTGATTTATCTGAGGCTGGGAACAGCTGACCAATATTTATAAATTGTCAATCGCTACTTATTGAATTTATTTGTATAAATAAAATAAATAATAATAATATATATATATAAAAAAATATATATATTTGAATTTTAGAGGCAAATATTTTAGTCAGTTTCAACTGCTATTCCTTTAGCGTCATGCTTATTTGCTGTGTGTTAAGTCGATGGTTTGTAAGCTGTAATGAATAAGACTGATCGTTGTTTTTTTGTTTTTTTTCACAGCGGAGGATGACCCTTTTACCTTTGGTAAGGCTGACAATGGTTCTATGATTACTAGAACACGTGTATTACATTAAAATTGCATGAAATTTGTTTCAGGTTCACAACAAAATGAAAATGTCAGTGACTAATGTTCTCTCCCTCTCTCTCTCTCTGTATTTCTTCCTCTCTCTCTCTCCCTTTCTCTCTCTCTTTGCTTCACCACCCCCCCCCACCCCCCCCTTACAGACTATCATCAACTCCGTGTCGGCGGTCTGATTCTGGCAGCAGTCTTGTGCCTCATTGGAATCACCATTCTCATGAGTGAGTTCTTATTCAGCTGCTGCATTCAAACACAGCCCGAGCCACACCTATAGATCGAACATGAACAGCAAACATGAACTGCCTGCTCATGCAAAGCCCAGTACTCTGAGATTTGCATGAGAGTATCTGAGAAGATTGACATTCAAATACTTTAGACCGGACTATGGCCCTGTAACCTGAAAAACCTTAACAGCAGTATTTACAAACGTTGCATACCTAAACATTTTTGAAAGCCTTTATTGTCAATGTATTTTCATACGAATTTCGTTGATTATTGTGCGTATGATGAGTGCATTTTCCATTTCATGACTATCTTTCTTTCTGCAGGCGGACACTGCAGATGCAAGTTTAACCAGGACAAAAAGTGAGTGGACAGTGACTTAATGACACAAGGCTGTATCTATCTGTCCATGTCCATCTGTCCATACTCAAATTCCTTCAAGTGCCTTTTTAACCATCCCTTAATTACCCTCCCTTAGGAGGAGAGCAGGAAGCAGTGCTGCTGCAATGGTCAACGACACAGGTGTGTGTGTGTGTGTGTGTTCGTGTGTGCATGTTTGTGTGTGTGTGTGTGTGTGTGTGTGTGTGTGTGTGTGTGTGTGTGTGTGTGTGTGTGTGTGTGTGTGTGTGTGTGTGTGTTGTGTTGTGTGTGTGTGTTTGTTTGTGTGTGTGTGTTTACATTTGTGCCAATGTGCACACGTGTGAGATGGGACCGATTTTGTTTATGAAATTGTTTTCTGTTGGAAATACATGCAATTACATAATAATTCTAATAATCTTACATTTAACATATAGTAATGCTCCTTCCTCCAGTGATTGGAATTGGTTAAAATCTACTGAAGGTTGTGAAGATCCTTGTCATAAATCTCTGTAAACAGATTATGTAAGAGTGTGTTCAAGGAGTGTGTCTCACTTTGCATCTCCCGATTTGCTTTCACAGCCCGGGCCAGCGAATGCTAGGCAACAATCAGTGATGTAACTACAGCGTATTGGACTCTCAGAGGACAGACGAGTTCCCATGGTTCTTTTTTTTTTACAGTTTAATCAGAGGAATACAGCGGATTTTTTCTAATTGAAGTGAACACATCACAAAAAGGTTTTCAAGCTGTTCCCTTCTTGAGCTTGATCCATCCTTACTTGCGTTTTCAGCAGTGGATTAGAAATGGAGAGCAGAGTGGGGAAAAAAATGCAAATGGTAGATATTTGATTACAAAAAACTAAATATTGTGAACTCACTTGCGTTGTCCTTTTTAAGGCTTTTAATATGTATGTATATATACAGTATGTGTAGTCTACACACAGTTGAGATGTCACTGTGCTTGAAAGTATCACTGTTTTACGTCAGGATTGATTGGTACCATAGTATTTTGATTTCACGTTTCTAAGGGTGCATCCACAAATATCGCCATGGATACAAATTTCATAGCCTTGCTGGTATTTTTGCTCAGCACTGTCACTAAAGTATGTAAACAGCATAGATGTTTTAGTTTTTGTAGATGTTTTGCTCTGTCTAAACTTCATTAACATTAAAGTCGATATTAATGTATCTTTTTTCAATTGTGAACATCTAATTCCAATCAAAGAATCAAACAAGAATTAAACAGTGAATGTTGAAATAAAGTGTTTCCTTTTTATTCCAGATATTACACATCAAACTGGAGAACATTCACTTTTTATTTCATTTTTCGTTTGACTGCCTTAATTAGTGTGCCTGAATTAGTTTGATAGATTATCAGTGATACAATCAATATCAATCAACAATACTACATAGAATTGTCTCTCAAGGACTTGTGTGGTTCTGTGCTGACCTCTGCTGGACAGTTCTTACTTCACCAAACAGTCAGTTAAATAATGTATTAAACTACTGGATATGCGCAACAGGGACACTAGCTTTTCCCAACACAAAGCTTTCTGACACACTGCTTGGAGACAAAATCAGAAATACAGCAGGCCATGGAATACTGTGCATAAAGGAATAGCAGTTAAAACTGACTAAAGTATTTGCCTCTAGAATTAAAAAATATTTATTTTTAAATATATTATATAAAATATGTATTTATTTTGTGTATTTATACAAATAAATTCAATAAGTAGCGATTGAAAATGCATAAATATTGGCCAGCTGTTCCCAGCCTCATCAACTTCAGTCATTCTACAGAGTGAGACGCTCACTCCCCCCACCCTCTGGTTGAAGGCAGAGAGGGGAGTGAGCAGGCACCGCCCTTGGTCTGGGATCCTCCGAGAACAGCAGAGCTGGAAACGGGTGCCTGTCAAACTAGGCACAAACCTAAACAAAAAGGAAACATAAAGGACAAGGAGGGGTAAGGACATCAGAGACAGTGCCAAAAGTGAGTGAAGAAGAAGAAGACTATTCACACAGAGAAACATTTAAAAAAGAAGGATGGAATATAAAGCAGGGTGGAACCCAGATGTGACTTCGACTGCGACGCCTCCGTCTGCGCCTCTGGGTTGCCTGGACGGGGACGGGCACCTCACGGGCCCACCTCCATCTTACCAGGAGGACTGGCATGGGCATCCGTCAGCGCCGCCTCAGTACGGTGGTCCAGAGCTCCAGCAGCCCTGTGTTGGAGGTTACCCTCCCCCAGGAGCCATGCCTTCTCCCTGGGTACACAACTCCAGTAGGGCTGCGTCTCCAGTCCCCCCTGATAAATTCAGTCCTCTCCATGGACAGCAGCCCACCGTTGTGTACCAGCAGCAGGTGTATACGACCCAGCCACCACTGGAGGACCCCCTGCCCGACTACATGTGGTACTCCATCTTCACCATGCTCTGCTGCTGCTTTCCTTTCGGTGTGGCTGCCCTGATGTATACCTTTTTTGTAAGTATGAGCTTCTCGGAGCAGGTCCGGCTGCTTATATTCGCTTTACCAATCCTGATTGGTGTAAACTCCCATCATCTCATTTATCCGGTTGCCCAATCTGAAAAGAGGTGTCTTCTGACGCTCCTTGTCATTATATAAGGTAGCATATAGAACATGAATAAGTGATCATGTTAAAACATCGTGCTTACAAAGGTAAGATGCTGCCATGTCACTGCACCCTTAGGACTCACCATCTGCAAAACAACTGAAATATGTTCCATACAGATTACTGCTGCGGTTGCTTTAACGCAGCATTTCGTAATAGAATTACGGCTGAGCCTGTCCAGTCAGTAGGAACATATTAAATTAGATGGGGGTTCACTGGCGGTGTAAGACAAGAGCATCAATCTGAGACAACAGGGTCAGGGAAGGATCCATTACCCTAATGGATATCTGGATACGTCAGAGCTCCTGGCTGGAAGTTATGGGAGGAGGGATGACAACCAGGTCAAATAAGTGCACCTGCTGTATAGACTGCTCCAGTCAATCCCTGGAATTTGGTCTAAAACTAGCAGACCTACTTCCTGAAAGGCATGCAAAAAACCTTGCAAATACAAATAACCACCATGTTTGCAAAGGTAAAAGCTTGATAGTGTGCCAACTGGTGGATTTTGGCAATATAGTTGGCGGAGAGTTAATGACCTATGTGATAATCTGTTCTTCATATTATATACCCACCAAAATGAATGTGAAGACGATACCCAAGCTAGTTGCTCATAAAAACACATAAGAAAATGTAGAAAGTTCCTGTATGGTGTAGCTTTAGGTAACATGATATAGGCCTTTTTTGGAACAATGAGCTAGATGTTAGCTTAGTGCAGTGATTCTTCACCTTATTGGAGGTACTGAACCCTGCGAGCTGCATCAGTGTATTCGCCGAACCCTTCGTAATTTGAAAATTTAAATTTGTATGATTTCTTCAAAACGTACAGTAGGTATGTAAAAAAAACGGCCCGACATTGCTTGTGTGAACCGGGCTGTACTGTGTGTGTCTTGGCCCCTGCTGAACCCCTGAGAGTGACTCAACAAACCCCTGGGGTTCGATCGAACCCAGGTTAAGAACCACTGGCTTAGTGATTATCCTGCTCATGGAGGCTGTATTAAAGTAGGCTAAGTCAGATTCTGGTAGTACTAGCCTACATCTCTGCTTCTGTACTGGGTGAGAGAATTAATTATTTACATATGGATACAATTTGCTTGGTCAGACTTGGTCAAATGTTTCAGCTTTTATCTTTCAGGCACTTACCCAATCTATTACAGATATTAATGGGGAGTACATTTGTTGATGGAGCTAGACACTGCTGAAAGAAATATCGGATCAGTCAACAAAGCCATAATATTAAAAAAGCCATAATATTAAGTTACAAGACTGTATTTGTCTTAAAGGATAATGGGTTAAGTCACTCTTGTATTAATTGGGTGAAGTTTATTTTATACAAGTTTTGGGAATTGGTGCATTATACAAAGTCCCATATATGGGTTTCTGTCTTGTGGGGGGAGTGATGTCACGCTCAGCTTTACCTGTTGGGTTTGCCTCACTCAAAGCCTTGTCACTTAGATTTGAGCTGTCCCTCTCCCTCCGGCCTGAAGGGGGAGCCACCTGGTGTGGCCAATTTTAAACAGTTCCAACTTCCAGATGTTTAACTCACTTTAATTCACTCTCTTCTCTGCTTGATCTGGCCCTGCAGCTCCTGGGGCTGGCTGCAGCACTTTTATTCCTCAGCTCCCTTTCTGCCATTTTTGCACTACACATACACTATGCTGATCTGCACTACACATACACTATGCTGATCTGCCCTACACAAACAGAATGCTGATCTGCACAACATTTAGCCTTACATTTTCTTGCTTCCCACGTACTGGCTTTTAAATTTAAACTTTAAATCGGTGTGGTCTCCCCTTCCATGTTATTTCCACTTTGAGCTGTGTGGTTGTAACAAACAGAATATGAGGTTTCAATGTGGGCATAGTTTAATCACTATGCAACTGGCTGTTGGCCAAATGAAGCACATGCATCACCACAACATGAACTATGTCTAGAAATTGCAATGTTTTTAAAGCATCTTTTCAAACAAACAGCAAACATCTTGATAATTAAATTCATCAGCATGTATTGATTTTGTAACCCTGTAGGGGTGACTATAGAGTAATATCAGGTATCATTCATGGATACATGTCCTAGTCATGTTTTCCACCAGCAAACCGCTGTGCAAAATACAGCATTTGTTGCAGATATTTAGAAACTCGACTCAACAGTTACTTTCAGTTCAAAACCAGACAAAGTTTAGATCACTGTAGATGTAAATGTGCTGTTTTTTTTTTTTTACTTACAAATTAAATTAAACTTAAAATAAAACTGTATTCATAAATGCTTTCAGTTTCCTGCTTGGTTTCTGTTTGTTTGCAGCCTTGTAACCAACACTACTATACAACAGCTGTGCAGTACAGCATTTGTGTTGAAATGAACATGAATGAAGAAAATAATATAGATGTAGATGTCGCTAAAGACATTTTCCCACTATTGCTGCTGCATATGCCAATAAGTCATGGGCCATCATTGGGACAAAGTGAAACAAAAAGGAAACTACAACAAATCCATTTATAAGAGTCATTAAAAAGGGGTCATTACCTATAGGGGTCTATCCAAAGTGACCATGTCCGATGTTAATGTGTATGATTTAAAGAAAATTGAATTGAGTGATCTAGACGTGGAATCAGTGGCCCCTAATACATGTGTCAATGTAAACCGTTTACATCGCATCTGTTCCGATAGAAACTCGCGAAAGTGTTACAATTGCCTCATGTAGGACTGGTTTAGATGTGATCTGTTCATTTTTCCGCCGATCGTCTGAGCCTTTCGAGAGAGGTGGTTTACCCCGATCGATCGGCTCAGAAAAGGGCGTGTCAAATCAGGCCGATAGAGACAGAGAGGACTCAGTAAAACATCGGAAAACACCGTGTTTCGTAAGCCTTTAAATCAATCACCCCCACAATGAAATATGCCATTACAGTCGCGACAAACTTATTGGCATTGTGGTGCGCCCAAAACGCAAGCTATAAACGTAGCCATCCTAATGTAACCAAAATATACCTCTGCTGATATGCCTAACCTTCGTTCTATTTAGAATTGGTCTTAGCACTATGCAGGAATAAAATAGCATCTAGTGTCAGGATGCCTGGCTTCTATAACGCGCCCTGCTGCACTGAAGGAGCGCTCACCCGCAGCACTTGTTGCTGGAACGCATATAATGTTTTGCAAGGTGCTGTAGTCGTGGGAACGACTGGCCTGGTTTCTCCCAAAAGGAAAGTAGATTTTCCTCTGCTGATCCCGCGTCTATATGGAAGTTTGTAGAGAGATTGCGGGGGAGTAAAATGCTCCGCTGCCGAAGTAGATTACATGTTTTTAATTTGGGGGTTAATTCCCTTTCCTTTACGTCTGCTGCTGGCTAGTAATACAGACAGCCGGAAAGGTTAATAAACGGAATGAAATAGCTACACATTACACACGCTATGTTTTAATAAAACCCACGTTACTCACATACTGGTTAACACTTTGTTTGTTACAGCACATAAATGTCCATACTGCGTCACCGTTCCTGTATCTGCTCCAGCCGCACCATTTTACTTGCAATGTGAATCATTTAATTTAAATATGCTTATTGCCATTTGTTGCACCTTAATCATTTTCTACAAACATGATATGCTATGTATGGTGTAGTAGACTGAGACTCTATTCACTACTGCACAAAAACTAGACACGTTTGCAAAACTTGACGCTTGCAATGAAGTAGGTTAAACAACTTTCGCCAATATCTCCGTAAGGGAGATGGGTTATGTGCTCAAATTTTCTGGGATCAAAGAAGACGTTAGTATTCATGTGCAAACTAAAAATCACGTCTCAGGATTGCTGCGCATGCAAGTTATTTCGGATGTCTCAACTGTAACTAATACCACTGTCATATAATTATGAGTTCAGTAAAAGACGGAGCAAACACAGTTTTCTACCGTTGTTGAAACACATCCACGCGTAGACTCGTTTTCTTTCCATCTGCAGTGGTTATTCAAAGAAAATATTAAGAACTATATGCTGATAGAAAGAAGGGAACTTTAAGCCACTACACTGCCACTGCACGATGCGGATCCACGTTGATGTTGATAGTAAACAAACCAGGTGGGAGCATAGACATGTATAGGTAGACACCGCCTCCACTGCTTCTCGGTGAAACGCGTCGCCGCCATTTTGGGAAAGGAGCTCTCTGCCGTCAGAGGTCTGTCAGACGTGTCAAACTAGCGCAAGTTGCCAGGAGCTGCGGTTTATCTGGATAAAAATCACGATAACCTTTTACATTTCGCAACCAATTTCATGGAGTATTCAAGGGTTTATGCTCTACGTGAAGTGTGTGGAAAAGGTTTGCCTCTACGTTACTTTGAATCTCGCTAGTTTAATCGCCAGTCATACATGTGCATGGGTCTATAATAAACGCTCGTGCATTTTGAAAATACTGAGAAGATCTATAAACTATCGAAATAGTGCTTCTTTAGTTACTACGTATTGACCATCATTAAGAGAAAGAGCATACATCAAATAGTGAGAAACTGGCAGTCAGTGTGTTTTTCATAGTTTAATAGTTCCTTTTCAAGTATGTGCATTAAGAAACCTTGAACAGTGCAATTGGCAATACACAGTTATTTCACAAATCAACATTAGGCTACAAAAAAAATCTATATATTTCTATAGCAGTACAAACATACACATCTCAATATATACATAGCCTACACATCTCAATAGTTGAACTGTAATATAAATAACATAGCATATATATAATACAATATAATATAATGACTCAGTATAATGTGCAATGGAATAACATATGATATATATAATATGTGATACAATATAATATATTTAAAGTATAAGTATATATTCTATGGCATGCCGTTCAGGAAATTAACATTTGAATATATATATACAAAAGTCTGAATATATATACAAAACTCTGAATATATATACAAAAGTCTGAATATATATACAAAACTCTGAATATATATACAAAAGACTGGATATATATATACAAAAGTCTGAATATATATACAAAACTCTGAATATATATACAAAAGTCTGAATATATATACAAAAGTCTGAATATATATACAAAACTCTGAATATATATATACAAAAGTCTGAATATATATACAAAACTCTGAATATATATACAAAACGAAGTCTGAATATATATACAAAACGAAGTCTGAATATATATACAAAACTCTGAACTCTGAAGCGCTCAATCCGTCTTTGTCCGCCATATTGGATTGAGCGTTTCCTATTAAATCAATGGTACCAAAATGTTTATAATTACGTATTTTCTGCTTCATGGAAAACAGTTTTTCTGTTATATTGTTCACTTTTGACATTGATTTCTCACTAGAAATGCAATAATAACACGTTTATTTTACACCGTTTGACTTCACCAAGGATATTTTTAGAGGCAATTTCTCCATTCACTTGACTGGGGTCTTGTCAAAACCTTCGTACTTCCTTGTTTTCTGCTTCATGAAATACTGTTTTTCTGTTATATGGCTAAAATTGATTAAACATTGATTTCTCGCTAAAAATGCAATAATAATAACACGTTCATTTTGCATCGTTTGACTTAACGAAGGACATTTTTACGTTTAAATGGGATAGCCTACAGCGTATCCTCTCGTCACATGATCAAATAGGGACTTGACATTGGACAAAAAATGATTACCCAGAAATCCTCATTGCATACCAATGAAAATAAGACATTATTAATTGAATTTTGAATAGTTTTTTTTTAAAATAGTTTCCATAGTTTATGTAGGATAAGCATATAATTGTGTTATAGATTGCTACTGACCATTTCCCTTCAACAAAATAATACCCACCGTGACCTAGATAGGTTGGCCATTCCAAGGGTATAAATACCATAAGGTACTTCAGTTATTCACAGGTAGCTATTTGTCGCGGGTGTGTTTACAGAACATTGTCTACCCATAAATACTCGCAGACATGACATTTTGTGAAGCACCCGACGAGGCAAAATCCCGGACGATTTGGGAATCCCTGCCGGACGCATTTTTTAGGTCTCAAAAAGAGGACATGTCCGAAAAAGAGCACGTCTGGTCACCCTACCATATGAACAGAAAAACAGTATTTCATGAAGCAGAAAACAAGGAATTACGAAGGTTTTGACAAGACCCCAGTCAAATCAATGGGGAACCTGCCTCTAAAAATATCCTTCGTGAAGTCAAACGGTGTAAAATAAACGTGTTATTATTGCATTTCTAGTGAGAAATCAATGTCAAAATTGAACAATATAACAGAAAAACAGAGTTTCATGAAGCAGAAAATACGTAATCACAAACATTTTGGTACCATTGATTTAATAGGAAGCGCTCAATCCAATATGGCGGACAAAGACGGATTGAGCGCTTCAGAGTTCAGAGTTTTGTATATATATTCAGACTTCGTTTTGTATATATATTCAGACTTTGTTTTGTATATATATATTCAGACTTCGTTTTGTATATATATTCAGACTTTTGTATATATATTCAGAGTTTTGTATATATATTCAGACTTTTGTATATATATTCAGACTTTTGTATATATATATTCAGAGTTTTGTATATATATTCAGACTTTTGTATATATATTCAGACTTCTGTATATATATTCAGAGTTTTGTATATATATTCAGACTTTTGTATATATATTCAGAGTTTTGTATATATATTCAGACTTTTGTATATATATTCAGAGTTTTGTATATATATTCAGAGTTTTGTATATATATTCAGACTTTTGTATATATATATTCAAATGTTAATTTCCTGAACGGCATGCCATAATATTCATATTATAATATATATATATATATATATATATATATATATATATATATATATATATATATATATATATATATATATATATATATATATATATATATATGTACATTTGTACAATTTGACATAATATACAATCATGCTCTTAACATTTTCAGATCTATGCAGTGCAATTGACACAATATATGATTGTGAAATAACTGTGTATTGCCAATTGCACTGTTCAAGGTTTCTTAATGCACATCCTTGAAAAGGAATTAAACTATGAAAAACACACTGACTGCCAGTTTCTCACTATTTGATGTATGCTCTTTCTCTTAATGATGGTCAATACTAGTAACTAAAGAAGCACTATTTCGATAGTTTATAGATCTTCTCAGTATTTTCAAAATGCACGAGTTTTGAAAGAAAAGTGAGCGTTTATCATAGACCCATGCACATGTGTGACTGGCGATTTGACTAGCGAGATTCAAAGTAACGTAGAGGCAAATCTTTTTCACACACTTCACGTAGAGCATAAACCTTTGAATACTCCATTAAATTGGTTGCGAAATGTAAAAGGTTATCGTGATTTTTATCCAGAAAAACCGCAGCTCCTGGCAACTTGCGCTTGTTTGACACGTCTGACAGACCTCTGACGGCAGAGAGCTCCTTTCCCAAAATGGCGGCGACGCGTTTCGCCGAGGCAACGGGCTGAAGCAGTGGAGGCGGTGTCTATCTATACATGTCTATGGGTGGGAGCACATCTTCGTGGTCTTTGCGCATGCCCGAGGCAATGTAAACGGTTCACATTTTGCACATGTAAACACGTAAGGACAAGAGCCGTTTCCCTTGAAAATGTTCACACCTACACGCGCCTAGGATACGATAAACTGATCTGATCACAGTGGCACATGTATAAGGGGCTACTCACCACAGAGTGGCGCCTGTACCCAAATCAGTGGCTTAACTCCAACCCCTCCCCCAGACCCGCACTGCCTGGATCCTTTTAGCAGGCGTCTGTAGGGGGATAGGACGAATTTTCTTTTTGCACAGTGGATGGGGAAATCTTCTGAATATTCATAAATTAGCGCTACCTCGTTGACCGTTGTTTGCTGTCAAAGCCAAACATCCTGAGAAAATAGACAGATATCGTTAACCAAGTTATACTAATAAAGGAACGTTTGTCAATTAGCATTATTAATTAGTGTAGTATATTCTACCAATAGGTACATGTTTCGTATCATAACACAAATACAGAAGTTATTGTTACGTAAAAGCATGGGTCAACAGTAGGCCTATCTAAATTAGCTAACGTTGTTATGTCCCTGTTCACAACGCTTTTCAAAGGAATTCTGTGAATCCAGAAGATTTTGCGTCTCTTATCCTACTCTTAGGCTAATTATAGTATTCAGAATTAGATGAAATCGTTTCGTCCGAAAACTAGCGATCTCCCGGCTAAAACAGCCGACAGATTCGCGACCACAAACAACGTAATTGACAGTGATGGGTCTAGTTTGGATACTGATTAATTTTCAACAATCACGCAGACGTCGCTTTGGATATATATGCATGGTTTGAGGAAACTGCTGAATATGTCAATGAAGAAAATGTATTTCTTTCGTGTCTTCGGATATTTTGGTGAAATGTTCGGATTTCCGTGGCTTCTTAGACAAGAACCATTGACTTACTCATGAATATTCATGAGTGTCCCAGTCCACCCACCAAAAAGTAAATTCGCTTGCGAGCAGAGGGCAGATCGGAAGGGAAGGCTGACAGGCTGGCGTAGAAAACAACACCAAGAACGCAAGCGCAACTTTCGGGAAAAAAAGCAGTGGTGAGGATCATTTGAGTGAGGTTCTTTAAAGAGAAAGGAGAAGAGAAGAGAAGGTCTTCACAAAGAAAAAGCTTACTCACTCTCATCCAAAGAAACAACCCAAAAAGAAAGATGGATCCCAGCAAAGCTTCTGCCCCGCCACCTGGCTGGAATCACGATGACAAAGCAGGAATGACTTATCCACCACCACCCTACCAGGACCATCCCCAGTACCCCAATCCAGGGGCCTACCCTCCACCGGGGACCATGCCTCCTCAAGGAGCCTACTACCCACCTGGACCTGGGGGTCCTCCACAAGCTCCTATGGGCCAGCCTTACCCACAGGGCCAGTACCAACAGGGCCAGCCTCACCCACAGGGCCAGTACCCACAGGGCCAGTACCCACATGGAGCCACTGTCATGGTCCAGCCTACGGTGTTTGTGACCCACTCGCCTCTCGTGAATCCAGTGTCGGACTACCTTGGTTATTCTATTTTCACTATGTTGTGCTGCTGCCTCCCACTCGGCATTGCAGCCCTAATCTTTTCTATCTCTGTGAGTATGACCTGCCATCTAAAACCCTCAGAATCTTTTTGTCATTTAAATGATTATGAAAGTGGAGACCATTAAATGTTGAAGGAAAACATTTTTAAAAGTTTTTCAAAAAATGTCCTATTCAAAACATACGTTTGTGCCTCTCAAAACATAATGTTTGGTTCTGTTTCATCTATCTTTTTCTGTAACCTCTTGAATTGTTTAACAGAGTTTCTGTGTCTTGCCAGGCGGCTTATGATCATAGCCCTGTGTGCAATTAGCGTGGTCCTCAAGTTGTTCTGTGATTAAGGCACATTTATTAGATGACTCAGAAGTGGTGTGTCATCTAGACTGAGTTTAGGCACAGGGAGGTGGTCATCAACTAGAACTGCATTTGTGTTTTGGCTTGACCCTTTGTTTGCGCTTTTTTTTTTATCGGATAGCCTGTGGAATGAGTGAAGATAACAGGAAATAGTTGAAGCAGAGAGATAGCTGCCAGTTCACTGTGTTTAAAAACAAGAGTTGAGGAAACACTGACGGACAGGATGTTGAAAAAAAGTCATGGGAATATAGCCAGCATTCCAGGAGTTGATTTGAGAAACGAAACAGTGAGGGGACACAAAAAGAACGCCCAAGCTCTAATTAGTTTCACCTGTTCACTAGTAGGATCTTGACTAATGATACAGCATGTGGTTGGAGTATGGCGTAGGAGGCTACTGCCGGGAAAACAAGTGTTTTTTTTAGTGACTGATAGATCTTTTATTTACAGCAGTAAGTAAGTACAACAAATGACGTCAATTGCTACAAATTGCCAGCAGTGTGCCAAGTGGTTCTCAATTACCAGTCATTCTAAATCAAGACAGTCAAGAACATTACAAGTTAACTGCATTAAATATTGAGAGGTTTTCTTACCATATCTGAATTAAATGCAAAAAGGAAAGTGTATTTACATCACAGGAGTTGCACTCATGTTAATTATTACAGTTTACACCAAGGGTGCGATTAAGTTCCTCTACAGAAGGCAACTTTCTCAATTTGGGGAACATGGGAAGGTCCTGACAAGTCTGTATTTCAAAATGAAAGCTCCTTAAAGCAGTCTTTTTTGATTACCTAATCGGTAGCTGTCGGCACATCCTGATTGCTGTAACTGATATAGATGCTCTGTGGAAAAACAAATGGCTTTGGTGCTCCAATTTTAGCTGCACTCAGCAGCAAAAAAAAAAAAAAAAAAACTTCCAGAGATTGACATCCCTGCCTGCTTATTGTCCTGCGTGTGGAGAGGAGGGGGTTGACTCCCACAGTGTCTTAGCTTGAACATTCTTTACAGTTCCTTTAATGACCCTTATAAACTCCAAGGCAGTCAATGTACCATCTGGCAATTACAACTTATAACAGTTGTTGGTGGTGTTTGCAAGACATTTATGTTGGCCTTTAGCAAGTTAACTTGCGTATTTTGGGCTAAAACACCTTACTGCAGCTTTAAGCTTAACTTAGAAAACATTTCAAGGGATTAGAATATTTACAGGAGCACAGGAAACCTTGTGTTCGTAAAAAGAATGAGCAACACTGTGCTTTAGGAACACATAAATGGTGGGGTGTCATGTGATGTGTGGCTCTTGAGTTTAAATATTAACAACATTTCGGAAAAACGGAAACAAAATTGTGTAATCTGCCTTTACCTTCTCACTAGGTGTCATTGAATTTTGACAGTAAAACACATAATCAAAGTGGGTTGTTTCTGATAATCTTGTTGTCTGATAATCTTAACATCAGTCATGTCACTGATTTTTTTTTCTCAGCAGAGGTCGTTCAACTAAGTTAACTTTTAGTTATTTTATGCTCCGTGAGAGGCTAACATGATCAGACTAGAAAGAGAGACACACAGCCGTACAGTCTGACGTAACTGTGGGTATGTAGGGCAGGCCCGTGTGGATGCGGGTGTGGAGATAAGTCGAAAAACCAGTTAAATCTAAACTTTTGACTTTCCTCTGCCTATTATCAGATGGGGTGAAGCCTGATCTTGTCCTATGTACCAGTCACCACCAGTTGTGCCTCTTGTATAAAGAGACAATTTAATCTCTATCTCTTCTCCTGGATAAGCACCCAAAAGCATCAGTGATCTTGTGACTTGACTAATCGTTTTTGTCTCTTTTTTTATTTCCACTGTGAAAAAAAAACACTGTACTTGTTATTTCCCTAAAAAGCTTACGACAATGCACTCTGATCATCGCACATGCAGACGCACTCATGCCAGCCTGTTAAACAATGCCACATGTGTGCTGTCTGACTTCACTCAATTCACTGACAAACATCAGTTTGTTTCACACTCTGCTTATGTTCCATTGCCTGTTGGTTTGGATTTCCAAGAAGTGGCCATATCAAATATGATGTGCATATTGAGAGAACTAGTCTATCCTGTTTTTTGCATTCTGTGTGTGTGTGTGTGTGTGTGTGTGTGTGTGTGTGTGTGTGTGTGTGTGTGTGTGTGTGTGTGTGTGTGTGTGTGTGTGTGTGTGTGTGTGTGTGTGTTTGTGTGAAGTGTTGTAGTAGAGGGACTGTTATGTCAGGGATCTGCCTTGCTGCTCGGGCCGGAGCAGGGGAAGGGCCAGGGCTAAAGAGAGGCGGGGTCATTGACTGGAATTTCACCACGCTCTTACAGAGGGTCTTTTCAAAGAGTCAAGAGGCCTCTTTCAGGGTGTGTGTGTGTGTGTGTGTGTGTGTGTGTGTGTGTGTGTGTATATGTGTGTGTGTGTGTGTGAATCAGAAAACGGACTGTGGGTCTTGCAACATACAGTAAAACTCACCATTTTGAACATCATCTGTCTAGTTAGTTATTTAGTTTGAAGCATACCTTATAAATATAATACAAGTTTGGATATTTGTATTTATTTATTGTTGTTGTTGTTGTTATTCATTACTTGTTTTAAATTGATTCTTTTGTTGTGTGTAATGTTTTTTCTAATGTCTTGTAAGTTGCTTTGGGCAAAAACTGCTAAATTCTACTAAATTACTTCCAACCATAACCGTAACCATACCCATAAAACATGTGACAGGTCACTTTCACTGAATCAGGAAGGGGGAGGGAGTGGCCAGCATTCACAAATGAGTGAGGCAACAATGGAAATGCCCAGATTACCTATGTCAATAGAGGTTGCTAGGAGACACCTCCTTTACTGCCCTCCCTTGGCTTGGGCCCCGTGCCCCTGCTGGGAAATGATGAGGGCTGTCACATGTAGAGCTGGAATGTCTGTGCATCCCAACAAGCATTAAACTGTGCAGTGAGCAGACTTCCATGTTTGTTTTGGGTTTGTTATCAGAGAACATGTCTCATCACGTCTCACCCACAACGAGTCCCACTACAAATTGGAACTGTAATTAAAGTAGCAATAAGGAGTTCTGTTCCAAAACGAGCACGCTTACTACCTAAAAGGCATGCAAAAACCTTGCGAACACCACCAACAGCCCAGTTGAATCTGATAGAAGCTCCATTGGCGTCTTTTGGCAGTATATAGCTGGCAATGTCATGCTGTGAAAGCTTTTCTTCCATTTTTGCAGGGTGTTCCAGCCCGGAACACAGAACTACATAGTGCATATCTTGGGTGGCTAGTGGGAAAGACACAGGTGTTTATCTGTCCTCCACACGACCATATGCTATCAAAACAAATTTGAGGATGATACCAAAACTAGTTGCCTATAAAATCATACCTCAAAAAGTGTCAAATTCATATATGCACTGGCATATGTATCACCAGTTTATGATGATTGGGAATTAGGAATTAGGATTTTTAAAATCTCTTCCAGAGTAGTGATTTTGTTGGCGTTGAGGCGCTGTGTCTCTAATCTGATCTATAGCCTAATAAAGATGGCGGAGTCCCTAACAGGAGGCTCGATAGCCAATGACTTTGGAGGAGAATCCCTATTAGGATAAAACAAGAACTTTATAAAGAATAACTATGAAAGTTATTAAGAATGCTTGAAATGTTTGCGAGTTTGTGACTGAGTGCGAGGGCATGCAAGGTCTGTGCGAAAGGTTGCTGATATTTGAGCTCAGTTGAATTTGCTGAAATTGGCTGGATTTGTTTATGGCTCAGTGTGGGCATGTAGCTGGGTACCATCCAACCTTTCAATGCAAATTTTGATCATTCAAATAGGAAAATCTTGAGAGGAAATTCTTGAAATTTGCATAAAGTCTAATACAAAATTGATTCACTAGAGGGGAGTTGGATTAACTCCTGGTTCGCATACGTTATGAGATAACTAAGGTTGAAGGAAATGGGTTTATTCGCATCAAATCACATTTGTTGAGATTTTATTAAGTGTTTCCTTTCAAGCTGCCAACAGCTGTTCACAACTCCTACATGGATTAGGAGGGTGTCCATTCTGAATTAGCAGCGGATGAAAATGCACAGACACACATTTCTTTTAGGCAAATTTTCATGAATTAGCTAAGATTATTAAGCTATATTTAAATTATTTGAAAAATTGGCAAATCTAAAATGAGAGTGGCTTTGAGTGGTTTGAAATCTAGTGTTGTGTATCTTTGAGTGGTTTAAACTCTAGTGTTGTGTATCTTTGAGTGGTTTAAACTTGGTGTTGTGTATCTTTGAGTGGTTTAAACTCTAGTGTTGTCTATATTGTAAAGTATTTGGAAAGGAAAAGCAAACCCTAACCATGGTTCCACATGCTTATGCTGGAAGCTACATTCTCTGAGACACAAATACATTTCACTGGCAGTAGTAATAATAATAATGGATTTTATTTGTACAACACACTTTAAAATACAAAGAAGTCTTAAGGTGTTTAACATGGTATAAACAATCAGAACAATAATAAAAAGTATTATTATACTGCTCTTCAGAATGCATATAAAAATAGGATAATATAAAATACAAAAATAAAATACAAATATATTTAAAATAATTAATAAGATTTAAAATAAATAGTAATTTAGGATAGAACAATTTAAACAACGCAATCTAAAAAAAAAAAAAAAAAAACTAAAACAGAAACCAGGACCAGGACTAGGTGAAGGCAGAGATAAATACGTCTGTTTCGAGGTGTGTTTTATAAGCAGCGAGGGACTCTAGTAGTAAAGTGGGGCAGGGTTACGATGGAATTTGGATCAGACAACTTGTGCAAAAAAAAGAGCTGTATTGCTTGTTTACATTATTATATTATATGTATAATATTTGTATTTTATTAAAACTAAAAATCTTAACCCTCATAGCAGGACTACTGTTTGAAAAAAATCCACAGATTTTCAGATGCTTGTGCCTAGACGGCATCTAATTTGGAACAGATGTGGCCATTCCATAGTTAACCACTATTTAAAGAAGCAGTAAGGAGTTTGGGTCTGAAACTAGCAAACTGGCTACATAAAAGGCATACAAATACAAACCCTTGGAAACACCCAGTTCACACTGATAAAAGCTTTGTACTATGCAAACTGGGGTCTTCTGGTGATATAGTTGGTAAGCAGGCATTGTTCTAAACTTCTCACGATGGTATAAATATGTACAGTGCAACCCAAGTCTGGCTAAATACATAGAGATTTTGGTAGATTGAGATTTTACGGTTGTGTTTTGGTGTGGTAGATTGAGTCACAGGGTTAGAGCTTTGCCTTGGGGGATTTTTTGATTGTGTGACCAAGCTGATACTGACTGAAAACGATTTTTTTGGGTATTCCCACATACTGGAGTGACTCGGGTTACAGTACGACAGCACCCTAATTTTGTTCCTCAGGGTGTAATTAGCCAGAAACCATTGAGAAGAGTCATGCTGCTCATACCTTATACTCAACTTGAGCCTGCTAGTGGAGTACTAAAAAAAGTTTTTTCTTGAATATCTCAAAAGGTGAAGGTTTTAGAGCTTAGAAACCTTCAAAGTGCATATATAAACATGCGTAATTCAGTCATCTTCAGACCAAATTCAAATGTCTACGAAATTCAGAAGCTGAGATACAGATGCGCTGGACGCGCTCAAAGGGTGTGGCAAAATCTCGATGTTCGCTCGGGTCACAGTAAATGACATCACCCTAGTTTTGTTCCTCATGGTCAAATTAGCCATAAACCATTGAGAAAGGTCAGACTGCTCATACTTCATACTCAACCTATGGCCTGCTACTGGGGTAACAGTAAGACCAATACACATATAATATCAAAAATGTATGTCCTCCGTGTCATGGGGAGACTCAGACATGGTGGTTATCATAGAATACAGCTGGTCCAGTTACACTACAGGGCTCCCACGGTCATGGAAATCCTGGAAAAGTCATGGAATTTTAAAGGCCCGCTTTCCAGGCCCATTGAAAGTTTTGGAAAAGTCATGGAATTTAATTTTGTTGTGCTCCTTTCTGCAGTGTGATAACAGTTTGATATAGCCTAACCAGCCAATTAGAAAAGGAATAGAAAAGGTTGTTTAATTGTCATTAATCAATTAGGTCCAACCTGTGGAGCAAAGTAAACCATTTTTTTTTCTTTCTTAAGGCCCTTATACAGTACTCAAAACGGTCGTGTCGGATAGTTGGACAGTGGGCGGGCGGCCGGATAGTACGTACTAGTTAGCATTTGTGTCCCTTTATAGTACTCCAACGGCTGTGGGTGCTGAAAACAATTCTCTTCCAGAACAGTAGGGGGAGTAACGGTTTAAGTGCCGAAAGACAAGCTACCCCATGACATTTTCGTGCGATGGAAATCGTTAGTTGGCTTTCCCTCTCCTCCACAACTTTTACTTACTTCCCTCTCACCAGCTGTCGCTACTGAAATGCAACAGGTGTCAGCAGACATACACCTTTCATGCTTTGTCTAATGTTACATATACACCTGAAAGGACAAACTTATCTCTTTCATGGTAGGTATTTTTTGTGGGAGAAATAGTTGCAATCTACAACAAAATGATATGCTTATCTTACACTATAGAAACTGTTAAAAAAACGATTAAATTAAATGAATACGTTCTTATTTTCCTTGGTATTTTCGTCATATTCAGATTTGCAATGATTTCTGGGTAATTTTTGTAATCTCTATTTGATCATGTGACGAGACGATACGATATAGGCACAACATCTGAACGACTGACAGTGTTGTACAAGTCCACACCTTTCATGAAATAGTTAAAAGTTCATACAAGTAAACATGAACTATAGTATTTTTTTCCCCCAACGGCAGCGTGTCTCGAAGTGTGGTGGAAGCCCAACTTGTGGGTCGCAGAGACGTGACAGGTGGAGCACAATGAGAAGAGATTCAGGAGATTTTCCCGTTGCAATGCCTTCCTTTATATACAGTAGCCTAACTAGAATATCGCACTAAACAACCACACTCAAACTAAAGGAATATTGTAGGCCTATTGTTAGAACAATATGGCAGGGCAGAGCACACGGATAATCCATATTCATCATCTTGGCAAATTGAGATACTGCGGCTGGCGCGATTAAGCATTGAACATTCCATATTTGAAATATCTTTATAAGTAGGCTAGTGAAGTCAACCTGTTGATAGTATTCCCAACTAATTTGTCCTTCATTCTATCACCATGTTTGAAAGGTATTGGTTAGGTAATAGCCGAGTGACAGCTGTTTTCTTTCTGATTTGACAGTAGCCTATAGGATATACTTGTGTGTTTTAAGCAAATAAAATGTGTAGCAATGTTTACGAAGGGGCAACTGCTATCGTTAATTATACAGTAAATACGTTGTGAAATGAAAGGAAAACACATCACAGCGAGTGCAGTGCATCACAGCGAGTGTGAGCGAGTGCATGTAGTATATGTTGATGCCGGAGTTAAATAAAGGCAGGCTATTCATAAAATACGTCAATGTGTCAGTAGTATGAACAGTTGAGACATTGACTCCGTGGGGCTCAGGTCGTTTGGACAAATATTTTAATTGCTGTCGCTCGTGCTGGTTCTCTGGCAGTAGGCTACTTACTTTCAAGGAAAGGATCTGCACCTTTGACAGTGGCTGTTGTTCATATATGGATATAAAGGTAATGAAACAGGAAACGCTAGGTCCAGAAATGTTAGTTTCCGGAGTAGATGTCGTATGGAAATGATGTCGTAGTGGGCCAATCAGGGCCAAGGAGTATCCGTCGCCATGAGCGGACCGACAGAAATTTTTGCGGGGACACGGAGAGCTGTCCGACGGCTCTGGAGAGCACGGAGAGGGCGTTTTAGCTACCTGAGAAGGCGTTCCAGCTACCTGAAGGCGTTCCTATGTGCCCAAAAACGTGTCGTACGGAGTACCATAAAAAAGCCTTTAGTGTCCTTGAAAAGTTTTAAAATGTTCTCAATAAAAATGGGTGGGAACCCTGTTCACAGCATAGATACATCTTTATGCAGCTTAGCTGTTGAAATCTGAAGTATTAAAGCGTAAAATACTGATTTGACATGAATACTCATACTCATGCCATTGCTAAATATGTGCTGTTCCGGTCTGCAGTCTGCAGGCTGTTCTTCTGCCATTAAGTTGCATGCAAAAGTCATAAAAAAGGTAACCACACTGACCTTTGTGAAACAGGTGGGGTGGTGTCGAAGTGGTTATCATTTCAGAGAAATAGAAACTGAGTGGGTCAGGAAACAGCCCTGGTTTGTGGCCAGGATGAGTCACTGTCTGTGTGATACTGCCAGTGGTTGTTTTCTCGTGCACAGGTAATCTATAGCATGTGACTTAACTGGCGCGGATTGCTAAACCAGGCTTACGCCTGCATCAAGTTCCTTGGTCAGGGTGGCATCTTTTCAGCTCCTTGTGAGATAAGTTGATTTGTCAAGTCCTCCAACATGCCGAGGTTGACTGGTAGTTTTGATGGCAACTGAAGAATAAAAGTTACCAATGGATGATTTAAATGCGGGATTGGCAGCCCTACAAAATATGAAACTGGGGTGTGAATTTTGGTGTTGAACTTTGGTGAAGATGTTTGGTACTGTCAACCACTACTCAAAGTTATTGGCAAGCCTTGTATAATAATGACTATATATATACGTATATATGTAATTCAGTTATGGTTAAGATATAGTTTAGGTGCCAGAACATTATTTCTGCTTCATTTTTGACTCCTTGTTTGTGGCTTGTTGTTTGTGGCTTGTTTTGTATGAATGAAATTTCAAGAAGCTGGACACTGATTTATCTGCTGATTAACAGAAGCTCGACACTGATTTATCTAAGGTTTATACAGCATTGTCAGCTTCTAGCCAGAGCAGGCCCTCTCTGTGTACGAGCAGATGCACACCTACTGGCTCTGTTTCCTTTACAGCTCACCCCTGCAATATCCTCTTGTCTTTACTCATGTCAGTCAAGAAAATATTATTCACAATGGCTTGTGTGGACACGTCTTTTAATCAGTGATGTTCCCTAAGAGCCTGCCAAAAAAAACAGGTTTTATCCCTCGGCTCAACCAACTCTGGCCTCCTCAATAGAGACAATTCTAAACCTTTCGAGACTTTAGAGTAAGCTAGAAGAAATAAAAATGCCCCCTTCGTTTCCCGACTGTGATTGCGTAAGTATGACGACTGTAATTTGAAACAGCTGCCAGCTGGGCACAATTACTGAGGAATTATCTCCAAAATAAAGGAAGAAGAAAAGAAGTCTATTGTATTGTGCCGTAAATAAAGTAAAAAAACAAAAAACTTATATGGAGTTTTTCAAAATGTTTTATTGTTTATACCACTGGTTTCATGTTTAGAAATTAGAGATACAATTTGTTATGCTCCACTGTTTTTTCCAAACAAATGAAAAACACCCCACCCTCTTCAAAGCTTTAAAGCCTTCTGAGGGGGAGGGAAAAGGTGTCAGTTATGCAGCTGCTCAAAGATGTTAAGGCCTGGAATTCTGAGTTATACTGAGGAGACCACTGCATACCGTGGAGCTATATAGGGCGAAGACTTGTCTGTGGAAGTATGGCGCTAAATTGGAATCACTGATCTGGTTATAGCTATGTTGTGTTTTGAGGTCTGTCGGCCATGGTACTGTTAAAATGTTTGTCAGGCAGTTGGTTCTACTGATGCAGATGCATCCAACTACGGAAAAAGTCATATTGTTTTACTAATCTAAATGGAACATTGCAAGGCACTGATTCTAAATGGTCTATCTTCTTTATGACATAACAGTTGTTTTCAAAAACAAATCTTAATCTTACACATTATTATTTTGTGCTTTTGCAGACTCGTGAAGCCAATAGCCAAGGCAACCGGCAGATGGCGGAGAAAAATTCATCAACAGCACGGAAACTAAACCATGCCGGCCTTGGCATCGGCCTCACCATCATCATTCTCTACATCGTCGTATCAGTTGTCTTCATTAACTAGTAAAGTTCCAAAGGGATGGATGTATTTCCTGAAGATGTACGGCATACAAAGAGAATTACGTTATTGCTTCATTGTAAATGACTTAGTACACAAAATCTATGTCTTGTAGGTTTACCTGAGGTGACAGTATGTGAAGTATACTGTTATTAACATTAATGACACGCGCAAGTTCAATTTTGAAACACCAACATGTTGCCTTCTGGAGTGCTATTGCTATTTTAAGTACTTTGTATCACTAACACAGTTCTTGTCAACTTTTCCAACATTTCCAATATTTACCATATGCCTGTTTCAAGAACAAACATACTTTTATTATATATGTATAAGTTTTAAGTTAAACCTATCATATATGTTTCTTTTTCATATATGCTTTTTTTCTGTTAAACCAGTAGTATTCATGTTGACGTTAAAATGGCATCCAAAAAAGCAGTGCCCTGACCAAATTCTGAATTGTTTTATGTGCAAATGTATAGCACCCGTTCAGTGTATGTCGCATGCTATGGTACAGATATTATGAGTGTTGCCCTTATTTCATCAGGCAAAATTGTTATTTAGAGCATGTTATTCATAAAAGCCTCCTCAAATGTATACATATCTTTCACCAGAGCATTTTGGCACAGTAACTCATCTGTCCTCTTTTTCACACCCTTCAAAGTTATATAAAATTGTTGTGTTCTATTAACAATCTGTGTATTTTTGTGCTGGTTAAATAAACAAACAATTACGCATACAGACTGTAAACAACAACAACAACAACAACATATTTCAATGTTTCCTTCCATGAACTATTTTGAGTTTCCATATACTATACTGTATATAGCAGGCAAAAAAAGTGGCAATCAGGCAATATACTGTATACGTACTTTTGCCTCCTTTTAAACCCGTTCTGAAAAGCAGAAGTGATTTTCTCCTTGGTAACAACATTCCCTTTGTGTTGCCTTCCCTTTATTACAAACAGTTTGGTTAGACCCGACAGTTAAGGAAGTTGAACTGGTGATTTGTAGTGGTTCCTCTTACAGGAACCACTTCCTTTATATACTGTATTCCTCTGTGTCCAAAAGGCCTTTATAGTATATTCCTCTGTGTCCAAAAGGCCTTTATAGTCTATTCCTGTGTCCAGAATGCCTTTATAGTATATTCCTCTGTGTCCAAAAGGCCTTTATAGTATATTTCTCTGTCTCCAAAAGGCCTTTATAGTCTATTCCTGTGTCTAAAAGGAGCCTCTTGACATTGCAGAGGAGGTCACAGGAGGTGACGGGAAGAAAGGGAAATTCCTCAGAAAGAGTTTTGGGCGTGGAAAGAACCCCCTCCTCCTGACCAATATCCTGTCTTGAAATCAGTCTACTTGTTTAATGAGGTCAAGGGGGAACGTGCTGTTCCTCATCTCCCATGAGGCTCTAGGAGAGCACAGCCCAAACACTTCCTGTTTTCAACTCAATGTTCCTCCAGTTCAGGTAAGATGAGACAGTGAGGATGTTCACCGACCGCCTGTATATGGGCCACCATGCACAATATTTGTTTAGTTTTGCTTTAAGTTTGTAAGTTAGTTAGTTTAATTTCGTGCTAATCTTGCTGTGGAACGAAAAAAACATTTGGATGTAGGAACAGGCATATTTTTTTTTGGCATATTAGGTATAATCAGTCTTGATGAACTGGCGGTGAGTAAATTAGCAAAAGTGTAGCTCTGGGTTTCTAGACTAAGGACTTCCCAAAATGGTGGATGTGGGGCAAAATTAGCCAGAGCCTTGGGGGTAAGATGAACCACCAGTTTACATTAATTAAGTCCAAGTATTTGGTGTTTAAATTAGTGTTGCACCCGAACAATGAATAACTGACATTATATAGAATAGATAGAAAAGCCTATACAATTTGCATACAACGAAATGTGGAGTGCTTCTCCTGTTGGTGCGACGAGGGACAACATATAACACAACAACAACATATAACACAACAATATTTCATATCTAAAAACGGTAGGAATAGCATGAAAATATATATAAATATTAAGAGTACAACAAAAATATATTTCATACTTTAGATGTAGTATAACAGCAGTCATGCCATGTCATCACAGAAGAAAAACATACAAGTGCTCCATAGTCATGATCTGTTTTTGTTTACCTTCTTGTCGATGACCGAGAAGCACCATTTCGCCATTTTGAATAGCATTTCCTGTACATATGTGTCATGTTAGTGTTTATGTCACTGGCCACAAAGTTTGAAGTTATGTGGATATTCAGAATATTATGTGACATGTTTACCTTTAGATTATTTTTATAGCCTAAAAGGTTTGCAATCATGCCACGCATACAGTTGAGAGTCTGCACTAAAAGTGAAAAAAATGTCATCTGTTGAATATAAGTTTAATTCAATTTAAGACTTCCATCTTAATACTAGGGACTTGGCAAACCATCTTCATGTTTCAGAACTTTAGACAAAGTTGCAATATTTCTTTGCTGAGTCGTAATATTTATTTAATCATTTTGAATTATACTTTTAAATATAGTTAGTACAATAGTTTTTCTCAGATGGCTCAGATTTAGCTGAATCCCCTAACATGGGGCAAGTTGACTCACTAGTATGTAAGTATGACGGCACTATTTTACTCCCCTATTGTTATACTTCTGTAAAACACTACAAAATCCCTGTTGGGGAAATGATACATTTGCTTCTAATATATTTCTTTAGTCAAAATTACTTTATATTTGGCAGACTGGACATATTTAATATTTATACTGTAACCACATACACACTTAATGGACCTAAAAGTGCCTACGACTTAATACTCAGGTGCCTGGAAGTTAGTAATGCACAGTGACTTTGCCAGGGCTTACTGATAACAGTGTAGTGAATGAAGGGGGTGAAGTTCCCCCTTGCCCGGTCTTGAACCCGTTCATTCAGTGGTTTGCAGTTGCCAGGGAATCAACTTTAACATTTAGTTTGTGTGTGTGTGTGCGTGTGTGTGAGGAGAGAGTATAGCATGTTTGCTTGAAATGCCCATCCCATACAACTTTTCAATGCTAGTAGCACTTGCGCCAAGTTGGTTGCACCTAGTTTATTTCTACGTGACAGGATGAAAGGTTGATAAGCTGGGGTTAACACAGGAAGGTCACACTTTCATTTTTTCCTTACATGGTGAAGAATATAGTGCAGTGTTTTATCCCTGCTCAAACAGCCATGAGTGTGTGCATGTGTGTTTTAGAGGGGATGACTATTGATTCAAATCTTTCATTAAAAACACTGTGGTTTAATTAATTAAAACTGTGGTTAAGACGTTTGTTGAACACGTCTTTCAAAGCAATTATACTAACACTGCTGACTGACCACTAGTAGTTGCACTGTTTATAGCCTTCTTGATGTAAGCCATTCTGATGCAGTTCCACTGTTAAACGGGTGAGAGGCAACAAATATCCAAACTGAAACTGTGTGGGCTGCTGGAGTAGAAAATGCAGAAAAAGACAAACCAAAATGTTGCGAAATCCATGTTGTTTCCATGGCTGCGATGCTTTAAAAAAAATAAATAAATAAATAAAATAAAGGTTGGCAATAATCACCTCAAGGACCATTTACAGGGTACTTTTCTGACAACTTTAGGTACAGAAAGGCCTCTATTATGCTTCTATTTCTCTGTGTGTACTGTGCCTTTCAAAAATGCGGTCAGACAAAGGCTACATGGTGTATGGAATTACAACATATCCTGCCCGAGAATATGAGAAACATGGCAAACCAGCCAGACCACTGAAGATGTGGTCTGTATAATCTTACAAATGGTCATTTCATCATGGTACCCAGGATCAGGAAGTCCACTGAAATGTAAATAGCAGCTTACATCCTTTGTGTCTCGAGCACAGCTGATGCATTTTATGAAGGCTTTAGGTTTTGGTGTGCTGTTGTAGATTTTGAACACAGACTATGTGGGTGTGTGTTTCTTTATTCTTTACCATCATGTCATGTTTGTATTTTGAGGCCGCAGTGTGAACAAGCATTTCACTGAGAGATGCGGATTTAAATCAGTTTAAAATCAGATATTCCTCTGATTCCTGCATCAAAATAGAACTTATAAAGTGTGTTATAGTAGTATCTACATAAGCTCCACATCACAGTGAAACGTTACAGTAATAATGACCCAGTGACGTTTCAGAGTTGAGGTAAGGACCTGGAATTTTCTTTGGTATTTCTAGCGCCCTCTGTCGGTTGTAAGTGTTATAGTATGAGCCTGGAAAGCCTTTAGAATAACTCATAGCTCGCAACACATTAAAGTTATAGATCCTAAACACTAACACACCATGAAGAATGTTATCTTTAATTATTATAACTTGTTTTTAATAATGTTGTTTAGATCTTTAGAAAATCTTAGTGTTCTGGTTGGTCTGAAAAAGTGTTGGGTCTTCAGGGCAACTTGCATTTTCCTGTAAGCAAAAAAGGCATTTCATTCTTGTGAAATATGTTCCAAAAACACTCATCGAATGTATTTGTTTGAGTTCTTAATGGCATTAGTCATGGAAACCAGAGGTGGATTGCAATTTGTGTGATGATTGTGTTCTTCTCTCTTGTTGCTTCTCTCTCATTCACTGTCCAGATTTCAAGGAAATCAGCCTCAGATCAGTGGTGAAATTCAGAAATTGATAACTTAACCAGTATCTCGTTTCCATTCCTGCCTCATTGAGTTTAGTCTTTTGTTCTCACTGCAAGCTAAGTCACAGCTCTTGCACTTGATCTTGTACTGACTGACCGATAACAACTGCTGCCTCTTGATAAGAGAGGAGGGCTACATATGCAATGGACTGTGGCTGGTATTTACCCAAACCTTTTGGAATCAAAGGACAGTCTACAGAGGTCACATTCACCTCAGTGCCTTACAGTTCCCCTTTCACACAGAAAGGAGAGCTCTTTCTAATGTTCTCTGGTCCAGTATTAATGTAATTGTGTGTTTGTAACTAATCGGTGAGCTTTTACCCTGTTTTCTGCACCTGAGGTGCGAGAAACCCATTCTTTTTCACGCTACCTAGCCATGTGCTCTCTGGCGACCCAAGGGTATGAGTTGGTGCACAAGGTCGTTAGTGTTGAACCCTGCAAGGGATCAATGTGTGAGCTTATAACATTAATTTCAGGAAAGAACCATAGAGTAGTTTTACATGAGCCAGGACAAACTGAGCTAGATATAACAAATCTACTACAAAAGGAGCCTCAGCCAGTTTAATAATGCTTTATGGACAACAATGCATAGGTTTCATAAAATAACTTTCCATAAAACTGCAAACATGAGGCACGTCATTTGTCACATAGATACATCATGGATATTTGAACTAGAGGGAATATTCCATGTGTGGATCAGGAAAGGCAAACATGGAGTCATTGAGTCATTGGTTGACCTCTGCCTTGATTTCTCAATTTTGAGTCATACTTACAGGGCTGCTCTTCAGTGCCAATGTGCTTCAGAAAAAGTAAGCAAGTCATATTTAAACAAGACGCTTTAAACCACAAGACGTATGCTTACTGTGAGACTGATGCTTTAAACCACAAGACGTATGCTTACTGTTACTCAGACTCATGAGTGCATTCCTTTCTGACACCATCTGAATCTAACTTAACAGTACCTGAATTAAGGCCGAGGGCCTTGTTTTAAATCTGAATCTAACTATACAGTACCTGAATTAAGGCTGAGGGCCTTGTTTTAAATCTGAATCCAACTATACAGTACCTGAATTAAGGCTGAGGGCCTTGTTTTAAATCTGAATTTAACTATACAGTACCTGAATTAAGGCTGAGGGCCTTGTTTTAAATCTGAATTTAACTATACAGTACCTGAATTAAGGCTGAGGGCCTTGTTTTAAATCTGAATTTAACTATACAGTACCTGAATTAAGGCTGAGGACCTTGTTTTAAATCTGAATTTAACTATACAGTACCTGAATTAAGGCTGAGGGCCTTGTTTTAAATCTGAATTGAACTATACAGTACCTGAATGAAGGCTGAGGACCTTGTTTTAAATCTGAATGTAACTATACAGTACCTGAATTAAGGCTGAGGGCCTTGTTTTAAATCTGAATGTAACTATACAGTACCTGAATTTAGGCCGAGGGCCTTGTTTTAAATCTGAATTTAACTATACAGTACCTGAATGAAGGCTGAGGACCTTGTTTTAAAGCATGGGGCCGGCATGGTTAGCCACTGGAAGAAGTGTTGACATATTCAGTTTGTACATATAAGTTGTATATTATGAATACAAAAGATATGGATTGGCATGAGTGTCCTAATGCATGGTGAAACTGTTAAAAACATTAAAAGATAAAAAATAATATGTAGAAAATATGTAATTAAAAGAAAGAACAAAGTACATCAAATAGAATAAAACCTTGGCGAAAAGAAAGTAATATAATTAAAAGAATGTACAAAGTACATTTGTAGGGGTGTGATAAAAGACATTCCTCCAAAAAAACTCTTTGAAAAAGTGGTTAGTAGTGAACAGACTACTTGTGAAACATGTGAATCATTAGCACAAAACCCATTGCCAGCAGTTGTTAAAAAGAAATATCAGACCCCCAAACATTGGGATGGCTCATTCAAATCACTGGAGCATTCTGGGGAGCCGCCTAAAGTAGAAAAAAACATAGTGGAAGTAGCCCCAGCTGTGTGTGTATATCTTTCAGAACACCGAATTAGCTCAAGAAGCTCACCTCCCTGTCGGAACACCCAATACGCTCAATGAGTCACTTCCCTGTGAGTCACTTCCCTGTCGAAAGTACTTCCAGAGTGCAGTAAGAGTATAGAGTGCAAGGTTTAGAGCTCAATTAGAGGCACATGAAAGTGAAATGTTTTTAACCCGGAGATAAGAATGACTACATTTGGAGCCCATCTAAGACCTTCTGGTAGTTTGTGACAGTTGCATGCAACATAACAGCAAAATGTTGCTTCCCCATGTTTAGTTTGGACTCTGTCCATGGATCTAAGAGCCTACTTGGTTTATACTCTTTCAACATATCAGAGAGCGGTAGCTCTTTAAAATCTATTCTAAAACTTACTGGAAGTCAGTGTTAAGAATTTAGAACTGGAGAAATGTGCTTCTCTTGGCCCTGGATACAACCCTGGCAACAGCATTCTGAATGAGCTAAAGCTGATTAATGGTCTTTTTGGGAACTCTAATTAAGAGAGAGTTTCAATAGCCCTAATTTACTCATACTTATTCTGTTCTTTTTCTGGCCACGCTCAATACTATCTCTTGCCTTTATTTCATTTAAGAACATTTTAGCCAATCAAATTATAGATAGTATAAATCAGTGACATTTTATTATGAAAAGTCATCACATCAAGAGGTACTTAGAAGATGATGATGCTCTTAATCTTCGACATTACATGACTTACAACACCATAACTGTATTGCCTTCTGAAGCGACCTTGTCATTGCTTCAACTTAGGGGTTAGTGAGGTATGAAACGTGCACGATTCTGTTACCTGCGCAAACATGAAACCGTTGTTTTCACAATGATAACACAGGTAGAGCAGTTACGCACAACGGTAAAGACGTTGATACAAGATGGGGAAAATTACCATAGCGCCCTTAAGCTTGCTTGACATTGGCAGTGGCAGGTCAGGGCGGGCTGCTGTAAGTGAAGGACTTCGGCTTGGTATATAAACCTATCGAGGCTGATAAGTCGTTTTCTGTGGCGTCAGGGACGTTTCCGGAGAACTGTGTGGAATTATAAAAAGATTTCAAGATTTCGGGGGGAAGAGGTAGTGGGGTTTGGACAACCATCGATTTGGACAGAGACTCAAGGACAGGCATCATGAGCAAAGGGGTGAGAATTTCTAAAAATGCACTGATTCATTAAACTGATTCATTAAAATTCACTTGAAAGGTCATGAGTAGAATGTCTTTTGTGGAAAATACCTTTTTAAAAATAATTTAAAATGTAGTATAAATCAATGTCAGCCATTAAAAGTACAAACACAATATTTCTTGTGATACTTTACTGGTAGAGCAAGGCTCTAAAATATCAGTAAATTATATCAGTCAATGATGTAAAAGTCAGTAAATGATGCTTCTTTTAAGTTTGAAGGCTAATGTATGTAAAAGTGAGTATGTTCTTCTTCATTAACCAACAATACAACTTTGCAGCCCAAGAAAACCCAAAGTAATATTCAAGCATGTTTCCTGAGTGAAAGCGTCAAAGAGATGAAAAGCTTCAAAGAAGTTGCTTCTATCTGTCCGTAGGATTCCTACGATATGTTTGTCGAGATGGACACCAAGGGGGGAGACGTGCAAATCAAGAAAAAGGTCAAGAAAAAGGAGAGGATGGAGAACATGAAAAAGGAGATGGACATTGTAGGTGACCAGAATAATTTCAATTTTATTTATCCAGCACCAAAACAATGCAATTGACTCAAGGCGCTTTACAAAGCCCAGTGCCTGAATAATTAAGGTTCTTTGATTTTTTTTTTTTTTTTACATTGACTGAAAACAACAGTCTCCTGTGTCATTTTAATTTCCTCTCAGGCATTAAATAAGTAGTTGGTATTAAGTTGGTGCCAAAATCTCCTTTGCTGTTTAGAAAAGGCATTTCATAAGTGGCTACTGGCTGTGTTTTCCTGTTCAGAAAAGACATTTCATGAGTGGCTAATGGCTGTGTTTCTGTTCATTAACGTCTTCCAAAGGATGACCATGCGATCCCCATTGAAGAGCTTGAAATGAAGTATAGCACAAGCATAACCAAGGTAATAACACAGAGACAAACGTAACCAAGGTAACAACACAGAGGTTTACTGCTCCTCCTGTGCAGACTCACTATGGAGATGCTTGGTGTTCGTGCTGTTTCATTTATTCACATTGAGTGTTATTTCCCACATGTAACATCAGTGGCCATAGACTAAATTGGCAATCCTCTACATTGGTTTTGGGAAACAAGTTCTCTCCCAAAAGTTTCCCCTCAATTTTCTTAAAGCAATTTGTTGTCAGTCCGAATGCTTTACACTAGGTTCCGTTATCTTCAACTCTTACTTTACATGTCTGACCCTCACCCTCAACTGCTTTCATCACTATTACCTCGTTCCTTTGGTGGGGGGGGCGCACAGGGACTGACCACCACCTTTGCTACGCAAGTCCTGGAGCGAGATGGCCCCAACGAGCTCAAACCGCCCAAGGGCACGCCGGAGTATGTGAAGTTTGCCCGGCAGCTGGCAGGAGGACTGCAGTGCCTGATGTGGGTGGCCGCTGTCATCTGCTTCATCGCCTTCGGCATCGAGCTGGGCAAGGGGGAACCTTCCTGCTACGATGATGTATGTGGGGCAGGGAGGACTGTATTTAAAGCAGCACTTTATACTTGGGCATTTAAAAGTTCTATACCTGGTATACAGCTTTCAATGCCCGAAGGAGTTAATTGCATAAATGTACATGTATGTACATGCTGTATGTACATTATGTAATGATGTTTGGATAAATAGCTTTATTTAAGTAATGTTGTTTGGATAAATAGCTGTATATACTGTATGAAATGTTGCTGGGATGACATTTGTTTGTGTTCTTCGTTTTCAATTTCCTCTGCAGTTATATTTGGCTGTGGTTCTGATCACTGTGGTGGTGGTAACCGGGTGCTTTGGATACTATCAGGAATTTAAGAGCACCAACATCATCGCCAGTTTCAAAAATCTGGTGCCACAGGTACTGTCTTCATCCCTTCATAGCTTCAAAAAAAATGATAACTACTATTTTAACAAACGGATATTATACTAGTACAAAAAGCTGTGGAATATTCATAAAAAAAGAGGTTTCTTCTCTTTCCAGCAAGCTGTGGTAATTCGAGATGGACAGAAAAATGAGATCACGGCCAGAGAGTTAGTGGTGGGTGACTTGGTGGAGATCAAAGGTGGTGACCGAGTTCCTGCTGACATCCGCATCATCACTGCACAGGGCTGTAAGGTGGGTCCCCAACATCACATTAACAACTTTTTGGGGGGCTTTTATGTCTTTAATTGATAGATCAGTGAAGAGTGCGAAAGGACATGAGAGGGAGAAGAGGTGGGGAGTGGACAGGAGAAATGACATTGAGCCGTTTTTGAAACCCATGTCCCCTATGAGCGTCAAGTCCGTATGTGGTCGGGGCTACAGTTTGACCCACAGAGCGCCCCATCATTTCCGACTCTTGTGCAACAATGGAACAACATATAAAACAAATGCTTCATATTCTTAACTAGGACACTCGCCACTTAACTAAGGTTAAATATGTGCTCGTTTTGTGAGCCTGCAGGTACAGCAAAGAGAAGCCGCTGTTATAACCCTGCAGGCTGTAGTTGTGCAGTGGAAAAAGAAATAAAAAGGTTTGTGACCTGTCTCTGTCCTGTGTCTAGGTAGACAATTCCTCTCTGACAGGGGAGTCGGAGCCTCAGAGCAAAACTCCAGAGTTCACCCATGAGAGCCCCCTTGAGACGCGAAACATCGCCTTCTTCTCCACCACCTGTCTGGAAGGTTAGATAAGTCACACACACACACACACAACAGACACACACACACACACACACACACACACACACACACACACACACACACACACACACACACAAACACACACACACACACACACACACGCTCCCCCTTGAGACGCGAAACATTCCCTTCTTCTCCACCACCTGTCTGGAAGGTTAGATAACACAGCACTCAGATAAACTCTCTTGAATGTACCAAGGCACACACACACACACACACACTCACACATCCCCCCCCACACACACACAAACACACACACACACACACACACACATGAGAGGCCAAATACACAGCCACTTAAACACACATGTATATCTACTGGGTGAATGTCCTACACAGTGTTTACATGACTTTGCCATAATGAGCCTTCTTGTTTCTAACCTTTCTATTCTATGTCTCTATGTAGGAGTTGCCACTGGTGTGATTATCAACACAGGTGATAGGACAATCATTGGACGAATCGCCAGTCTGGCCTCGGGTGTGGGCAATGAGAAGACACCTATTGCCATTGAGATTGAGCACTTTGTGGACATCATCGCTGGCCTCGCTATTTTCTTTGGGTTCACGTTCTTTGTGGTGGCCATGTTCATTGGCTACGCCTTTCTGGAGGCCATGATCTTCTTCATGGCCATTGTGGTAGCCTACGTGCCTGAAGGCCTGCTGGCTACGGTCACTGTGAGTGCAGACACAGCATTAGTGACACTACATTTACATTTAGTCATTAAGCAGACGCTTATCCAAAGCGACTTACAGGGATGTATACACATTTTACACTAGTGACATTAGTCACAGATCAAGCCAATCACATATCACCAATCAGCAGCAGCAGAAAATCTTCAGAACAGCACTTGAAATATTGCCTTTGCCTGTAAAAGTCCACTCATTAGATCCTACTAAGTTTAAAATGCACACAAATTCTGCAACAGTCAAACAAGTAATAGTGGATGATTTAATATCCATATCACTTCTATAGAATGCTTATCAGTGCTTATCTCCATCTCTGCTACCAGGTGTGTCTGTCTCTCACTGCCAAACGTCTAGCCAGGAAGAACTGTGTGGTGAAGAACCTGGAGGCCGTGGAGACCCTGGGCTCAACCTCGGTCATCTGCTCCGATAAGACGGGCACGCTGACCCAGAACAGGATGACCGTAGCCCATCTGTGGTTTGACAACAAGATCCACGCAGCAGATACGACAGAGGACCAATCAGGTGAGGCTTAGAGGTCAGCTGCAGGGTTGCCAACTGTCACGCTTTTGGCGAGGGGCCTAACGGTTTTATGTCCTGTTTCACGCTAGCATTAACATCAAATGAAATGGAATTGGAGTCCATGTCTTTGGAAATGCACCTTTTTTGATGAATTTGAGTCAATCTCACAGATTCTCACACTTAGTCAGTCTTAAAAGTCTACAACTGATATACGCAGTATTGTCTCCCTAGTACTTTGTGTCCACTATCTGATTAGGTAATTAGAGTAATTGCTCAACCAGGAAGATTACGCAATTTTTCAACCAGGAAGGATAATGAGGAAATTGCCAGACTGATGTAGCCTGGATACCAGCCTGAACTCCGCCCACAAAATTATGAGTATGACATCGTCAGGCTAAGACTGATGCACCGGGGCGTTGAAACACTCCATCTACTGGGCTGAGATGTCATTGTCCTGATGTCATTTCTCCTGTCCACTCGCCAGCTCTTCTCATTTCCTTTCCCACTCTTCACTGCTCTATCAAATAAAAGCCCAAAAGTAAATCTTTAAAAAAAACATATCTAGTCTGTTAAACAGTTTATGTGGGTTTCATTTGAGACCATTTTTGTCTTTTCTGTAGGTCAAAGCTTTGACCAGTCATCAGAGACATGGAGAGCCCTGGCAAGAGTAGCTGGCTTATGCAACCGAGCCACCTTCAGGCCCAACCAGGAAACCATTCCTATCCCCAGGGTGAGGAGATCACACACACACACGCACACGCACACGCACACGCACACGCACACGCACACGCACACGCACACGCACACACACACACACACACACACAGACAGAAATAGAGAAAGAGAGGTATAGTTTAGGGATAATTAAAATGTTGTCTTTCAACTCTAATCCCACAGAGAACGGTCATGGGTGATGCCTCAGAAACAGCCCTACTGAAGTTTACAGAGTTGACCGTAGGGAACGTCATGGACTACAGGGCTAGGTTCAAGAAGGTCTGTGAGGTGCCGTTCAATTCCACCAACAAGTTTCAGGTACGCTCAAATGTCCACTTTCTAATCTCTTTACACAAGACAATGTTATACGGTTTTGGTATGGTGTTATTTATCTCTAAAGATGTTTAAAAACCAAAGTGATCATTTTCTATTATATTGGACCTGGTACAGCACAGTTCTAAAGATATCACACCACCAAAATCACTCACCAAGAGTACTTATAGACGGGAAGTGCCTGTGTACACATCTCTGTTATGGTCTGTGACAAACCTCTCCATCTCCCCCTTGTGGCGCCTAGCTGTCAATACATGAGCTGGATGACCACCTTGACCTGCGCTACTTGCTGGTGATGAAGGGCGCGCCGGAGAGGATCCTGGAGCGTTGCTCCACCATTCTGATTAAGGGCCAGGAGCTCCCTCTGGATGACCAGTGGAAAGAAGCCTTCCAGACGGCCTACGAGGATCTGGGAAGCCTGGGGGAGAGAGTACTGGGTAAGATAATAATAATAATAATAATAATAATTCATTTTATTTTTCAACGCACTTTTCATTCCAAGGAATCTCAGAGTGCCTACATATTAGAAATTGACTATAATAATACAATAAAATTAAAAACAAATTTAAATATTAACACAAGCATAACAGAAAAGATTTCAGATGTCTGAAGTGTGCCGCTGCGTCTTTGGAGGTGGCGGCGGTGGGAGTAGATAATGTTGCTACCCAAGAAGTGGCCAGTTATGTCTCAGAGCCTTACAACCGATGTGACCTCTATGGTGGTTGAGTTATGCTTAGAATTTGGTTTACCAAAGGAAGTGAGACACATGTGGAATGTGGGTTAAGCATAACGAACAAAGAGCTGACAGGATGTCTGGCATCATGTTGCTATGTGGTCATGCGGAGTCAATGACATACATTAGTACTTACCAGCGTATGTTAGAGTGATCCAATAGAGTATTAAACACAACCGCTCTCTCTCCCTTAAACAGCACTGCCATTGTACCTCGAGACAAATAGAATGAGAAGAGCTGTGGAGATATAAGCTCGAAGTCCATTTAAGTTAAGATGATACTTAGATGTGGCGAAGAGCATTTAAGTTTAGATGAACACTTCCAAACCCCACCTTTAAAAAAGGCTCCTTTAAAAAAAAAAAAAAAATTGTAATCCCTCTGTCAGGTTTCTGCCACCTGTATTTGAATGAGAAGGAGTTCCCCCGTGGCTACAGTTTCGACCCTGATGACATGAACTTCCAAACCTCCAACCTCTGTTTCGCCGGGCTGATCTCCATGATCGACCCACCCCGTGCCACTGTGCCCGATGCCGTCATGAAGTGCCGTACTGCCGGGATTCGGGTAAGGAGGGCAAAGACGGGGTTCCAGCAGGGGTGGGCATACACTTTAGTTTGTGCCCACCGGTCTTGTAAAGGTGACGTTAACCATGCCCTTTATGCTTGCATACCTCCTAGGTTATCATGGTGACAGGAGACCATCCAATCACTGCAAGGGCTATTGCAGCAAATGTTGGCATCATCACAGAGGGGAGTGAGACAGTGGAGGACATCGCAGCCAGGAAGAGGATCCCTGTGGAGCAGGTCAATAAGAGGTGGGAACCATAGACATGAATATGATGATGATAATGATATATGTCTATGGTGGGAACCATCTTAGATTTCAGTTACAGACACTATGGTTTGGCTACCTCCAGTATCTCTGTCCATCCCGAAATAAACACCATTTTGGTCCAAAGCTAATGCGTCCATTTCAGTAAATCTGAAAAAAAATACCTCAAACTGAAAATGAGGGTGAAACCGTTAATGTCATAGAAATATTATGAATTCTATGAATAGAGCACAGGCAATCAATTACATCATCACAACTGTGCAATAGCAACAATAACAACAAAAACTCAAAAGTAATCCGAGCTCGTGGCCAATAGGGACGCCCGAGCCTGTGTGATCAACGGCGGGCAGCTGAAGGATATGAGCGGTGAGCAGCTGGACGAATGCCTCAGGAGCCACCCAGAGATGGTGTTCGCCCGCACCTCTCCCCAGCAGAAGCTTATCATCGTGGAGAGCTGCCAACGCCTGGTGAGTGTTTACCCATTGGGACAGGAAAAGACCTCTCTGATTCGCCCTACCCACTAGACAGGTGGAGGCCATTTTTTGTTTGAACAGAGAGACGAAAACAATAACTGATGGAAAGGAAAATGGCTGCAGACTGTCATACTCTTGATTGTGGAACGTTTAGATAATGTTCATGCATTCACATTTGATGTTAAAGGGTTGTATTGCGGGGGGGCACTGTAGCTCACACAGTAGCCTCGACCACATTCGGGCTTGAAGCTCAAGGAGGTCACGGGTTTGAATCCGGCCCGATGCCAATTCTCCTGTCCACTCCCCACCTCTTCTCCCTTTCCTGTCCAACTCTGCACTAATCTATCCATTAAAGGCATAAAAGGCCAAAAACAAATCTTTAAAAAAAAAGGGGGTATTGCAAGGCAGTGTGTGGATATTCATATTCATTTCCGACTCACCTTTGGCCCTTTTCATATCCTGCAGCTGACTCAGCATATTTGGGATGTCTTCATTCCGTCCCCCTTTCTGTAAATATCACTGGTTTCAGCAGTAAGGAAAACATGATTCTCTGATTCAGGGATAGGTTAACTCTGCAAATGTCAGGAATAGAGTAGAATAATAAGGTATCTGTCTTTTGTGCAAGCTACAGCATCACTATATTACAGAATTAGTTGTAGGGATAGGTTAACTCTGCAAATGTCAGGAATAGAGTAGAATAATAAGGTATCTGCCTTTTGTACAAGCTACAGTATCACTATATTACAGAATTTGTTGTAGCTAGGCAAGTCAGAACAGTGGATGGCTGAGCTGGAGAGTGTGTTTGGTGCTGTTATCAGACAGAATATAAAAGATAAGCCTGTCTTTAACAATGCATCTGAAAAGATGTATCTGGAAGATGGTTCATTGCATTAAGGATAGTGGCATTCAATAGTTATTTTTCCTAAAGATGAGCTCACTGCGTGTTGCTTTTTGTGCTCAGCATGCCAGGACTTGGTGATGATACAATGCTATAATTTCAAGACCTTCTTTTGCTTCCACCCTTCAAAACAATTAAAAGCTAAAATAACCTAAATGATATGTTACATTAGACAGCTGTGAACCCACAGACTATGGGATGGCGTTATGTTTGTGATGAAGTCCGTTGTGCTGTTGTACTTTTCTGTGACAAGTTTCTGTTTTCTTCCTGATTTAGGGCTCCATTGTGGCTGTCACAGGGGATGGTGTGAATGACTCCCCCGCCCTGAAGAAGGCAGACATCGGCATTGCCATGGGGATCTCTGGTTCTGATGCTGCCAAGAACGCTGCCGACATGATCTTGCTGGATGACAACTTTGCCTCCATTGTGACAGGGGTTGAGCAGGGTGAGTGGGAGAGTGGGAGAGTGTCTGGTTTTGAAGATGTGCTGTAGAGGCTGTGTCACTTTCAGTTGTGACTCATGGTTTGCACTGGATAACTCCTACAAAATACAACTCCAAATTATGAAATAAAGAGACTTTACTGTCCAAAGGCTGCACAAAATGATCTGACCCCGGAGAGTCAATCCCCTTCTGTCTACAACAGAAAACATGACCTCTGCTTCACAGGTCGTCTCATCTTCGACAACCTGAAGAAGTCCATTGCCTACACCCTGACTAAGAACATTCCGGAGCTGACACCCTACCTTATTTACATCACGTGCAGTGTACCTCTACCCCTTGGATGCATCACTATCCTCTTCATTGAGCTGGCCACCGACATTGTGAGTTTCCTCTGGCCTTCAAAATACTGTTTCACTACTCAGATGTGGTGAAGTGACTTATGGCCTATTTAAAACATGTATTCTGACACTATATATGTACATTTCATTACACTAAACTAACCTTCAGTACAGTTAAGGCATGCATAAGGGCGCCTCCAAATCTACTCCACAGGAATGGAACCAAGGGCACTGGCCTCGCGAACGCCACTCTCTAGCGGCTCACATCCTGCAAACACAGAAGCTAATATAAACATAGAGTTGCAATGTTATTGTGACCCTCCTTGGCTGATGTGGTGTTTTTTGCCAAGAAACAAATATGGCTGTTCATGAACAGAGAGCTTTGGGGCAACATCTCTAATGTTTGTGCATTCTCACCGTATCTGTCCTGAAGTTCCATCTCTAATGATGGTGCATTCTCACCGAATCTGTCCTGAAGTTCCACTCCCTGTCTCTAATGTTGGTGCATTCTCACCGTATCTGTCCTGAAGTTCCATCTCTAATGTTTTTGCTTTCTCACCGAATCTGTCCTGAAGTTCCACTCCCTGTCTCTAATGTTGGTGCATTCTCACCAAATTTGTCCTGAAGTTCCCATCCGTATCTCTAATGTTGGTGCGTTCTCACCGTATCTGTCCTGAAGTTCCCCTCCGTCTCTCTGGCGTACGAGAAAGCAGAGAGTGACATCATGCACCTTAAACCCAGGAACCCACGCAAGGATCGGCTTGTGAATGAATCTTTGGCCGCCTACTCGTATTTCCAGATTGGTGAGTATGCATGGCGGGCTGCATTAAAATGCCTTCACCTATTGCCAAATTACATCTGCCATCATATCATCATGTGTTTAAAACCATATACCACATTTTATGATGTGATGTATATTCTGTGTAAGCACACTGAGAGCCACTTAACCAAGTCAAATTCCTTAATTTGTGCAAACTTACTTGGCCAATAAAACCTGATTCTGATTCTGACGGTCTCTTCCCAATGTCCAGGTGCAATCCAGTCTTTTGCTGGCTTCACTGATTACTTTGCTGCAATGGCGCAGGAGGGCTGGTTTCCATTGATGTGTATAGGACTGAGGGGACAGTGGGAGGACGTTCATCTACAAGACCTGCAGGACGGTTATGGCCAGGAATGGGTGAGTAGGAATGGGACAGTGAAGAACTCACAACACAAGCGTGAACCTTTTTTCTCCTACAGAAAAGGCAGGGCCAAAAGAGTGATTTTTTTCACAAAATGTTCTCTGTGTGTGTGTATTAGTTTGGTAAACCATAGGAGTAACCATAAGATAAGTTGTATTTGTAAATGATGTAGAGCAGCCTTTGCAACACATCGATGTAAAGCCATCTTTGCAACACATTTGATGTCACCTTATCGACAAGCAGGCTTCATTAAAAAAATAAAACTCTCTTCCAGACCTTCAACCAACGTCTGTACCAGCAGTACACCTGCTACACCGTCTTCTTTGTCAGTATTGAGATCTGCCAGATTTCTGATGTCCTGATCAGAAAAACCCGTCGTCTGTCTGTCTTCCAGCAAGGCTTCTGGGGGTCAGTAGGCCGATTGATGACTGATCTGTTGGTGGTGTTTATATTGGAAAGCCATCTTGCTTTTCTGCTTTGTAGTTTTTGATGTTTTGTTGTACTGGGCCAGGACGTGCCCATTAAATGTACGTTGGCCTCAAGGGTAAGTCCAGATGGTTAACAACATCTGGAATGCCATTTTGAATTTCTGAAATTCACCCTGGCCTCTTCCCTGTTCATCTTGTGTGGTTTCCCCTGGTTCTGTGCAGAAACAAGGTCCTGGTGTCTGCCGTAATAACTGTGTGTGTGTTTGTGTGTGTGTGTGTGTGTGTGTGTGTGTGTGTTTTGCTCTGTACAGAAACAAGGTCCTGGTGTCTGCCATTGTCTTCCAACTCTTACTTGGTAACCTACTCTGCTACTGTCCTGGCATGCCAAACATATTCAACTTCATGCCAATACGGTAAGACGCCTCTGCTGTAATAAACATTTTCTTTGTTTTGATTACCATTTAAAGAACCCATTTCCTACCTTTGTTTTCCAAATGCAAGTTTATATGTCTAAACAGAGTTAGCACATGACTATGACTCTCTCTCTCTCTCTCTCCCATCTCAGAGTGCAGTGGTGGTTTGTACCGGTGCCGTACGGAATTCTTATATTTGTCTACGATGAGATCAGGAAACTTGGAATCAGACGACATCCAGGGAGTGAGTTCCTTCGAGTTTTGTCTTACAGCTACAAACATACTGTACAATGCAACAATATCTCTATCTTAAGACCAAAACTACACGAGAAAAGTGCATATAACTATGCCCTTCTTTTTCTTCACAGGCTGGTGGGACCAGGAGTTGTACTACTAAGAGAAGATTGTCCATCTTAATATGACTCTAGGAATTTTAAATACAAATATTATTTAGTAATTCAAATGTTCAACACAAATGAAAACATGTCACTAATATTTTTTGTCCTGATAATATCAGTAGTAAATGAAGTTCAATAATTTACCATATGATGCATTTATGTAAAGGCCTATTGAGGGGGAAAGCACCATCAACATCATAGCTAATAAATTAAATATGGTGCTGGCCTGTTCCTCTTTCTTTCAAGACTTTACTGGATCAAGATCAAAATCATTAATTGAGAGAGTAGTTTTGACAGTACAATTAAGCAATAAGGTTCGAGAGGCAGTACTGTATCGTCAATAATGTACTTGTTCGAGGGTGTTGTTAGGCCCGACGCTCACTCTCAGAATGCTTGATTTCATCTCCCCGTGTTACAATTTGAAATAAGTGTGTATTGGAAAGGTGCCTGCATTGATGTTTAATTTTTTTCCATGAAATATGTTTTTAGAAAATCTGACCAACTTATAATACGTATGTTTTTGATTATAAATATTTGTTTAAAATATGTCTGTAACCTGTTAAATGTAACAGCACTAAACGGAAATGTAACAAGTTGACTAGCCTAAATGTCAACTACATTTTTACTTTAAATAAATTAAGCCTAAATTGTAAGTTAGGCTCATTTTGTGAATAATGCTATATTAAAATGCTAAAAATATTTGTTGTTGGTTATATTTCTGATGTTGTGGCAAAACTGTCCACAAGGGGGCACAAACACTATTCCTTAGCGTTTCTCATGACAAGATTTTCTTTCAGCCATGGCTTTTGGGTGATGCAAGCATGGATTCTACCATTCAGCTCATTTTGCGATTAGGCTTTGCGTCAGAAACAATGCAAAAATGATTAGATTTCGAGTTATTATTAACACTCTATCACATATAATGTGAAATAGAAATGTATTTTAGGGGCTAATCCTTTTTACCTTTAAATGTTAAACTACTTATCCCTATAGTGGATCACTTCGAATATCTGGTTGGCTGGTCTAAACTTCCCTGTCCTTAGCGCGTTTACGAATAGCAAGAATATGAAATTGATGTCACTTTAATTCCTCACCAAAGAAAATGTTTCAAAGGCCTAGACTAGTCATCGCTACGCACGATTCCTCACGTAGTCCCCTTCAGAATGCGTTGGTGTCATGAGCACATAGCCACGTGCTTCGGCGTGTGTCATTTATAAAAGTGGCTATTCTAGCTCAGAACTAGTAGTTTTTGTTATTTTGGCCATACAATTATTTAATCTATACTAATCTTCTATTCCACATGTGCATTTTAATTTTTATAGCACTCTGCAGCAAACTGTGCAGATTGGGCAGTGTACATATACTCCTTACATGACTGTGCCCTATAGCATAAAATAGATCGGCCTTTCATCCATTCTCTCTCGACAGTTTCCATGGCAGCCGTGACCGTCCTCTCGTCCTCCTCATCTGCTCCTGTAAAATCGGTCCCTGGCAGAGAACGTGACGTCACGTTTCCAGGGAGACTGAGCGGGTGCACGTGTCCGGTATAAAAACGGGAGGCGTTGCACGAAAGCGTAGCAGACACTGCAGCATCTTGTCATAAGGTGAGTGAAACAAGTCCTTTGAATATCATTGAATTTGTGTCAGGCAACTGATTATTTCAAACTCTAGATTACTATTTAAAAGTTTTGCTATCGTTTACTCCATAAAGAGACGGATGCGAGTGAATAAAATAGGAAGGGATGCGCCCCTCTGTCGGCCTTGTTACAGTAAAGATGTTATGTAAGTGGTTTCCTGTGACTTGTTCTTTAACCACCGACTACCTCCATTGTAAAGTAGCGGTCATTTCGAAATTCTGTGTCAAATCTACATGATGAAGGTGCTCATAATGAATTAAACGGATGGCATTGGACACTTTGTAACTTGATATTTCCTTAGCTCAATGGTGAAGCTAGCTAAATGTTGCGGAAGAAGGTACCGTTTAGGATGCATCTCGTGATGCCTTTAGGAGCTTGGTTGGAAATGATTTAACACTGACGTTGAAATAGCGAGTGATGTACTACATACTAGTGTTACAGGCGTAAATACAAATGAATGAATGAATGAATGAATGAATGAATGGAAATATACGAATGCGCATGCGATTCTACAAGTGAGCAAATTCGCTACGTGCTAGGCGATGTACACCTTATGAATTCCGAAATTGCGTCACATTCGTGGAAATGCTGTCTAGGTAGATAACCGAATACAGGATCAAAGTAAGATTCGCGAATATGTGCTCCATCTAGCTTGTGTAAACGTAGTGAATGTCGTTTGCTATTTGCAAATATAATGTATGCAGATATACACAATCCAATTAAATAGTTATATCGACTCATCTGATATGTAGGCTACCTCGCCACGATGATCCACTAATTAATGTGGTTGTACTATATTGTGTAGTTAAACTGTACTGGCTGACACAAAACGCAACAAGTAGGGCCTGCTTCGGGATTGAAAAGATGGAAATGTAACCTTATCCATCATGTGACATCTTGTTTTAGCTGAAGGTCGTATCAAACGAACAAGGTCATGCAACTAGACCTTCAAAGATGCTGCATTGCGATACTTGTCCGAGGCTTTGAATGCATTTTTTGCTGAATTAAGTAGAGCTATTTATATTTTGCCGAAATATTTTTAGGCCACTACAGCTCGGCTTTAGGAAGCTATTAGCCAGCTGCCCATGGGCTTAAAAAAATACGTCTACGTGCTCAGCATCACGTAACCTAGCTTCCATGGATGCGCATTTGTAGCTGATGTACCCAAATTAGTTTTTCGATTTAACTTTTTTGTTCGATTTGACTTTTTCGATTTGATTTTGCGTAGCTCATCCATAGCATATTCTCTCTTTCCTTCTTTTCCGCAATCTGACAGCGTTCCGCCCTCTTCCTGTAGTTACTGAGCTGTCACATTCTTACATCATGCTATCAGCTTCCTGCCTTAGCTCGCCATAATGAAGCCAGTGGGGTGGGGGGTGGGGGGCTGCAGGCGTCAGTATTCGAACATCTCTGATGCACGACCCACCTGTAGAATTCTAACGTTCATCAATGACACCCCTTTAGAATGTAAGAGGCACCCAAGAAGGCAAAGACCTGCGTTTTATGAAAATCAATAGAAGTCAAACGCATCTATGTAAAATGGACATTAAAGACCAACTCCGTTTTTCTTAGTAGATATCATCCCCATTTTTCTTGTATGGCGTTTTATTTGTTATACCCAAACAGGCCATTGCCTCATAGTTAAGTGGCAGTTACCTGCAGTGTGACACAGCAGTGTGCACTGCAGGAAGATCACATGATGGACACAGGCCACACCTCTCTCGCTCTGCTTGGCCCTCCTCAGGCTTCAGTGGGCTGTGGTCTGGTTTTCACAGTCAGACCCAGAATACATTAGTGTAGGGTATCACAGTGTACTTTATAGATGTACAGAAGAACCGCAACCCTTTTAGTAAAGATGCCCAGCTATTTTTACAGCAGAAGAAACAGTTCTGTGAGATTGTCAGTTGCTTGGCGTTAAATGTCAGTGGTTGTGATGTTATGTTATATGATAGGAACTTTTTCCTTCGATTACATCTGATGGTTAATGAACACTGCAGTATTCATCATAGGGTGGGCCTCAGTTCCGTAAGAGTGCATTTGGAATGGCAGTAGCCTTACCTTTATATAAACTATATACGTATATATGACGTGTAAGCAGCATTTGATATTGTTCTATCAAATAATCTATAGCTATAATTAATATCAATATTACTGTATATCTATGATCTAATCTTTGTATCATCATCAGTTTTAGAGAAACTTCATTAGGAGGTAGAAATGTCCGTTTTTTCCAAACTCTGGACAAAAGTATTTCCTTGCGTGTTATTTTCTAATGTGCTTATGTCTGTATCGCCCATACCTGCACATGCCCCAGTGAAGCTATAGTGTTCTATCCTGTCTTGCCTCATACACTAAACACAGCAATCAGTTTATAGTGTAGTATTATAGTAAGTAGATCACCTCAGGAGCTGCAGATCAAACCTAAAGAGTGTCCCTTTAAATCAAGGGTGATCACCTCAGTAGCTGCAGACCAAACCTTAAGAGTGTACCTTTAAATCAAGGGTGTGGCTGTGACAGCACCTGTAGCTGCAGACCAAACCTTAAGAGTGTACCTTTAAATCAAGGGTGATCACCTCAGTAGCTGCAGACCAAACCTAAAGAGTGTCCCTTTAAATCAAGGGTGTGGCTGCAAACCAAACCTAAAGAGTGGTCCTTTTAATCAAGGGTGATCACCTCAGTAGCTGCAGACCAAACCTAAAGAGTGTTCCTTTAAATCATGTGTGATCACCTCAGTAGCTGCAGACCAAACCTAAAGAGTGTTCCTTTAAATCATGTGTGATCACCTCAGTAGCTGCAGACCAAACCTAAAGAGTGTCCCTTTAAATCAAGGGTGTGGCTGCAAACCAAACCTAAAGAGTGGTCCTTCAAATCAAGGGTGGTCACCTCAGTTGCTGCAGACCAAACCTAAAGAGTGTCCCTTTAAATCATGTGTGATCACCTCAGTAGCTGCAGACCAAACCTAAAGAGTGTACCTTTAAATCAAGGGTGTGGCTGTGACGGCACCTGTAGCTGCCACCATGATTAGCATGAGCATGAGGCCATGGGTGGGTTGCCTCGCCTCCAGGCTTCAGGCTGTCAGACGCGGGTGTGGAAAAGTACTGGTCTGTGCTCGAAGAGAGGAATGTAGGAAGTGTCAATGAGTCAGGGTGGTAGGTGGTTGGCTGCCTCACCTCTCTCTCTCTCTGTCTTTCTCCCTCTCTCTGTCTCTCTCTCTGTCTCTTTATCATCTCTATTTCCTATAAATAAACAAGAATTGTATTTTCTGTGAATTATGTTTTATTTTAATATTCTAATATGCTCTACTTTATATCACGCCATTATGGTACTTCTATTGTATTTATCTATTTAACACTCTGCCTGTCTGCCTGCATGCTTGTTTGTATTTCTATTCTATCTGCTGTCTGCCTAGATTTTTTTTTGTTTTTTGGTTTGTTTTGTCCTGGTCAGATGACCCTCCTTTGTAAATGGCTCTGCGTGACACAGCACTTCCTCAAAATGGCGTCGTTCTTCTGCAGACATGCGTGGTATCCTGTAGCGCTGTGACTCACAACGATGCGCACATGGACACACACACACACATACACACACCCTCACACACACACTAACATACATGATATAATATACCTATATCACACGCTAGGCCATCAGCAGGCCTTACGGTAAATTAAACAAAATTCAACCAGCTACTGTCATTCCCTAAAAGCTTTAAATGAAGATTTATGCAATGAAAGAGGCTCAAGTGAACATTTGGCTGTCCTGTCTGTCTGTATTTTTGTCCTTTTGTTTGGTTTCTGGTCCAGTAGTCATCTGTGAAGCCCCCGGGGGACTGACCCAGTTAATCCGGGCACCCCACTTTTCTGCAGTTCTGTTTCACAGAGGGAAAGACAGGGGCAAAAAGTGGGTTGGAGCAGCTGCAGGCTTTTGTCTGGCTGTTTGCTAGGGGGAAGGAGGGGGGTGAGGCATGTCTGGGGACAAACTGAAAACATAAAAAGAGACGTTTTCTGGAAATGACATGGACTGTAGAATATGCAAAGTTGGAGTAGAACAATGATTAACAAATATGTTTAGTACAGTACTTAATAAACACGGCATGGTGCTAATTATGCAGTGGTGCCACGTAGCACGTGGTTAGCGCATGATTGGTCGGCTGGGGGTTTGGGAGTGAATGGTTTGAATTTGGAGCGATGCAGTGGTTGGCTGGGATCACGTTTCAGACTAATAAGAGTCACCATCATGTTGCTGGAGACGTGTGTCTTTTCATTTACAACCCCCAGGCTATTTTCAGCATAATTTCACTACTGTTACTTCTAAACTTCTGTCTCTGTCAGGTAGCCATACATGATGTATGTTCTAGGCTATTTCTAGTTCTAGTCAGGACTATTCAGATCTGCCATAATATGATATGATAATACTTTTTAAAGATCTATATTAGCCTCCAAATTAAGGAAAAATCACTTTGAATCTATTATATTGATGTCTGGGACTGGGAGGATATCTTTTCAGATATGTAGAGACAAGAAGTTTTTTAAATCCAGTCATGTCAGAGCCATAATTGTGGGACACTACTGCCCATTGAGATACGTGTTTCCCTTCAAGTCTATAAACATGGCGCGACTTATTCAGCTATGGCACAGAGGTGTGGAAAGGGCTGAAGGAATGGCTAATGATCGCAACTTTGCAATTAACGTCTTTGTGAGTAATTCAAACAAGCGTAATGAGTTTGTGGAAATAGATGCAGAATTGGAGGCAGTAAGACATATGACATATGGAACCAGGAATAAAGGGCATGAGTTTCCAACAAATTCATACACGTGTGGCGTCTGGCGTGCTGATAGAGTTAAGTTGCTCCCTTGTTGCTCCCTTGTTCTGCCGTTGCCAATATTATGCCAGATTTTCACTTCGGCGCTGTACCAATTGTTTGGTCTGCCCACAACAAAGAATTTCACTGGTCAGCCCGCCTATTTTCACCAAAGCGCAGAACAAGAGGGCAGTGTAATGTTTCAACAGTGTTGCATACATACAAACAAAGAGATGCCCTCACAGAGTGGAGACCTGTAGGACTGTAAAGCCAGAGTTGTGAAGTGTGGATGAACACTTTAAGAAGAATAAACTCACATAGCAGATGACACTATTTGACTTCTTTTAAACAGTCTATCACACAGTATGGCCTCTGTGAACTAGCAATGAGTAGTTAAGTATAATTACAGCTATATTGTGCAGGGAAAGCTATGCTACATTAGAATTGATTATGACTTTTGCTACTCTACATGTGAAGCTAAATTCTTATCTTTCTTATCTATTCTTATCTAATCTATTCTAATGACTTTAAGACCTTACAGTTCTACTGTAAGGCATTGCTAGAAGGTACTCTTATCCAAAGATAGGGACCTGCAGATGCCGTTCAGTATGGACCTCGTGTTGACTTTGAGCTAGAGTCACTGAGCCGGGTTCATCTAGGGCAGTCGGTCAATCCATGCGCTCAGGATATTGGGGCTCTTTAAAAAGACCTTGCAATCGTTGCTAGAGAGATTAGGATTATCCAAACTGGTTAGGTACTTCACAGTGTGGTGGAGCTTCCACCGAGGTGCATGTTCAGGCACACACATGCACACACACACACACACACACACACACACACACACACAGATTAGGAGATTATCAGGATGTCTTCCTCACGGCCAGATGCAAGGGCAATCCTGTATGTCCTTTCTGAGGCTCAGTTTGGTTCCAAACTACCCCTGCTATAATTCCCGGGCCTTTTGGACCTTTTGTGTGTGGAAGACATCATATGTCCTGGGTGGACCTCAGAACGTACTCGGCCCCATACGGATCCAGTGTACGGCATGAATTTGTGACGATTTTATTTTAATCAAGAATGGATTGCCATGCCTCCTGTTGCGAACAGTGTCATGATGCAATGGTCGTCATGTAAGGTTTCTATCCAGTTTGCTGGGTGCTAGACAGGCAATCAGACAGAAAAGCCATATCCATTAGTAAGAGAATGGTGGATGAAGTGTTGCCGTTCGATTGGTCTGGAGTACACTGAGCCTGAGGCTGGTGTTCACCTCAGTGCTAACGCTGAGTGTGCTCTTTCCATCGGCACATGGATCGCCCGCTGGTCCTCTGAGCAGGGGGGTAAATTGGGTAGCGGTGACTGGTAGCTGTGAGCCTCAGTCTGAGACAGAGGCCAGCTCAGTCGTGTGAAGTGGAGACATATAGAGCTCATTTTCACCCCGAGGTTTGATAAGACAGCTCTCTAAGCACCTCTTGTACTCCACTTCAGTGCAGGCTGTGTTACATGGCAAATGTGTTGGATGGTGAAGTGAATTGCTGCAATCGTTTGTGAAGGGACTTGTGTTATGTGTTTTACACTGAGGATCGTGGCACTGCAGTAAAACAGGGAGGAAAAAGCTCAGAATATGCCAGTGTTATTAGTTGACTTTTGGCTTGTCTGGCTTATGGGTTAATGGGAAATTGGAATGGATTTTAAAGGTGTCCCTTTCTGCCACTTCGATTAGACCTCATTCCACCCTGCACACATATCCAAAAAAACAGTATATGTCAGTACAAGTCAGGACAAATCAATTACGTTCAAAATGAACTTGCCTTGCTAATGGGCTTGTGCAAGGGCAATAGGTTGACATGAAGTTGTAGGGTCCATTTTTATTTTCTATTACCAACCCGAGTGGTTCATCAGCCTTTTTAAAGGTTGTGCTAAAGAACCAAGTAGTGTTTTTCATTAGAAGTGACACAACAAGTGCAAGAAGTTGTGTCACTTTAGACTTGATAATTTTCTCAAGCGGGCTGCTTCGACGCTGCTAGAGGGCTTATTTTTTCAGAAATGGCTACCAATTTGGCAGACCAACAACACAAGAGTTATCTCCCAGAGTTATCCTGCAAGCAGTTATTTTTTTCATACTGTATCAAAAGATATGTGTTCCAGTTCATGGCCCATAGCAGGAAGCACTTTCTCTCTCTTTCTCACAAACTGAGACCTCAGCTTCCTGTGTCCTTGCTTACGATCCTTCCCCCTTCCTCTGCTCTTCTCTATCTCTTGGCAGCTCCTTATAAGGACACTCAAGTTAAATATTTGGGTTACATCTAGTCTGTCTTGCAATTTAGTATGTTGATTGCTTAGCCACATATCTTTTCTCTTCCCTGTACTTTCCAACCATGTTTCTACATGTACCGCATATCTTCAGTCATGGCCATGACGTTGACCTTGCGTGCACTATCATGCTTGCCAGCCTTTTTTTTTTTCATTTCATACTTTCAATCTTGTATGCTCACTGCCACCCCACCCCCCCCCCCCCAAATGAACCAAAATGACGCAAAACCCTAGGAACTTGTGGCCTAGCATACCTTGGAATTGAACTGATAAAAGTGGATCTGTCTTTTTCGAGAAAAAGAAAATACCACTGGAATACCTAGATCCCAGCACCACAGCTTATGTAAAAGCCAGGGCAGTTGTGTGGAGGGGATATGGATGGGCGGGAGTGTTTTGTCAAGCAGGTTCCAGCAGGCTGTGTGCTTTGTGGTTTGCTAGTTATTCCGTTCCCCAGGACGGCGCACAATGGACCGTTGAGCTCCTGCCAAGTGAACAAAAAAGGCCTGGCATGGGTTCCCTGAATCTTGTAAACTCCCCGCACAGCATTTTAAATAGGCCCCTTAGAACAATATGAAACGGCTGAAGCCATGGGCTGTGCTAGAGACACACCTCTTAAACTTCCACTCAGAAAATGGGGCGGAGAACTCCACTCTACCTTCATGCTGATGCTGTAAAATACCAAATCATTCGTATTCAGTTCTGTGTGAAATGACAGATAATGTGTTAAGTAATAGCTTTGGGTGCAAAATGATTATAGCCTGCTAATATTTGTAATTTTGTAATACTTTTCTTAACTTCCCAGTGCAGCTAAATGATCTATGTCAGTAAAAACCCTAGATGTTGCTGATTCTACCACAATAGCTGTTGCTACTCTCAACAACAAAAAAAACAACCGAGCACCAACAAGGGGCTGCACTCCCTGCCTGGTGTTGGCTGTCTTTGCAAAGGGACAGCCTGAAAACAAGTCTTAGGTGACCTGAGTGAGAAGAGCAATCATGTTTGAAAGCTGAATCTTAACTCTGTCCTCCTCTCTTTCACTCACAGGGCCACCAGAACCACCACCCACTAAACCACAATAATGTCAGACCTCTGCGTTGGAATCAACGGGTAAGCTGCATGCACCTGCACGCTCCCTGCACGATGGGATTAAAAGCCTTCTAGCTGTTAGCCTACCTGTGGCATAGCACACAGGGGTCCACACCTCATGATAGAGTGAACACCACGCTGTGATACAGTTAAACATGAGTTAGTTAGTTCGTTTATTTAAGATCCCCATTAGTCTACACCGTAGTGGAGACTATTCTTCCTGGGGTCCAGACAAAAGACATTAACATGTCATGGAACATGGAACATGTCATGGAAACTCAGAGATAAACCCTACTTCACACTAGCTATTAGCCTACATGTGGTATAGCACACGGGGTCCACACCTCATGATAGAGTGAACACCACGCTGTGATACAGTTAAACATGACATGGAAACACGGGGATAAACCCTACCTCACACCAGCGCACAGCATCATGTGTCCACGATTACATTACAGCAGTTGGAATAGGTGTGCGTGTTGGTGTAGGGAGGACCGGTTCTCAGCAGTGACCCCTGCTGGGCATGTCGAACAGTAGCGTTATCTTTATAGCCAGTCGACCTTCCAGTGAATTGAATACATAACCTTACCATATTCACTACACCCCTTGCACAAAAGGAGGTGTAAGAAAGAGGAGGCAGAAGCCGGTGAAATGAAGAGGCTACAGGAGGCAGAACATGATGAAATAAAGAGGCTAACGGAGGCGTAACAGGGTGAAATGAAGAGGCTTGTGTCTCTGGACTAGTGTGAGGCAGAGGTAGAAGGAGAGGAGTGAAAAAGCAGTTAACTCCTGAGTGATTATTACAACAAGATTACACGAAGTGGGATGAGCAGTAAGCCCACCAGGAGAGCTTGTGTGTGTGTGGGAAACCTGCACGTACACAGATGTGCCGTTAAGCACGTGCTTGCATACTGCAATCGCACAATATGGCCCATGAAGAATCATAATTAGACTAGTATGGAAAAAAACACCCCTGGATGGATGGACATATACATACATACATACATACATACATACATACATACATACATACATACATACATACATACAGTATATTTGTATGCCTGGGCTGTTGCTATGACATTGGCATAACTGAAAGATACATCAGATTCCTTTAACATTTATTGAAAGTTAACGACCCTTATCTTTGCGTAGCCTTACTGATAGCATAGTCTCACATGCAGCTATGCAGTCTGCAGCCAGAGCTCTCTTTCCTAATGTAAACAGTGTTCCTTAGTAGAGATTATAAGAACGTTCAGAGTTTATACTGTGTAATATTTTGAACATTGGCATTTTCAGCTTTCAAGCCAACTGCCACTGTAGTTCTTCCACAGCCGCTATTCTGATTTTAGCTGAGGGTTAGCAAGACTTTTATGCAAGACTGTTATGTCCAAGTTTGGTTCAGTTGATTGCCAATGCTGAACATTCATATTGTATGTGCCTGTCCACATCACCTTTGGGAACCTCTGGAAATTTCCACAAGCAAAGTAGATTACAAACTGTACTGAAAATATAAAAAACTGTAATGAAAATATCATCATTTTGCCATCTTTGGCTCACATATTGTGGTACAAAGAAATAGTAATCATAGACTACTAAGCAATTGAAGGCTTGTAGTACACAAAGAGTATAATGCAGTTTCTTACTTTGTATACACTTGCTATTGTGGTCACAGTAAGCCACCCCTTGGTAATGGCAAAAGAAAACAGAGTAAATGTCGTCTTCTCTGTGATTGTGCCTAGCTTTGGCCATAATGAAACATTGTGTAAATGTCGTCTTCTCTTTGATTGTGCGCAGATTTGGCCGTATCGGCCGTCTGGTCCTGAGGGCCTGCCTGGAGAAGGGCATCAAAGTCACAGCCATCAACGACCCCTTCATCGACCTGCAGTACATGGTGAGCTCCAGGAAACACTCAGACATTGCTCTTCATTAAAAGGCAAATACCGTCCCGTTTACGTCAGCAGACGCTGCAGCTGGGCACTCCTGCTGTGCAGCCCACACAAAGTGCAACAGGACATACAAGGAGAAGGGAACAGTGTGTTTAAAATTAAGTTATAGTGCACTTGATTAACACAAGCACTGCAGTTCAGTTCTGTGGACAGAAAGCATGAAAAGAAATTTGTTTTGTCATGGCTAAATTAAAAAAGACGTTTGCATGAGCTGTTTTTGTAATGTGTTTGTTTTTGTTTGTTTTCTTTCCTGGTCCACAGGTCTACATGTTCAAGTATGATTCCACCCACGGCCGTTACAAGGGCGAGGTGTGCCACGAGGGTGGCAAGCTGATTGTTGATGGACATGAAATCGCTGTTTTCCAGTGGTGAGTAGCCTGGTCTTAAGTTTGTTTCTGGGTGTGTACAACTGAACATGACGTATAACGCTCTGTCTCTAAAAAAGCCTTGTGTACTGGTATAAATTCCAAAATATTGGCATCGTAGACTGGAAGGGAGAGAGAAGGAGAGAGAGGGAGCGAGAAACCCTGAAGTTCTCACTTGTTTTGTAATTAACCTTTAGCGGGTCATTTAGCTTCTTATTAAGTAATTACACTTGATCTGCTCACATGTTCTCCTCCTCCCATCCAGTATGAAGCCAGCTGAGATCCCATGGGGCGATTCTGGTGCCCTGTACGTGGTGGAGTCCACCGGTGTCTTCCTCAGCATCGATAAAGCCTCTGTAAGTAAAATACACCTATTATAACACTATTACAATTTGCCACTTTTTTGAAGTATGTTTTAATAAGGAGCTACTATTGATCTTAAAATTCATTTAAATTAAATGTCTTTATTTCGCCATGTACACAGGTACTAGGAATTTTGATTGGTTATCTCCATGCAGGCTGGAGCATGTTTATTGTGGATTGTAAATGGCCATGTAAAGTGCAGATGTACAGACCTGTTGTTCCTACTAGCAGGCTATGAACTGTGTAGTTCTGTGGTCTGGACCTGAACACACCGTGAAAATGAAAGAAAAGCCTTCACAAGACGACATCGTCAACAATATCGCCAAAAGAGGCTAGTTAGCATGTGCCAACTGGGCTGTTGGTTTGCAAGGTTTTTGCATGCTTTTTAGATAGCACTAACTTTGCTAGTTTTCCACCAGAATCCCAAAATACTGCTTAAAAAAACAGAATTAATATGCACCCTTACTCACTGTGTGGATTTATATCAATAAGAGGAAATAATACCAGTGTGTTTGATGGGGTCGATAATGCTCATGCCATCTTTGACTTGTTGTCTTCAGACCTTTGTGAGTGTGATATTGAGTTATAAAAAAGTATTGTGTATCTAGTAAAGATGTACCGATCGATTGGCTGTTGACCAGAACATATAATTGAAGTTTTCCATTATTTTTTTTTTATAAAAATGTAACTATAGTTCTTAAAAGGAAAGCTAATCGGCAGATCAGACTGAGAAACAATCAGAAATCGGAATCGGCCAAGAAAATTGCAATCGTGCATCTCTAATATCTAGATGTATTTCTACATTATGACACATATAATGGATCTGTTGTTGCCATGCAACTGTTGATGAGCTCATTTTGTGAACCACTATGAATCCTGCAGTTGTTTGTTACCATGTGTATGTATCCTGTAGCACATGAACTGAGTTCTTTTCCCTTTTTCTGTGGTTCCTCTACAGTCTCATCTGCAGGGAGGTGCCAAGCGTGTGGTCGTGTCTGCCCCCTCCCCCGATGCCCCCATGTTTGTGATGGGAGTCAACGAGGACAAATATGACCCCTCCAGCATGACCATTGTCAGGTTAGCATGCCGCCATACATCCTATTGCACAATGCAAATAAATGATAATTATTATATATCTTATTATATACTATTATATTATTAATCTATTTACCTAGTTCCTCAATAAGATATGTATATCATGAGCGGGCCCATAACCATGATTGGGTTTTTATCCACAGCAATGCATCTTGCACTACCAACTGCCTAGCACCTTTGGCCAAGGTCATCAATGACAACTTCGGCATCGATGAGGCTCTCATGGTAAGTGATAGTCTGTGTAGATATCTGTTTATGTCTGCAAAAATGTGCCCATATTTGTATGGATATGTTTAAGTTGCTTTATGTGTGTATTCAGCTTGTGCATCTTCACAAATGTGGACAGATTACTTGATGAGTTGGTCTAGGTGCTTTTGTTAGTTTTACATCTGTGTCTCTATATTTTCTCTGTCAGACCACAGTCCATGCCTACACTGCCACCCAGAAGACCGTGGACGGCCCCTCTGCAAAGGCCTGGCGTGATGGACGTGGTGCTCACCAGAACATCATCCCTGCTTCCACTGGAGCCGCCAAGGCTGTTGGCAAGGTCATCCCCGACCTCAACGGGTCAGTATGCGCCAACAGAGCACTCCTTCGCTCCGAGACATCCTTCCATCCCATTGCCATCCCATTATGGCCTAGTGTAGAGCTTCTTTATAAAAAATAAAACGTATCAAGAGTTTTTGACGTCCTTTAAAAAATGTGGCCTTCCAGGCTTGGAAGGCATAATTTCTTTTGGCCTTGGGAGTCTCACCTCTCTGTTTTTGGGAAGTGAAACGGAGACTAACAGCTTCCTCTTTATCTGTCACCAATGCAGGAAGCTGACTGGCATGGCCTTCCGTGTTCCTGTGGCCGACGTGTCTGTGGTGGACCTCACCTGCCGCCTCACACGGCCAGCCAGCTACGCAGACATCAAAGCGGCTGTGAAGAAGGCCGCGGACGGACCCATGAAGGGAATCCTGGGATACACAGAGGACTCCGTAAGTTTGGGAGGAGGTCTAAAGCAGAAAGTATAGTTATATGCGAACGGTGCGGATTTGTTACATTTCGTCATCAGGACAGTCCATATTTACAAACTTTTTTTCAAGAGAAAATGAAATCCATTTACGCCTTTTATTCTTTTAGCAGAGGCTTTTGTCCAAAGTCATTTACAGTGTAGATTTTCATTAGTATGGATATAGTCTGTTTCCTGTTACTGGGAACCTGCAGATAAAATAAGAGGTTTGTTTATTCAATGCCTCAGGAAATAATGCCTCATAATCATAGCTGATTAGATCGCCACCAATCGTATTTTTAGGTCAAGGACAAGTAAACGGTTGTGGAGGGGCAGAGACAACTAAAGACCTATAAAAAATAGTAGTCTTTGTTGTTGATTCACACGACGTAAAGATATTGTTTGTATCATTGCGATTTACCTAGTTTACTGAGAGACGTATCCGCAACAGTCAAACTAGTAAGCTTTGGGGACACGATGCGCACGTCCTGGTCTAGATTGTGCAAAGGCTTGTCCACAGAAGCATACTTGAGGCCTAAGAAGGTCTTGAATGAGGCTTTGAAGTTTTCGATGGCCCCCCATGCAATGCTTATGTGTTTCTGTATGTGTCTTTGTGCTTTGAAGGTCGTCTCCTCTGACTTTGTCGGTGACACCCACTCTTCCATCTTTGATGCTGGTGCTGGAATTTCCCTTAATGACAACTTTGTCAAACTCATCTCCTGGTGAGTCACCTTGCATTGTATTAGTATGTTTAGCGCTCCTGTTACCATGGTATCAGTTATAATATTCCTACTGTGTTATAAAAACGAATGCTAATCTATTGCTCTCTGTCGCAGGTATGACAACGAGTATGGCTACAGCACCCGTGTTGCCGACCTGCTGTTGTTCATGCATTCCAAGGAGTAAGCGTCTGCCTGGATCCCCACCTCCGTCTTAGAGAAGAGGCCACATTGGGACGACCATTCCTTCTTTTACACACCCTCACTTCATAGCTCAAGCCATAGTGAACCCCTCACTAGCACCCCCTCTTCCTCTCCTCCAAACTCTACAAGACGACAGTCGTGTCTGTAGCAGTCTGTGTGTGAATCTTAGTTTGTTCCTTTTACAAATGTGTCCCACTTGGAGGGCGGAAGTTATGAATTGACAGTATTTGTGTCTGTGTCACCCCCACAAGCATTGCCGTAGATGTTCCCATACTGGGTGTTGCCATGTTATATTGGTGTTTGAGATTTAACAGTTAAGAAGAAAAGATGATGGTGAAGCTGTAATGTGATTAAAGAGGAAATCTGAAATAAATATGTTTCGAAAAATACCAAACATACTTTGTGTTGTCCTATTATTTTTGCTTGTCAAGATGTGTTATCAAATACATCATATAAATAAAAATTAAGTGCTATAATTATGCTTTACATTTATTATTAAAATGTTCTTACACTGGCGGTTTAGTCTCCTTTAATAAACCTCCTTTATCAATGTATTACTTGAATGAGGGGATGTGTCGTCACCCAGTGGGATCTCCCCCCTCCATTTTGATTTAGTTCACTTCTGTGTAATGTGGCCTAAATAAGCTTTTAGGGACATCTAGTGGAGGATGTTAACCACACTGGTTCAACAGTCAGTCTGCCATATTTGCAGTTCAAAATCGCCTGCGTTTTCAGTAGGCCAAAGTGTTCCCACTAATGCATGTGATGAAAGTAGACAGTCAAATTCGGAAATCTCAGGTTTCACTATCAGACTCCGTTCTGACACAACAGTTACCTTAATAATTTGGACAGCCTACGTCTGAAAAATATATGCCCAGTATTTACCAGTACCAGATGTACCGGACAAAAGGTAACAAATATGATGGAATTAAACTGATAAAGAATGAGGTGTGGTACAATGTCCCGAAGAGATCATTCGTGGTTTAGTCACATATGTTGTCTCAGTACATGGTATGTAGCTGTTTTTCACACGGGGGAGCAGGTAATGGGAAAATGTTTAATTGTCTATTGTGTCTACAGCATAAGAGCCAAATAACAAAAATCCACCACGTTCAAACACTTGTATACAGCTATACTGTAGTGTATAGGCCTACTTTTATTTATTAAATGATATTGTAATGTTGTAAAACATGAATCATTAGGAAACAAACTTAAAATATACAGGAAAACTACTCAACAACCATTAATGATTATTAAGGAGCCATCGAGGAAACAAATGTCTGCTACCTGCATTTTTTTTAATTATATCATAAAAAAAATGACCATGTCTATTCATGTCTATGATCGCGATGGTCTGTGGAACGACCGTGCAAGCCTCTTGTTTGAGTCGGTAATTTTTCAGCGTGGGACCAACGTGGGACACCAGCACTTCCGCCTCGAGATCAGCTAGCTGGTCCGGCTTCGGCTACCACCATATTACACCGTCTAGTTCATTCATACTTGCAATATTCAAGGCTGTTTCTTTCAGTTCATTGCCGGATTGTGTCATAGGTAAGAAAAGCGAAATTAATTAGACATTAAAGCAGAACAAATGTAAGCATCCTAGCCTACATGTATCACCCTAGCTAGATAGCAAGGTTGACAAGTATGTAGTTGTGGAATCGAAATGTCATGTTTGTCTCTCGATAATGCTTGTTTTAAAGATGCTATAGGTTGATCACTTCTTGCCTTAATAACCCGTAGATATATATCCTGAAAACATGAACAGAGGCTGCTACGACATCTATCTTGAGAGAATCTGCTGTGGGGTGTCTGTCAGCCGTGATGTCTCAAGTCTGTCCCTGGCAGATCTGCCCGATAAATAATACGTATTAATTGGATGTATTGAAATGTTTATCTTCGACAGGGTGGTGGACCATGACGCTTTTTCACTTTGGAAATTGTTTTGCTTTGGCATATTTCCCTTATTTCATCACATACAAATGCAGTGGGTTGTAAGTATCAACATAACTCTTTCTTAGCTAGCTCATTCATAGTATTTTGTTCTTTGAAATGACAACCAAATTAGTCGAACATATCTGAAGGTATTCCCCTGGGACAGGATGACCTTCTCATGTAAGCAAAATATGAAAGCTCCCAAGCTGTTTGATTAAATGTTAAGTGAACTGTGTGGCCAGACCAAGCACATGTATGGCTTTGGTCTACATTTTAATCCTCTTATGTTGTCCACATGCCTTATGTTTCATTGCAAGGGTAAGTGTAGTTACCCTTGTAGCGCAGGGGTGAACCCCACTGCCCAGTTTATATTTCTTTGCCTAGATGCAGATTACATTTCTGTACGCTATTTGGGTCTAAACCAATCCATGACCAGATTTAATAATCATTTTATGGCTCCGACTAGCCTTTGCCTTTGTTCTGAGAAATAACTCACTGATGTTGTTTTTTTATTTTTGAATACTGCATTAGTACCATAGAAATCAGAACCTCAGAAAATCTTTCTAAAATATTTGACATTAATGCTACAGTGTTTATAACCTCTTTGCTCACCCAGGTCTGAATACAATGCTTTTTGGAGATGTGTCCAAGCGGGGGCAACTTACCTTTTTGTGCAGCTTTGCAAAGTGAGTAGCTGTCTTCTGTCTCGCATCTGTGTAACATTTTAACAAACATAGATATGGCAGAAGCACCCCTTTAGGCTTTCAATGTATTTATTATTACCATGTTATAACATCATATATAATCACATATCATATACCATCCTCTGTCATGTTGCTGTCTTATAGCATCTGCTAGAAATTTGACTTCACATCCATCAATGAATGGCTCCTCAGCAACTCAAAGGGTTGGCCCCTGGTTAATCATTTCACCATGTTTTCAGATGCTGTTCCTGGCAACGTTTTTCCCTACGTGGGAAGGAGGGGCTGGTGTCTATGACTTTGTTGGGGTAAGAGAGTGGCCCCGAAAGATGTATGTATGTGTTTCATATTCAAAGCCAAGTGGGTTTGGAAACTAGGCTATTTCTTCTGTCATTGGCTCTCCACCAGTTAAGCTGTTATTTACAAACAGTGAATAGGGCCTCCATCCAGCTGTTGGCACCCTTGCTAAAGAGGATGGAAAATGATGCTGGTGTTAACATTGACAAAATTACCATTTTAAACATTAGCATTTTAAGGGTCGACAATGGCTCAACACGTTACTGTTAAACCTTGCAAGGCCAATGCGGGCAAAAGAGTTGATTATTTGGGAATTATTTACATCATGAAATGCCAACCTCCCCCAGCCCCCGCCTGTGAGTGTGAGTCTCGATTTCTTTTGCTGATCAAGACTCATCATTCACAAGTTTACGAGTTTACGAGTCACAGTCAGGCAGTCATCAGTGATTTACTTCGTCTCACTGGTGTATAAAAAGCTGGTGACGCAGGGCCCAAATACATCCCCATAGAAAGGATTTAAGAGCATTCCATTGCAATAAGGCAAAAGTGTGTTGATTTGCACAAATTAGGGAATGGATACAAGAAAGTAGCTGCTCGACTTAAGACGTTTAGGAGATTCGTAGGTGCCATCTGATGTACATGGTCAGGTATAGTCAGAAGTGTTAGTGATAGGGGAGATTAAATCAAATAGAATAATTAGAAGTATACAATATTTGTTTCTGTTTTCCCTGTTGTCTTGAGCAAATGGGAATGGTAAAAAGTGTTTAATAGGTCCCCATTTATAACATTGTGCAAAACCTCCCATTTTTCTTGAATTTACAAGCGCCCTCTAAAGTTTTTTTGCAAAAGCTAGAAGTGTGAGGGAGTGGGATATCTCTGTCAGTATCTAGGTTGAGGGCAATACCTCTTATCTTTAACCTTCGCAATTATTCAATACAGGAATTCATGAAGGCCACTGTTGACCTAGCAGACCTGCTGGGCCTCCACCTCGTCATGTCTAGGAATGCTGGGAAGGGGGAGTACAAGATCATGGTAGCAGCCATGGGCTGGGCTACTGCTGAGTTGGTCATGTCAAGGTAAACATACATATGCATTTTTTCAACATGTATGCTAAATGTTCTGTTTTCTTTTGTGTGTGTGTGTGTCTGTGTCTGTGTCTGTGTCTGTGTCTGTGTCTGTGTCTGTGTCTGTGTCTATGTCTGTGTCTGTGTCTGTGTGCATTGCCATTATACGTGGTGCATACACAGGCTGTGCGTGATGATGTCATTTCTTACATGATTGTCAACATTTTCACAACAGGTGTATTCCATTATGGGTGGGGGCACGTGGAATAGAGTTTGACTGGAAATACATCCAAATGAGCTTCGACTCGAACATAAGTTTGGTAAGTAAGGTCTAGTGTCCTAAGGCAGATTCTCCTGTTTAAATTAATTTTTTCTTTGTTTTGTTTTGCACGATTTATTATCCAGACCTTCACCGGTCTTGTCATATCTCACATCAGCTTCAGTGCCCTCCACATTGACCACTCTCCTTCTGTCTGATTGGTCAGTGCCCTCCACATTGATCACTCTCCTCCTGTCTGATTGGTCCATTAATCACTCTCCTCCTCTATGATTGGTCAGGTGCACTACATCGCCATGGCAGCAGTTGTGTGGATGTTTACTCGGTACGATTTGCCAAAGAGCTTCCGTCTGCCTGTGACTGTGCTGCTGGGACTCTGTGTGTACAAGTCCTTCCTTATGGAGTGAGTAACTTCTTATACACACACACACACACACACACACATACACACACACACACACACACACACATACACAGCCCATACAGCTAGTAAGTGGATAATTGCTATTTTGGCCATTTTTTGCTATTTGCTAAGCTATGCTCTTATGCTCCTAAAAAGGCTTGTAAGTGGACACTAAAGCAAAAAGCACTCAGCCACAGAACAAAGGCTGGAATAACTTCTGTGCAAATGTAGGCAGCTATCACTGAACCACCAAAGTTGAAACAAGGGGGAGTGTATTCAATCAAACTACTCTTGACAGAATAAAACATCTCCAGGGTTGTTTTGCTGTGTGTTACATGCTTTGTGGAATGATAGCTATAGCACTGCACGTTAATATAGTACGGTATATCATCATGTCACTGCATGAATTTTGCAATACCCGAGAATATTGGGATAATTTTTAAATGCACGGAAACAAGTCTGCTTAAATCTCAGTTACTCAGTGAGATGGCTAGGAAACCAGCAAGTTGGGAATTCGGGTTTAAGAATCCGAGCAATAGCTGGTGTTGATATGGAACAGATACATTTTGGCCTCTGGTAAATTTTTTTGCTGTTTCGAGTTTGTCATTGTAAACAATGGAAAGCTCGACAAAATGCAGTGCAAACACAGCAACTTTAGTTGTGTAAGTTATTAGGGGTCTCATCACAATGATTGTTTAATTGTTCATAAGAGAAACTCTTGAACTAACTGTGATTTATACGTACTTTGATTTTGCCAACTTTTCGCAGCCCTGCGGTTAATACTTCAATACGAGGTCTCATGCCAGTTGACCCGGCTTTGAACTTTCCTAGCTATCTCTACCTTAGAGAACCATCTTAACCATGTGTACAGTAGCTGCTAGCATGTGTAATATAAACTCTGATGTGAATGTTAATTCGAGTCATACAGACGACACGCCCAGCCTGCCATGGGCTGTCTGTCTGTCTTGGCGTGTAAGTACATTCATGTTTAAAATGAGGATGAAATGATATCTTAAAAAATATATACATTATGATAGCCAATTCTTTGGCCTGCTCTACCCACCTCTAACCTATGTAGCCCACCCAGTGTGTGATGATGACAGGGAACTTAAAAATGGAGAACCTGGAGAATCATGGAAAACCTTCCAATATGAATATTTGAACAAAACACATATGCAACATATCAGATATCTTAAATATGAAATGTGAAAATATCTATATATAAGCTTATCTTTAATTCTTGCCTTAAATCGTGCCTGTGGTCGTACTGAAGCTCAAAGAGCTATGGAGGTTAACTAGGGACAGAGGAAGTGTTTAAAGACTTGCCATACCACTTGTTTGCATCAGAGCTACATTTGTTTCCTAAATACTGTTACATTTTCCTTTCAGCCTTATGCAAAGAGGAAATGTGCGAAGACTGTCGCAAACTCAAAAGATCCGCAATATTGCAGAACCACTCTCTTTTTTTATATATGGGCCATTCTACCGAATTCGTGTAATATGCAGTCCCTCAACAATAAAAACTATTTACAAAACAATTAGGTATTTAGGCATAGATATTTAATTAGAAAATGTTATGGTCTATATAAACCCAATGCATTACATGAGATAGTGATAAGCTAAATATATACAAAATCATCATTTATAGGGTACTTTCTATTGGGAAGTAGCTGTCCCCAACCCTGACATCTAAATTTCAATGCCTTTAAATAACCCTTTTCAATTTTTTTAGATTTTTTTCAATGATTTAATTTCAAAGATCTTTATGATTGGGTTGAAACAGAACTTGGAATATTTAGATTTATTGTGGGTTTAATTTTTATATCAATTTTCTATACTCAAAAAATCATGTCCCTAGTTTTCATGTCACTACCGAAACACAAGAGTTTTAGTCCATTGGCTGAGCCTGTGTTTTAGCCACGACTCTGCATTTTTGACCATGCAGTGACACTGCATCTCTGACCCTCATGGTTGAATGGTAAGTAGCTAAATCCCATAGTTTTTATATAAATGTGTTCCAAAGTCTGAAAATCGACGTGTAACCTTAAGAATTGTCACTACCGAAACGCATGTTTTCTTCAATTAAGTAAACCTTTTGGGGTTTCATGGAAAATCTTATGTTTGTATGTGTGTTCACCTCTTCAAAGATGTGTTTGCATGCCGTGTGCTTGTTAGAATTCTTTATTTATGCTTAAAGTTAGCTAGAATTGTCACTACCGAAACAGTCACTACCGAAACATATGGTAGTGACCTGATGATTTCAGTAGTGACAAAATGAATTGGTAAGTAGTTCAATCCCATAATTTTTAAATAAATGTGTTGTGTGGAATAAAGGGCGGCCCAGAGCACCTTTTGGAAGATTTTGGGAGAGAAATGAACATCCATCCAACAGTGCAGTCACTACCGAAACACTGGATGTCACTACCGAAACAGTGCAGCACTACCGAAACACAGGATGTTTTGTAAAAAATTAAGTATATTGAGTAATCAACTAAAATGTTATGATACTGATTGGATTAATGTATGTTCAATTTCATCAATGAACAACTCTGGAATCAATATGATCAGTATTTAGCATTTTACAAAGAAATATTGCACTTAGATTTTGATGAATTGTATAAATTGAACTTGAAAATTTGGTAAAAAATTCATTTTTATGGATTTCATTGTGAAAACCTTCAAGAAATATTTGTAAAAATACTCTTCAGAGAAGGGAAGGAAACACAATCTGAACAGGTCAATAATAATAATACTTTTTTACTATAGTAAATGTGATGTTTCGGTAGTGACAATTTTTGGCAGAGGAAAAACATTCCAACACATTCTGAAAATACAATATAAAAATTGACTGTTCTTTTACTAGATAAGTGTACTTTAGATATGGTACAATATACATACGGACAAAGTTTTGGGAATAAAACATAAAAAAAATCCAAATATTTCCGACCTGACTTTGCACCAATTCGGTAGAATGGCCCATATATTTAAATCCAAACTCCAGAATCATGCTACAATATCTTGTTGACTCCTTAACTAATCCAGTATGCTTTTGGTCTAGTTCAGCAAATTGCACCTCACAGTCTTTAAGCTGTCCATTGTGTGCAGTCAAAGAAACCTCCTGTGTCCGTAGACAGCCCTGGCCTGTAAATCTAGTGGCTCAAATAAAGCCGTCAACAATTCCAGCCTATCAAATAGTTGCGTCATGATCATGGAACGGAGGGCTCAAATTTGATTGGCTGTTCAGCTCAAGTATTAACAACCTTTCGCCGGAATTGTTGACTCTTAAGTAACCTCATTTATCAGTGGGCTGCGCTTTGTAAGTTCTTCTCTCTCTCTCTCTCTCTCTCTCTCTCTCTCTCTCTCTCTCTCTCACACACAATGAACTGCAGTTCTCCCATTCACAATGCACAGCACAGTCATTAAATTTCTTTCTTTCTCTCTCTGCAGATTGTTTGTCCACGTGTTTCTGCTGGGCAGCTGGACAGCTCTGCTGGTGAAAGCGGTGCTCACTGGTGCCGTCTCCCTCTGCTCCCTCTTCCTCTTCATCACCCTGGTTCACAGCAACTGAGGCAGTGGGAGTGTGTGTGTGCAACGCCTGGCACGCTGAACCTATCAGGAGCCACTGCAGCCGAGTGTTACTGAGACTGTATTGGTAGTCTCGGGGCGGGGGATGTGCGAGATTATTTAATAACTTAACCCATTTAACAGCGATGTCTCCGTGTGGTTTGATACTGTAGTCATTATTCTGATGTGCAGATGTCATTTTGTTTTGAGAAGACAATGAATACGTTGTTGGCTGTGACAATTTTGCATTTACTTATGGAAGTTGGACCAAGTTTATGATGGAAAAAATGCTGTATTACTAATGCCATAATATTTTGGATAAATTCTTAATGAGAAAAAAGACTTGACGTGTCCTGTGAATTTGTGTTTACTTTGTGAAGTATAGTACCTGTCAAGGTTTCTAAGTCTTGCCAAAAGCACTCTCGTTCAATGCATCACTGACATGCGTTCCATGAGGAGTGAGCTTAACTCGCTGGTATTCAAGGGCACACACACTCTGCTATGGTATTCAAGGGCACATTCTTGACCCTCTCTCTCCAGTACCTCTGGGGATCTACTGCAGGCAGCTGCACATCTGTACAGCCAATCAGATTTTGGCACCTTGAAAAATGGCTTGGACATAACATTTTTTTTTCTTTTCTTCTTTTTTTTTTTTTAAGACCATGACTGCACACCCAACCTTGAAAATATGTAATAAATTGACCTTAAAAAGATGTGAAATTCCTTGTGCTATTGACTGGGGACTGATTGACACCGCAGCTAAACCTCTCTATGTCACATGCAAGGACTCAAACCCAACAATTAAAATAAGTATTAAAACAACAGGGTACAGTCCAACCATAAATACTAAACCACAACAACAACAACAACAAAGATGCCTTTGTGAGCATCTTACTGGGGTTGTCAAGCGTGCACCTTCCCTCATTAGTGTTTCATTCAATTAGGCTCACTACTACACCACCTCACAGTCCCACCACTACCCCTGGTCACTTCAGGCACCAATCTTGCAACAGCAGGCTTCTTCACTGAATACAGGCTTAAACAAGTAGTTTGAGAATGTGACGCTATTGATTTTGGATATTTGGAGATTTGACTGTGGTTGAAAATACAGCTTCCAATTTGTGCTTGACCTATCAGTGCACTGTAATGTTGTTCTCCCCGCATGATGCCTTTCCCCCCCCCCCCGTTCTAGTTCATGGAATTTGGTCTGCCTCTGGGATTTGCCTTTCTGTACTTCGTTCTTTTCCCACATGGATCGTTTTACTGCTGCAGTGAAAGTCATAGAATGGCCCCTTTCAACGGGGAATATATGCTTTCACTCTGGTTAAACAGAATGTTCAAGCTCGCTCATGAATGCAAAATTGTGCTTTGTTCTGCGACATGTAAATACCTCCCCGTTTAACCTACTTTTGTGCCGTACAGGGTTTCCTCGACTTGCGGACAAAAGCGTTTTCATTGAAATAATATGAGCTTTGACTAAATTAATGATTGAGGCATCTACAAACAATACATTGTTGATCACAGGCTGAAAAACGATTGAATCAATTGGTACCACCTCTGTTCATTTTATACCTGAGTTCTGTCTCAAAACCGATTTGGGAGAGCGAGTCAGAATTTCGCTTGCCTCAATTCCCTTGCGTAAACTTAGCTACACGCAAGTTGCACCACCAAGTACAGGCAGAGAGTGGCTGGTCCTCCCAAACTACTTACCCACTTGAAACAAATTCGGATGCTGACCTGGATCAATCTTCCACAATGGAATCCAAGTATCTGAACTTCCATGGACTGCTACTTCCAAGAATTGCGCACTCTGAAGAGAGCATCAAATATTTCGAGAATTTTCAAGTCAACGACGACGATGTCTTCGCCATCACTTATCCCAAATCGGGTAGGTTTGAACATACATTTCATTTTACAGAGGGAGCCTAGTAGTAAACGTTTTACATTTTAAAAAAATCTGGTGTAGTTGGCAAACTCATAATATTAGTAGGCTGAACAAAACATAAATGTTTGGTAACGTTACTGATTCTGTATGGGATTAAAGATATTGTATTTAAAGAGGAGTTTGAGTCAATTTCCCAGAGTTTCTGAGGGATGCGAAAAGTGTTCTCAGTATTAGCGCTGAAAATGAATCGAGTGGTAAAGTCAGTCGTCAGAGCTCAATTAGGAGATCAAACTTTGCGCGATTGGAGGGCTATGTGTTGATCAATATGAAAATGTACCCTCCCAGAAAACAAGGGTGTATCGGTCCATCGGTGGTTAAGGTCGGCACCCCGTTGGTGTTGGGCCACCTCTGGTCCGCTCTCTGACCACCATCATCTTTAGTGTAACTGGACATGGATATTAAAAAAAATAACATAAAATGTTAGCAATTCCTTTAATTTCTCATTCATATTGGCATAATGTAGTTACAACATCTGTTGCTTAACAGAGGAAGTTCGTGGTAGCCTACTAGAAATCTCTTTAGTTACGCGTAACGTCTATAAAATGGCAAGGCAAGAAGTTAAACTGAGTAAAGAAAGAAAATGTTTTGAAAGCGAGTTGCAAAACGGTGGGCCGTTTGTCTGATAGCCTACTCACCAGCGGACCAAGGCGAAAGGTCAGCATCCCGCTCTGCCCCTGGGCCGACAGTGGCCCACTGTTTTTGGCTTTTGATAACACTAGCCTACATAATACCAACGAGTCTCTGTGCAAGATAAACACAATGAACAAAGTTCTTCTGATTGGAGTAGGGTGACCAGATTTGAGTTTGTGAAAAAGAGGACACTTCGTCGCGGGACCCCGCCCGCTCCTTTTGATAATGATTAAGGCGACCCATTCAGAAGTTACATTTAGTTAGCTGATTAACTAATACAGCAATACCTTTTTGTCCACTACATGGCAGCACACAACAGTAATATTTCCCCTCTTGTTACATAGCTAGAGTAGAAAGTTACAGGTGGGAAGCTATGGATGAAAGTTGCATCCAGGAGCCTCCATAAGCAAACATGATGTGGCTCCACATTAATTGATCCCACTCTTTCATTATCTACTTGTCTCAAATGATGTATGATGTAACATAGCTTAACAGGACACATGATATGTCCAGTAACAACATAAAGAAGGGAGCAACATATAAGTCAAAACCAGCTATATTTATTGACTGACCTTGAAAGTATTGGCTTACAAAAGCAAAATAAGTCATCACATAAAAAAATATTCAGTGTTAGTGCAGGAAGCTAACAGTCACACTGTGAAACCTATAGGAAAAGTGACAGTGGTATATAGAAATACAGACCGCGTTGGCCACTTCAAGACCGCTATTTTCTTTAGTTCCAATTCTTGGATGTATGATTTCCCTCCCTTTGTAGAAACCTGTTGAATGGATACATTTGGTCTAGGAAATCCTAATTGTTTTGTTGTCAATTTATCTTCATTAGTACGCCCACTAAAAAGGAGGTTCTGTCAAAGAGCGAATCTAGATGTTGCACTGAACGTGAGCCATCTTGACAGAATACGCCTGGTTAGGAGCTGTATGATGTAGCCTATTTATACGCTTTTACGTCCATTACTTAAGCCAGCGGTTCCCAAACTGGGGGTCGCGACCCCCTGGGGGGTCGCGGAGCACCGTCAGGGGGGTCGCGGAGAGATGGGCCAGTTTGCATTTTAAAAAAAAAATTTTTTTTTTTTTTTTTCTTTTAATATGAATCGATTTTTGGAATTCTATTAATCGATTCTGAATCGGAAGCACTTGAATCGCGATATGATTGTGAATCGATTTTTTTGCACACCCCTATAAGAATAATTATATGAAACATTATATTAAAATACTGGCGTCAGAATAGGCTTTTAATGCACAGCCACTTTGCAGAGAGAAATCCACCTTTGAAAAGAACCCCCTGTAACCCCACCCTTTGATTCTATATTTGTCGGTTTTTCCCGCCATCGAACGTCAGTCTGATAATCGGCCCGCAGTGAATAATTCAGTTTTCCTCAGTGACGACCATAATTCTATCTCATTGATTTCACGATGGAGAAATTTCTCGCACTCGGTCAAAAAAGAAAGAATAATAATAATGATTTTGAACATCATTATGCATAGTAACATTACTAAGTTGGGGGGGGGGGGGGGGGGGGTGCTGTCGCGCGGGGCGGGGGGTCGCGAAAACAGTCTCAAGTCCAAAAGGGGGTCCCCCTGAAAAAAAGTTTGGGAACCACTGACTTAAGCGAATTTTATACTTCTCCGATTTCACGGAGTTGGACACAGGGAACGCCTCTCCGATTTTAACCGCTCTCTCCGAGCCCTCTCCGAGCCCTCTCCGAGCACCTCGGAGTGGCTGTCTTGCGCCTCCTAATTTTTCTAACTATCCCGTACGAGAGCTTCTCCAAGTTTTGCTCAGAGAGGGTTCGAAGTATTATAAATGTATCTTTATGACACAGCATGAAGGTGGGAGCCCTCTGGGAAGCCATAGAGAATACATTGAGAGCTCTGTTTTATGAAAAAAAATGGATTTAACATGGGAGTCAATGGGAGAGGTCTGTGGCGACTCACTGCTTAGGCCTGCTAGCTAGTTAAGGTCTGGGTTGTATGCATATACAGGTCCGTCGAATGGAGGAGTAAGAACTGCTCCTGAATGACTTCTTGTTGGAGCTTTAAGGTGAATGTAGACCTAATGTTGCTTTCGACACACATAACACTGGTGACTTAAATAGTGTGCCTTCAATTATCAGCGTACTTTAGCGTACTTTCGTGTCCTATTAGAAACAGCTTTTAATTCTGTGTGAAAACAAATCAAATCAATGAATTAATCCAGGGAAGGGAATGTATGTGCATGTTGGTCAATTCATGCATTTCTTTGTGCAGATTTTTCCTACATAAACCACAGGGCATGCACATACCTTTACAGCAAAAGACGGAAATCAAACACTTTTGTCACCTACGGTTTTCAGACATTACTGGCCAAGATGTAGAATTGCCTATAATGAATATATTGGATACGTAAATCAGCTCCCATTTTACTACGGGTCATGAATGCAGCATGTTTGTAGAATGTAGCGTTTTTTTTACTTACACCGCATCAAGGTTACAACATGATTCAGGTAATATTTTATAAATAACTTTAATTATGTCAACATTATTATCTTATAAATAGGGAACTAAAGGTAGTATATTTAGAATGGACACCCGCCTTTTAGTTATACCAGGAAAAGACTGTTGATGCTTTTGAGGTTTTTCCATTTTTGTCAGGCACCACGTGGATGCAGGAGATTCTGCCTCTGATCCTTAATGGAGGGGACTTTACCCCGGTGAAGACGATCCCAAACTGGGACAGAGTCCCTTGGCTGGAGGAAACTCGAGCTGCTCTAGTCATGGATAAAATGACCCCGCCAAGACTGATGGTGTCACACATGCCTTATGAGTTCATGCCTCCCTCATTCTTCTCTTCTAAAGCCAAGGTAATGATGCTCATTCTACTCCAACATCCTCTGAACAAAATCGTATTCCGTAAACAGTGCATAAACTTTAGTTTAAAGTACAGAGAATAGTATTGTTGTTCACTTTGTTAAAGATGTACTTGTGAATTACAGGTTCTGGGAGAGTAATTTAGGTTGATGCATGAGAGAAAAGTTAAAGATTGTACAAATATATCATTATATAATCTGTGACATTTCATCAGTATACTGTCCATCTTAATAGCATTTGCTTTGTCTGTGCACAAAATCATGTGTATGCTGTCAACTTTGAATATACATTTTTCACAGATTTTGATGTGTTAAGTCTAAATGCCAGTTTGGATATTGACATGGTCTAATTTGATGCTGTCGTGGAAATACACTGTAAATAATGACATGTTAATTGTAAATTCTCTCTGTGAAAGACTGTATATATGCTCTTTCTCAGGCAATATATGTGGCACGCAACCCTAAAGATGTTTTAGTGTCATCGTTCTTTTTCCATCAAATGGCCACTTTCCTTGATGATCCTGGCACCTTCGATGAGTTTGTAGATACATTTCTGGCAGGGCAAGGTGAGAATATACTTTCTCAAGACTGAACTAGAGAGCAATGTCTTATGCATGATATATAATGTACTGTATGCACACTATAGTATTAATATATTACATTTCTGCTTAAGTGCTGTTTGGGAAGTGGACTGACCATGTGAAGAGCTGGAGGAAGGCAGATCTGGGTGATAGAATTATGTACGTCACCTATGAGGAGATGGTCAAGGTATAAGACACTTGTTTGGAGGTATTTAGAGGCATTCAATATCTCTATGAGTTTACCCATCTCAGTAGTCACACGGTTATTACTGTTTCCTCCAGGACCTAAAAGGAGTTGTTAGGCGCTTTTCTGACTTCCTTGGTCAAAAGATGAGCGAAGAGACTCTGGAACAGGTGGTCAGTCATTGCAGCTTCAACACTATGAAGACCAATGCCATGTCCAACTACTCACTGGTGCCACAAGAGGTGATGGATACAAAGAAGTCGGCTTTCCTTCGTAAAGGTAATGATAGAAGGGAGCCACAAGATGGCCCCATTAAATATTAAACAATTTTAAATGAAACATTTCATGTTTTTTTTAGATTTTCAAGGTATTTATAACAGTTTTTCTTCACGTGCAGGCATTTCAGGGGACTGGAAAAACCATTTTAGCCCTGAGCAGGAAGAGAAATTCACAGCTGCCATTAAAGAGGAGTTGAGGGGAAGTAACATTCCGTTTCCCTGGGATGAAGACCAACCTGTAGCTGTATGACAACGTCTCAGTAGATATTGTTTTGTCTTTTGAATCATTGAATGGACTGCCATGTCATGGTATGCCCTATTGTCTTAACAAAAAAAAAATACATTGTACCTCCAAAGCCCTGTATTTATAAACTAGGTGCTCTTAGAACTAAGGCAGAGACATCAGTTTTCCGGCCTTATAGCAATTTTTTGTGACATCATGTGTCATGAATGTTTCCTAGAAGCCATGGTGGGCTTCAGCCGTTTTTATTTCAAACCATTCATTTCAACACATCCGTGATACTGTGACACTCTGGTCTGTTGCAAGTGGATCATTGCAACTCCTCATTCACTTGCTGCCAACATGAATGTACCAGAATTCTAGAATTCTCTGTCAGGCTATCTATCCCCCTCTTCTGTTGAAATTATCTCTGCCAAAGTCAAATGCAATTTCTTTAGATATAATTTCCTAAACTAATTCTTAAAAGGCGTTAAAATAATCTCACAGGGGAAATTGTATGTTTATCTGTTATGTCAGTATTTAGCATGCATGCTTTATGGTGCCATTTGTCATTTTAGATTAAAACATCTTATTTAGTTGATTTTGTGTTCCCCTTTATTTTTCTTGTCATTTTATAGATATGTTCTTATTCACTTGAATTGTATGATTATAGATATTCCTACAATTATGAATCCATTTATTTTAGGTTACACCTTACCTCAACTATTCTTTGAGCAACAAAAGTGATGAAAAGTGTTTATACAAATAAAACTGTTTAACATATTTGCTTTCCTCTTATATAAATGCCTTTGCTAAAATTACGGAGGCAGTATACATGAAACAGATACAGATACATGAAACAATATTCTTGCAACAATACTCCTCCTACTGCTGTTCCTCCTACTGCTGTTCCTCCTACTGCTGTTCCTCCTGCTCAAAAGGTCGTCCACTCACTCGATGTCTCCTGGCTTCGAAAGCTTACTTGAAATCAGATATGCCTCCACGTGGTGGCAGTAGGTATGCAACCATTTTAAATCGAATGTGAGGTAAATAATAAAGTAAATAAAATAAAGAAAAATAAGAAAGAGAAGTTGTTAAAAGTATTTTAACATCTTTAGTTCCAATTGCAGATCAATCACATGACCTCAAATGATGATGGGTTGACCTAAGGAGTGAGGTGTGACAAGTGGTCTCGACCTCCCCCCTCCCCAGGTCAACACCAAGAGCCTTGTCTCCATGGCCTATTTGAATAGACGGTAACACCCCTTAAACTCAGTGTATTTAGCAGACATTTCTTCACATGGAAAATCAGATAATCTTAGGTGAAGCTCTGGGCGAGTGTCTCAACAATGTGTGGCCGCCATTATTCAAGATTAAACCTGAATCTTTGACTGACCAAAAGCAAGAGGATGTTACTTGACCCTCCCCTCTCCCTCTGTTGACCTTGATCCTGTCCTGAAAGGGTCATGAAAATGGGTTTAGGCTCTGGGCTCTGTTAAGCGCCTAGAGGCAATTGTATTGTTATGGCGCTATACAAATTGAATTGAATTGAATTGAATTGAATTGAATTGAATTGAATTGAATTGAATTGAATTGAATTGAATTGAATTGAATTGAATTGAATTGAATTGAATGAAAATGCCTTCCAAGATTCTCGAGGCATATGCCTTAACTCTTGAAACTCTTGAAACAGCTGTGTCCTGTTAGGGATAAACCTTCATGATCATTGTCCAGTATACCAGGAAGATTCACTTGTCTGTGCTCTCTCTGGAACCTCACTGACAGAGCTGTCTCACAACTTTAAACAGAAGGAAGACTCTTTGCATCTGTCACCGCTTTGAATAACATATTATGACCTGAAAAATTGGTTCAGTAATTCAGAATATCACATAAAACAATGTATTTACATCCAACTTCCTTTGAGATGAAAGTAAATGTGATCTGTACCACATTTCCTAAACTCCATACTGAGTATCACCTATGTGCATTTACAGATAGGGGTTGAATTGCAGAGACAAAATGTCCAAACAAAAATACATCCAAATTATAACCCATGGGTCAATGCAGCAGATAGAGGTTATTTTGAGAACAGCTAACCTATGCATTTCATAACAAGTATCACTTGTAGGACTTTTCTTTGGTGAGAGACTCCATGTCTAGTTGCTTAGAGCCGTACTTAAGTTCACGCTGGGCTTTTGTGCCACTAACCTCACATATTTTCCAGTTCCATTATCTTGCCAGAACACTTTTATTTTCAGTCCCATTCAGTCAAGGTGGCGGCCCTAAACATGACAGGTTCCTGCGAGGCAATGTACCATCAGTTACATCTCGTAACAGGTTAACATTTCTTAACAAACTTGTAGGAAGTATGCAAAGGTGTCAGCAGGAGCTTCAAATGGTGGAGCAATGATGAACAGCACTGAAGTGTGCTTGTTAGCAACAATCTCACCACACTCCGCAGTAGGCCTAACCTTTCTTTTTTTTATCAGAAGACACTTTTTAAAGCTGTTCTTCCTCTTAGATTAACCATCAGTGCATGCACAAAAGTATTTTTTGTTTTCGACCTTTGTCTCGTGTTCCCCTCTGTTCCCTCCTCCTCTTCCTCCCCCTGGTCCACAGCAACCAAGTGAAGGGACCGGCATTTGAAATTTATAGTTGATAATTCAATGTAGTCAATAATTCAATGTATCTTATACCTAGTTATAATTGTTACTTTGATGGGTTGACCTAAGGAGTGAGGTGTGACAAGTGGTCTCGACCTCCCCCCCAGGTCAAAATCAAGAGCCTTGTCTCCATGGCCTATTTAATACACCTATTAAACTCAGTGTATTTAGCAGGCATTCCTTCAAATGGAAAATCAGATAATCTTAGGTGAAGCTCTGGGCGAGTGTCTCAACAATGTGTGGCCGCCATTATTCAAGATTAAACCTTAATCATTGACTGAATCATTGACTGACCAAAATCCAAGACTGTGTTGGTCTGCAATATGTGTTATAAAATGAAATACCATCACGAGGCAGTGGGACTTGGTGGAACTCCCGGCATGTTGAACTTATCAGGAGCCACTGCAGCTGTTAGTGAAATCTCAGGGGGGAAAGTTGGAAATTAAAGCATTTAAAAAAAATTACGGAATAGGGAATTTACTTTCTCTAACATTTAACTACAAATCATGCAAATCCCAACTGGCATTCATTCCATGTGTGGTCTGCTGAATACACTGGTTTCGGGGATATGCATATATGAATGTTGTCTTCTGTACTAAGTCCAGCACCTCTGGGACCAGTGAAGGAAGCTGTACATCTGTGCATCAAATCAGAGTTTTGGCTGCTTGTGAGTAAATAGCTTGGAAATCCGGCTCATCTTCTTAACATGACTAAGTAACCAGGCTTTAATTTCACTAATAAACTGGCTTGTTTTTGTAACAAACACTCTAAAATTGTGATGTTATTTTGAGAATGGAGTAGGTTTTGGTGAAGACATCTAACCTTCTGTAATGCAGTGTTTGTGCTTGACCAGACTGATATAACAGCACCATCTCAATTTTATTAAAACCAATGCTAAAAAATGTGCTTGCAATTTTGTTTGTCTCATATCCCACGCTCAGAGATAGCTGCTCACCCACATACACACACACAGAGAGAGAAGAGGCAGGCTCACCACAGTCAGTTCTATCCCACACACAGATGCGTCTGGTAAAGTTTCAACATGGAATGCAAGTATCTGACCTACCATGGGCTGCTGCTTCCAACAATATCTCACTCTGAAGACAGTCTGGAATATTTTGAGAAATTTCAGGTCAAAGATGATGATGTGTTCGCCATCACTTATCCAAAGTCAGGTAGGTTAATGGATAAATGTGCAGTAAGTAGTGTCGACTGCTTTCTAAGATAACCTCGGCTGCTTTAAAAGATGATTGAACAAGGATTTTATTCCAGTTTGGTCTCTGGTTTGTAGGCAGTGTGCACTGAGGTCAGTTTCACACTTTAATGATTTCGCAATAATGTTCTGAGGTATTTAATGTTGTCTTAAGGCATGAAAAGGTTGTTTTGAGTGGTTCCACAACGGTGCTCAGGGAAAGCTTAAGACTAACTGCACATGTTTGGAGAGCAAAGAAGACACCCTAGGGTGTATTATTTCTGAGTGCTGTCAGATTTGAGGATGTGCAATAACACAAAAAACTGCTTTGCAGTGATCTATGCACTGGCCAAGACCATGGCCATCGTCATTAATTATAACTGTGGAGACTTGAGGTCTGTGTCATTGTAAGGTCTGTAACTGTAAGAATAAAAAGGTAGTGTAGGGGAGAAAGACTCCTGTCTCAGGTTTGAGGGGGATGAACTATTTCAGATTTCCAATGAACCAAACTGATTTTTAAACAAAGGGTTGTTTTAAAGATAAGGGTTCGTTATTTAACAGAAGCAACTTACATAGGCATTGCAAAGAATCTGACCCAGGTTGGAAGGCAGTAATGCAAACCACTCCTCCACCAACACCCAGGTGCACAACACGCTACTGATATAATTAATTTCAAAACACTGTTAATGACTCATTCATCAAGTACCCTGTATTAATCATTTCCTTGTATGAATCATGTGCTTATGTAAGCAGGAACATGGCTTTTCTGTGTTTCTGTGTGTGGGTAACTTAGATTATTAGGTGCAGACACCACTTAGTCTGCATATGTGTGAGAGCATGTTTGGGTCAGAAGTGATAAGAAGGGTCGAACTGTGCTTCTTTCGACCTTGTGTAAAACTCCTTGCATGACAGAAAGCATAGTAAGATGACCTCAGACGTCAGAGACCCACCACGTGGTTATCCCTGCTGGCAAATTGTTTTGGCGCCAGAGAACGTTAACTTCTATATAAGTATATAAACCTTGTGTGATGTGTTTAATTTCGCTTCTCTCTCGTCTGTTGCAGTCAGGGAGTGAGCCTGGGAAATATGGGCCTCCTATTTCTTCTTATTAGGCATTTTTTATGTTTTGAGCATTGAGTCAGAATCAAGACAACTGTACTTGTTTTAAGTCTGGTCACACTAGTTTAAAGATATTTTTGGGTTCTTTAAAAAAAATCTTGGTGTGTCAAATTTCCCTGTTCTGTTGGCAGATAATTTTGCTTATTTTAAAGGCACCCAGTGCAACTTTCGAGGCTTAAAAATAAACATTCAATTTCTAGTCTTTTTTACACGTACTAAGTTTCAATAACTCCATACCATTACATACCGACATTCAAGCAGCAAAGATGAGACGTCGTTGTGTGGTGAGAACTGATAGAAAATCGATAACAACAACAATCGCCGCCATTTTCTTTATTTTTTGTATCCTACAATAAATAAAGCAGGCTTCCAGTCAATGGAAAAATGGCTTCTCCCCATCGGCGATTGTTGTAGTTTACGATCAGTTCTCACCACACAACGACGTCTCATCTTTGCTCCTTGAAAGTCGATATGTAATGGTATGGAGTTATTGAAACTTACTACGTGTAAAAAAGACTAGAAATTGAATGTTTATTTTTCATTGAATGTTTACATAAAGTTGCACTGGGTGCCTTTAAGTAATAAATCTTCCATTTTATTACTTATTTTCTTGTTTTTGAAAGCTGATTTTTTTTGCAGTGTACAAAGATCTGTTATAAAGTCACACTCATGCTCATATTCTACACAGAATACAGTACACACTACATAGGTCTCAAAAACGTTACTCACGGGCACTGCTTCGGCCCAGCGTATCAGTGTACAGCTGCCTCAACACAAACTGTAGTTCCTATAATTTTCGCTCAGAATAAGATATACAACAAACTATTTATTCTGTTGTTGCCAGAAGCGTCACTATTTACGATCACACACTTGGAATGAAATATCTTGTTATATCTTTCAGGTAATTCTTGCTCATTCTCTCACTTTCTGCAGCTGTCATATTACGCACTGCGGTGTGACTTGTTTAATACCATGATAAAACACAGGGAGGGGTTTGGTGTATGGAGTGAGGTCTTACTTGTCTGTTCCTCTCCCAAATGCACATGTTAGTATAACAAATATAGTGATCCGCTGGACCTTATACACATACACCACTGCAGAATAAGATGAAAAAACAGGAAGACTGTTTCACAGTGGTCAGGGGGGAGGAGATGGGGTATTAGTATCCTTCACACAAGATATCTGGAAAAGTCAGGTTAAGTCAGGTGCCGATTTGCACAAGCAAAAAGAGAAGCAACATTATTTTAACTTCTTTGTCAGATCCACCCTGACTCAGTCTCAAAACAGATCATTTCAACTTTTTTGTCAAATCTACCCAACATGTGTTATCAGTAAAGAGCCATAGACAGACTGGAATGTGTATCATTCTACAGAGCAAGAAGACAAGAAAAACGAGTAAAAAGAAAGTCATTCTAAAACTCAGTGTCTTCTGAACTAAATCACAATTATACTATAACTATTTCCCAGTTTATGTGCACCCATACTTCCTTCAAGACGTATACAACAGATCTTAATCTACTCTAAACACTTTGTATCTGTGCCATGTTAACACCGTACGAGTGAGTAGCAGGGTCTGATTTGCTACGTCGCGTATTCAGTCATTTCAGTCATCATCTCCTTACATGGTCTTTAGTGAAGACAATTAAAAACATTTACTTCTACTTGGTTTCATTTAGGACAAGAAACAGTGTGCTTTGCCTCTACATTTTTATAAGTTCAACTTCATGCAGTTATATTTCAAGTGCCCAATAGAGACATAAGAGCACAAAGATCATAAAAGACTTTCACGACTTTACTTAGTCTGTACTATGCACAAAGCCCCAGGAATGTGAAAGGATTGCATTATAGCTGTAAGAAAATTGTCATATTTGCAATGTTTTTAAAAATATTTATTTACCGAATTATCATTTCTATCACTATTTTGACTAATTATTGCTAACTATTATTACAAACACTATTATTACTATAATCCAAACGTGTGTTAAACGACCATGAACATCAAGTTCAACATTGGTTTCATGTTATTGCCATTACATTTGGAGACTCATCTCTCTAAACAACAATAGACAAATGAATGACACTAAGCAGTACTAAGACTATAATGCCAGTCCCAAAATGGAAAACTTAATGATGATGGCAAAAGTTTAAGACTATTTTAATATGAACTACTTAGATGACTTGAGCATTTGCAGTTGACCCCTCAGTTAAGATCGTTTGTACTATCCCTTTCTGAGATGTACTGTCTTTTTGTCAGGCACCACTTGGATGCAGGAGATCCTGCCTCTGATCCTTAATGGAGGGGACTTTACCCCGGTGAAGACGATCCCAAACTGGGACAGAGTTCCTTGGCTGGAGGAAACTCGAGCTGCTCTAGTCATGGATAAAATGACCCCGCCAAGACTGATGGTGTCACACATGCCTTATGAGCTCATGCCTCCCTCGTTCTTCTCTTCTAAAGCCAAGGTAATGATGCTCATTCTACTCCAACATCCTCTGAACAAAATCATATTTACTTTACTGCCCCCTGTTGTTGGAAACAGGTAAAAACAACTTAATTGGTCATCAGATCATAGAGAATTGCATAAATGACAGCAAAATAATCTGCACCGAATGGAGCCTACTTTGTGTATTCCTCCATTCCAACCGATTTCTCAGCCATTACTGCAGTTCGTGTCAACATGGCTTTTTGTTTTTATTTACGTTAATGTTGTTTTGTTTTTAAAGCAGCACAACGGATCAATAGCTATTCGCTAAAGGTATGCTAGCAGCTAAAACTAACGAAATCTCTTGAAAATGTGCTGACTTTGACATTATGACATACTAGTTACTCAAAGACTGTCCTTACACAGTCAAATATCAAGCAAGTGCAACACAAGACAAAGCAAGACGGCAAATAAGCTACTTAGATCGGCATAAAGTAAACAAGTCAGGCCGGCGGGCTGCGGCAGGCAAAACTACAGAACGCAGTTATATGCCTATGGACCCTGGTATGGCAATGGCCCGGAGGCGATTCTCCGTATTAAAAGTCATTGTAGCGCCCCAATTTTTTTTAAGCTGTTATTTTAAGGTTAAACTGCTTATCCTAACCATAATCCTGAAGTACAATTGTTGCATAATGGGGCTTTAAATAAAATGTATTTATATTTCGTCTTTATTTAAGGCTACATATTTATTTTAGGCTATATAAAACAATATTTATTTATTTAAGGCTATATGAATCACACTTAAAGAATAAAAGGTTTTTGTAAATGAAAATCATCAAGAAGGCCCAGCAGAGAATGTACTTCCTGCGCCAGCTCAGCAACCTGCCTCAGGAGCTGTTGATCCTTTTCTACACAGCGGTCATTGAGTCTGTTCTTTGCACATCCATCACTGTATGGTTTGGATCTGCAACCAAACTGGACAAGAACAGACTTCAACGGACTGTCAGGACTGCAGAAAGGATCATTGGTGCCAACCTGCCCACCATTCAAGACCTGTTCACATCCAGAGTCAAGAAGCGGGCAGGAAAAATAACTGCAGACCCCTCTCACCCTGGACACAAGATGTTCCAACTCCTCCCCTCTGGTAGGCGCTACAGATCTCTGTTCGCCAAAACCTCCAGAAACAAAAACAGTTTCTTCCCTCTTGCTGTCTCTCTCCTGAACAGCTAATCCCTCTGTGGCACTGTAAAAAAAAATAACTCATTGTACAATTACCCCTGCAACCATATTTATTTATTCCACCCTTCCTATATAACCGTCATTCTCATACCATATTGTATTTTGTTTATTCCTGCTCTTCCTGGACTCTTCACTTTGCACTATTGTTTGTAAATATTTTGTAAGACTTGTTGACCATTGTTGTACAAGTCCACTGTTGTATTGTATTGTTTTGCACTGCTGTATTGTTTTGCACTGTTGTATTGTTTTGTGTTGTGATGTATGTATATTTGTGTAATATGTGTAAGCACACCTGAGAGCCACTGCACCAAGACAAATTCCTTGTTTGTGCAAACTAACTTGGCCAATAAAAGCTGATTCTGATTCTGATTCTGAAACAATTTTTGCATCCTGGGGTTATACATTTTACCTTCACCAAACAGCCATGACATCAGGCTATGGGTAAGTTAGTTAATGTAACCATTTTCATATAAAGTCAATAAATAGTCAACAGGGTAAGACTTTCCTAACTGGTTTTTGGGAAAATGTATAAAACAGCACATCATCAAAACTACCTTGGCTTGGCTGTGTTCTATCACGCTTGGTTCCCCCTCTTTATCACAATTGCTTTGGTGCCAAGCCTGAAGGACACTGTTTGTACAGGAAAGTTGCAGTCTCTATGGATGACAGGCATTCCTGGCAGACAGATTTGGCCTTACGTTAGAACTTGAAGAGAATATGTTTTTACCAGGCTGATCTGTACCTTTGCGGAGGAGTTGGTCTCTGTTATAATCTACGTAAGGTTATAATCTACTTTCAGTATGGGTATTCTTCTCATTATTAAACAATAGGCCGTTGTTTCTCTTTAACAGTAGAACAACATGAAAGTGTTTTTAAGTTCAAGTTCAAGTCTTATATTGGCAGATGCACAAAACAACACAGTCAGACTGGGCACCGAAATTCTTAAGACAAGACACCGCAAAACCTACCATAACATAAAATAAATAACATAACAAAAGATCTATGTACTGTGAACATAAATTACACATATGATAAACCTATAATACACCTACTAAATATACAAAAAGAATATACAATACAATCTGCTAAACATATAATACACATATAGTAATCTATACTGAACTAATAGACCTATACTAACCTAAAGACAAATCAAGTGTTGGAGAAACAGGTTGTGCAATATTACAGATAGTGCCACCAGAAGTTGAAAGTGACAGTGTCTAAAGTGAATGATAATAGCTTAATGTGCAGTGAATATTACTGTTAATTTTGTTGGCGTGTGAAAAATGAGAGGAGAGTGATTTAGGCAGATTTTTGTGGTTAGTGCTGACATTTGTATAATAGATACAGTCAGTGCTTATTTTACCCAAAATGTATGCTTCACATGATTGCTTGAAATTTTGCAAAAAATCATTTCTGTCACCGTCACAGCACTGCAATAGGCTAGTTGTCACCGTCACAGCACTGCAATAGGCTAGTTGTGGATTCAGACACTACTAGACTCCATGCCACTCCAAATAACGGCTGAAGGAAGAGATTCCGACATTTCAAGACTCACTGCCTACTCATTGTCCACTTTAAATGTGTGGTCTGACTTTACCTTTGTGGAACTAACTACCATAATACAACAACACACTCTGATTTTAAACAAACTTTATGAAAGACCTATATATTCTCCTTCTCAGGTCATATATGTGGCACGCAACCCTAAAGATGTTGTGGTCTCATCTTTCTTTTTCCATCAAATGGCCAGTTGCCTAGGTGATCCTGGGTTGTTTGAAGAGTTTCTGGATAAATTTCTCGCAGGGAAAGGTGAGATATTTTAATTTACCCAAGATAAGTTAAGAGGGAAATATTGATGGAAGAAAGTGGTACAACTTGTCCTGCTTGTTCCATTGAAGTGATGTTTGGAAAGTGGACAAGCCATGTTAGGAGTTGGAGACTCACAGATCTGGGAGACAGAATTCTATATGTCACCTATGAAGAGATGGTTGAGGTACGACACTTGCTACAAAAGTTTACATTAGGTACCTATTTTGTATTCATTTGTATGTATTATTGATTTTTATTTGTGTATACATGCCATCATAATCGTTCAATAACTTTGTATCTTACATTTTTCCTCCAGGACCTAAAAGGAGTTATTAGGCGCTTTTCTGACTTCCTTGGTCAAAAGATGAGCGAGGAGACTCTGGAACAGGTGGTCAGTCATTGCAGCTTCAACACTATGAAGACCAATGCCATGTCCAACTACTCACTGGTGCCACAAGAGCTGATGGATAACAAGAAGTCACCTTTCCTTCGTAAAGGTAATGGGAGACAGAAAATAATTAAAAAGGTGCATAAAAATACAATTTTAGTTTTTTTTTTTTTACCTTAGTATTTATTTTCTCATGTTTTTTCCTTCACTTACAGGCATTTCAGGGGACTGGAAAAACCATTTCAGCCCTGAGCAGGAAGAGAAATTCTCAGCTGCCATTAAAGAGGAGATGAGGGGAAGTAACATTCAGTTTCCGTGGGATGAAGACCAACCTGTAGCTGTATGACAACGTCTCAAGGAAACTCATTCCATTTTAATTACTGCATTTACTTACATGCAAGAGTATATATTCTACAACCCTGGTCACGATTCATGGCACAGTATGTGTAAAAGTTACTTGGTAAAGGTTGTGTGAAAGACAAATACTGTCTGAAAATGTGTGGTTATTTCTTTGTATCTACATATTACCCACACTACATATTGAAAAACGAAGGTGTTATCACATAATTTTAAAAGAAAGGATTTCAATGTCATTCAATACATATTTAAAAGTTACTGTAGGAATAACATTTATATTGTTACTAATATTTCAACATAAACAATTACTGTATCTAAGCAACTTATAATTACTTCATATTTGTATACATTTTTTTTATTATTATTAAAATCAAACATGATAAAGCAGGTAGGCCTATTTAAGGTAATTTATCTGCAAATCCGTCCACTGTCTTTGAACTGCAAATGATGATGCTGACAGAAAGATCACATCTAAGCAACTCATTTGCTCTTTTGATGACACAAAACTCGAGATATGGACTCAGTCAGGACTCCTTCTTTAGGTGGTGAATACATGCTGCTTCATTTGACCACTGAGAAGCGCTATGATAATCAGCTTTTTATCCTCCTAAACTTGATGGTATAAAATCTGAATCCCGTTAGTCTACTTTGTTGGACAACCATGAAGGCTATTCAGAAAGAGCCCTTACCCAATGAACCTTCAGCACAGAACATTTTTATTAGTGTTGCCTGACATTTGTCCTCACTTGACGTAAGCAGCGTCAGTAGCCTTTGGCAGCCTACGCCGTGAGCAGCTTCTCGAAGATTTCTTCAGAAAGTGAAATACTTACCACCTTCTTTCTTTTAACCATCGTGCATTTAACCGTCAGTCTTCATTCATCGTATCTGCAAACGACCTATCCAAGATGCAAAAAGACGAAAAATATACAGTATACCACGGTCTTCTCTGCCCTAAGGAGACACATTCCATGGACAGTTTTCAATACTTTGAGGGATTTAACATGAGAGATGACGACGTTATCGCCGTTACATATCCTAAATCTGGTAAGACGTGGATGTTATGAGGCTGTAACTTTGCAGGATAATTGTTTTCTCAATAGATAATTTAAAACATTACTTACATTTTGTATAGTCCTTTTAAATCTAATTCCTGGTGCCTTATTCTGCACGTTGTGACAGAAAGATTACAGATTTTACACAAAATGGTTCAAGAATATTTGAAATGTAAGATTATTTCACTTGGCAAATGAATAATACGTGTGTTGAATATGTCACTAAAGAATAGCTTTTCTATTTAGTTTCTATTTGAGGGAGGCGCAGTAGATGAGCAGACAGGCAAAGAATTTGTATTCATGTGTATACATGTCTCTTCTGAGATGCCCAAGATAGCTGCACATAACCCTGAAAAGCCATGTTCATAGTAACATTTATTACAGGCTAAGTTTTTATGAATGGATTTGGCTTCAGGTACAATCTGGATGCAAGAAATACTTCCGTTGATCCTGAATGGTGGAGACTTCACCCCGGTCCATACAATTCCCAACTGGGACAGAGTTCCTTGGCTAGAGGAAACACGTGCTGCCTTAGTTCTGAACAACAAGCCCTCGCCAAGAGCCATGGTGTCCCATATGCCATATCACCTCATGCCTCCAACTTTCTTCTCCTCCAAGGCAAAGGTTGTTTGCTCAGTTATTGTACATGGTATTGTTATTGTAATTGCACTTCTACTAGTACTTTACTAGCACTTACAGAAGTACTTACAGTAGTATCTATCTATCTATCTATCTATCTATCTATCTATCTATCTATCTATCTATCTATCTATCTATCTATCTCTATCTATCTATCTTCTACTAGTACTTTACTAGCACTTACAGTAGTAGCATTCCTGCACTTTTTAATATTTCTTATGTAAAATAGTATTTATTGCCCCACTAGGTCTCTATGGCTCGTAGCTTGATTGTTCTCTCCCTTGTAAGTCGCTTTGGATAAAAGCGTCTTCTAAATGACTAAATGTAAATGTGAATTTAAATGTAAATGTAAATGTGTGTTACAAAAAGCAGGTAAATTGCATATTACTGTTAAAGTAATGGCCCTCTTATTTGGACATCATTTACTTGTTTTCCACTGTTAGGTCATATATGTGGCACGCAATCCTAAAGATGTTTTGGTGTCATCATTCTATTTTCATCAAATGGCCAGTTTTCTGGATGATCCTGGGACGTTTGAAGAGTTTTTTGATAAGTTTCTTGCCGGGCAAGGTCAGAAAGACATCATAGATGGAATCATATATTAGATCTGTTGATCCCAAAAGAATATAGAACTTACCATATCGCAATTGTTTTGTTTTTGTCCAAAGTACTGTTTGGAAAGTGGACAGACCATGTGAAAAGCTGGAGAAAAAACAATCTCGGAGACAGAATTTTGTATGTCACTTACGAGGAGATGGTCAAGGTGAGATCTCTGCACTTCAAGGGTTACTGCAGTAGGAATCTTAAAATTCTGTTATGCTGAGTGACCACTTTTCGGATGTATAATCAAATACATGATATAGTACAAATAAAATTTGATTGATTGATTGATTGAGATGTTTTCCTTTACAGGACCTCAGTGGAGTCCTTATACGCTTTTCGAACTTCCTTGGGCGGGAGTTGACAGAGCAGACTCTGGAACAGGTGGTCAGCCACTGCACCTTTACCACAATGAAGACCAACGCCATGTCCAACTTTTCCCTGATCCCTCGAGACATCATGGATCACGAGAAGTCTCCTTTCCTGCGTAAAGGTAATGATAATAGACCACGGCCAGTGAAGGAGAAAAAAAATTCAAGACAAATTAAGCATAGTTGTAGCTCCATGTTGTGGACCAATCAATAAGGGACATTACATTGACGCAACTGGTAAAAATTGTTACACAGTTATTTATGACTATGTGTTTTCTGATTTTTAAGGGATTGTGGGAGATTGGAAAAATCACTTAAGTCCAGACCAGGAGGTCAAATTCAACACTGTCATTAAACAAGAGATGGCGGACAGCGACATTCAATTTCCTTGGGATGAAGATTGAGCCATATGCCGGCTCAACAAAAGAGAACAAAACAGTTTTAATATTCACTTTTGGACTGATTTAATATTCACTATTTGTGAGCAGAACCTACAGTTTGCTAGACCCTGTCATTCAGATAAGCCTAGAGCTCTAGGTCCTCATTACAGAAAGGTATCACTTTAGGATGACATTTAGGATTTTTGGTATTACAGGAACATGTTTCCCAATTTAATCTTTTATCTTTATCTCTCAAACTTTACTTATTTTAGGATAGACATTTAGCTATTACAGGACCGTCCTAACTGTTTGCAAAATAGTTTTAAAAAAATGTTTTAAAAACAACTAGAGCCCTAATGTTGATTTAAGCGATATGTTGTAAATGACGCATTAATTAGAAAATACGCCAGGCAGCTAGAAAAAAACACTTGACAGGTACAGTTAAGGTTCTGCACAGACACTGTTGCACATGCTAGTGCTAGGGGCTAGTTTGGAAAAAGCCCTCAATGACAGATGTACATGCTTTGAGAAGTTACCATACGGTGAACAGGAAGTACGGGTCACTATCTGCCACTGCTTACAATGGCATGTATGTTTTATTTTAGGAGGCCAGGAAAAAATATGGCCAGAAGGCATCAGATTTCCTTTGTAAAAACAATGACATAGGATTCACACAAGATGGTGCTAACGCACCAAAATAACACGCTTGACAAAGTGACTGATCATATTGTAGTTTACTGCCATCCATGAGAGGAGTGTTTTGAATCTAAACTTTGCACAGTATGTCATTAAGAAGACAACCCAGGGAGGGAGTGTGATGCTCTAGGCTGAGTTCTGCTGCTGGGTGCAGAGATATTCACAGAACATCAATTTTGGGCCATCTTAACATTACTGCGGACCTGTGGTGGACTCAAAATGAAAAATGGGCACCTTCTACACGACACGGAGCCCTAGCAGCATGCAAAAAGCTATGATGCATCATGTGTGATGCAATAGTATTCATCCTTGATTAAGATTAATATTATGTTATGAGGTGATCCAGAATAACAGTGTAACCACAGCTGTGTGATACAAAAAAAGACAGGGAACTATGATCCTTTAAAATGTTTCTTTCACAAACATACAGTAAACAGTTTACCTAGAACAATCCAAACTAAACTAACAGCAGGAACGTTGCTAGTTCTACATTCAGGGCTTAGCCCAGACCTATAGAGAGGTCTGGGGCATAGGCCAACTTCCCTTGGATTGTTTTGTATTTTGGCAGCTAAATGCATTATTTTCATACAGATTGAGACAGAAACAGTGAGCCTAAAGACAGCCCACACATGGCCTGTTGTCTGTCTGACTCACATGACCATCTACAACATCACACTGCTTCTCCACATGAAAACACATTTATGGAAGGTTGCACTGACCCAGCCATGATATTGCCATAGGTTACCCATAAGACTCTTCAATTATGGAGGAACCATTTGAAAGGTTTTTATAGACAGAAATGACATTTCTTGTGAACATTTGAGTGTCGGAAAACACAACATCTGCCTTTGTTCAATAAACTGGATTTCATGGGCATGTAAAGAGTGCTGTCTGCGATAGACTTTAAACTAAGAGATATTAAAGAACTTTTCTCATCCTTTCTTTGTCTTTCACCTTGCTCCCGCCCAGACGGTCAGCATCAAGTTGGGTAAGGGGGCTCCACCCTATAGGGTAAACGTACCTATTAAGCCCACGTACCATATAAGCCCACTTGTGACTTCTGAGTCAAATAAAATAAAAACTACATCACCATTTTTGCTGGTTCATGGTTCTTCCAATGAAGCTGCTTGTTACATAAACTATACTTTTTATTGTAAACCAATCAGATTTGTCGATCTTGAGTTATCGAAGCACATGTGGGACATGTGCCTGCTGCTCCCAGGAGAAGACACCAAAAAACTTCATGTATTTTGATGCTCTGAAAAAATAACATTTCTGACGTATTTCTGCTCCTTCTTTTGGTCAGTACTCATTTGTTATACAAAATTAAGAGATTAGTGCTTTAAATAAAACATATGTTAGAATTTCACTAGAATTAGACATATATGTATTTTTTAAGTGAAAATATGCATATTGGCATACTAGCAAACCGCCCACATGCTGCATCAATACAGTTGCTGCATAGCATTGTTCATTGCAATGACATAAAGCATGATAAGCATGAATAGTTTACTTTTTTATATGCAGAATATATTATTTTACTATTAAATTGATAATATATGTGTGGGTTTATCTTTATTTATTTTTTATTAAACATTTTTACCAAGTGGGCTTAAAGGGAACACTAGCAAAAAAATCACACCATTTACAGCGGATGCAAATGAGTATAGCTAATTACTTAAATGCATGATCAATTGATTATTTTCATGTTATGTTAGTGCAGCATATATAGATTCATGGCATGTAGTTGTTTCTTTAATGTCATGTGTGTAGAATAAAATATTCTGACTTTTAACCAGATATTCACTGATGTTCCCTTTAAGCCCACCTGCTCCCATTAAGCACACTTAGCTGTGTTTCAATGGAGATTTTCTCCCATTAAGCCCACTTGGCTGTGTTTCAATGGAGATTTTCTCCCTTTTGACTTTTGAACCATTTCCTTGCCTAACTTTGACCTCACCTAATTACTGAAATTTACTCATGTATTAACCTTAGAATATTACTATTGAACCAGGAAACTGTCTTTCTTTCAGTCATTAGGTCTTTAGCTATCTAGATGAAAACAACTGCACTTTCAACCAGCTGTCTGGACCAGAAATTTTGGCCAGTTGTAAATGCCAACAGTCTAATGTAGGATAGAGATACAGACGAAATGGCAACACATATTGAAAGATGAAGTATTGAAGATAAATTTCCATTCTCATTTTGATTTTGTTCATGAATAGTTTTTTGGCTACATTCCTTAGAAGACATGTTGTAAGTTTAGCTTTTTCTGTGTTGAAAAGGCTGATCACGCATAATCACGCCTATTTCAAATGCCATTTGCAGGCCAGAGGAAAGGAGTAGAGACAAAATGAAAATAGCTATTGAGAGCTAAGAGATTGCATATTTCAATAGAACAAGTTTGGATTGTTAGTACTTTTTAATATGTATTTGTATTTATCAACAAATCATGAAGTGGGCTTATTTGGAACACCCATGGGCTTAAAGGGTACATAAAGTACCCATTAAGCCCATGCCAGACTTTTGACATATTTTGACAAATTAAACAATATAAACATTGAAAATTGGTATAAATGAATTATTGGCACTTCAAATGAGACATTAGACTATCATTTTAACTAAAATGTTCTCACTTAAATTTGGGCGGTATATATTATTAATGTCTGAAAAGCAGATTTGGTGGGCTTAATAGGTACGTTTACCCTACTCAGCTCTTGGCATATCAGCGTTTGTTCAGCGAGAAGGCAGCAATCAGTGGAACGCGTACAAACGGATGGCACCTAGGCTAACACATAACAGCCATACAGTGCAATTGGTTAAATTACTGTTTTGAATAGTGTAAGCCAAATTGTAATTGGGAAATCTAATTTAATTGATCTTTTGGTGGCTGCTGGAATGCTCGTTTTGCATTTTCTTTGAGTTCCTTCACAGCCTGGCCAATGTTTCCTGTTGAGGTGAGGGTGATACTGTAAAAAGGTAGTTGCATGTTTGATATATTTTTGATCTATTTTAAAGTTGTCAGTTTCCTTGTAGCCATGGAACGTTTTCTAAAGACAAGGACTTTGGTCTTTTTAGGATAAATGTTTAGGGCTCACGTCTGGCAAAAGTTTGCAATATGTCCATGTGGTGTTTCAAGCCCTCTTTGGATGGTGAATGCAGAACTAGGTCGTCAGCAAAAAGTAAAAACTTGACCTCTGTGTCTTGCAGTGCAAGTCCTGGGCCTGTGGAGAGCTGTATTGTGTTTGCCAAATCATGGATGTAGATCTTAAATAGTGTGGGACTGAGGTTACAGCCTTGCAGTACCCCCCTAATTTAAGATGCCATCTACTCCACAGGCTTTACTGGGCTGTAGTTTTTGAATCTTTTCCTCAAGTTCCAGTTTATTGCTTATTGATTTGTGAAGTGTTCCTTCCATATATCACCATTCTCAATTGCTAAACTATCTTCGGGCCTTTTGTTTGAAATGATTCCAGTTTGAATTAGTTTGAATCAATAGATTCCTCAATATCTTTCAGCTGCTTCTGTATATACTTAATTTTCTTTTATCTTATTGTATACTTATTATTCTTGAGACATTCATTATATAGAGTCGTGTATCTCTAGGTTGCCAGGTGTTTTGGTTTGATACTCTCAATGTTGTTCAATTGTCTAATTGCATTTGCCTCGGTTTGTTTTTTTGTTGTGGGCAAATTTGAGATTTGAGCCACATGGTCAAATATGTTGTTTAGATGGCATACAGCCAGGTTGGTGCCTTATTTGCCATGTAGGTAGTTTGCAGACAAGAACGAGTCCAGGAGTGACTGTACTCCTGGGCGACCTATTGACCTCTGATAGTTTTCAGAGCTGTCTTTACCCCAAATATAACTGGGTGCAATTCCCAGACCTTTTGTAGCTCTTAGGGGTCTTCGCTTTGTTAAGATAGCTTGTTATTTGACTATCGTCAGACAGCCGTGTCAGTGGCTTGACTGTGAAGGCTCTCAGAAAGGTCAAGTTCAAATCTGTGATGGCACAGTCCACAGTGTGAGCTGACAAAGTCAGGTCTTTCCCCAGCTCTAGAACATAGATCTCCACATATCATGACATGCCCTTTAATTTGAAAGTGGTTGATTTCTGTTTCTTGATAGAAGAATATCATATAATAATGTCGTAATCATTGCCTAACGTTATCATACCTGAGACTTGTCTGTACTCCATTGGACTGAAGAGCTAACCCCAAGCTAGGCTGCCTATCTAGTCAACCTGTTAAGAACCAAACATCAACGACCTATATTGCTGCTGTTCTGCTATGCTGTCTGACTATAATAGAACCTCTCATACAAGCCATGGATTTCTGAGGCTAAGAGGTTGACTGCCAGGCTGAGGCTGTGCTTGTGCAATTCCCTTTATCGACACATCTGACTGATTGTGACTGCTGCTGTTTCAGTCGGGCTCAGTTTGTGTTGAGTTTCTCCGTGGCTTGTCATGAAGGCCCTTCAATATTCAACCTTTTGAAGTTCCCCTCTACAGCTGCCAGTCTCAGCAGTGAATACTGTCCACCTTTGCAGAGCTGCTGGCATACCCCCCAAGAGGCATTAACGTTATAGCCACTGTGGCTCTGGACACACGCTTGTTATTGATAACACACAATCACAATATTAAGACACAATCCTGTTTCTGAGGTGTGCAGATAATTCCTTTGACCCCATGGCTTGGAGTTTGCTCTGACATGCACTGTCAACTGTGGGACCTTATATAGGCAGAGGTTGGCAATCCCCAATCATGTCCAATCAATGTAATGTATCACAGGTGGACTCCAATTAAGATGTAGAAACATCTCAAGCAGTATCAGTGGAAACAAAATGCACATCAGCTCACTTTTGGGTGTCATATCAAAGGGTGTGCACACTTGTGTACATATGATATTTTACATTTTTGTCTACTTTGTGTAGAATTTTGAGACAGAAATAAACTCAATCTATTGAAGAATATGTCTGTAACGTAATGTGGAGAAGGTGAAAGGGGTGTGCCGACTTTCCAGTTTGACTGTACATCACAGGACTGTATTCACTCTTCAAGAAAAGAACGAAGAAAACAGTTTTGCATTTGTTTACATTTGCAACAGCATTCTGATTAAACATATCCTCTATTTTTGTAGTGCAGTTATTAGAATTCATTGAAAAGTTATTTTTTTCCTTCCAATTTTTTCATATGGCCATTAAGTCCATTGACTTAAATGCATCTCAGCCAAAAATGCAGTTTTAGTGAATCTGTGCCAATCTAATGCCAAGTCAGCCTTAAAGCTGGCAAGAACGCTTTAGACAGACATGACAAACATACAGAGGTTCTAAATAAATATATTCAGAATTAAACGCTCTTACTCATGAGAACATGGATTTTCCCTTGTCTGAAATTGATGTTCTAAGACATTTTAGGTTTAACTGAAAAATTGTGTTGTGGACTGTGCTATGGTAGTGGGTGTAACACGTTTGGAAATGCAATGATAGAGAGCAAGTATAGAGAGGCCTCTGTCCATTTTTATTCAACACAGCAATGAAAAGCCTCAGTCAAGGGAACCCATCTCTTCACATTTGGAGAGCTTGTGATTTGATCTCTCGCGCCATCTGACAGAGAGCGCATGGTCCGCAACCGTAGGCCACAATAGTGTCATCCAAGATACTACCCTGAAAAGAAAAAAATATGACATTGTAATAATAATAATGCATTTTATTTGTAACACACTCTTAATTCAAAATAATCTCAGAGTGCCAACATGGTAAACAAAAAAAAAACTGTAACAATTAAATAAAACTAGTAAACACAAACATAATAGAAAACTTAGTGGCAGTGATTCATCAAAAAGCCAGAAATGTAAACATTGAAGCTGGCTGTATGCATTTGTCTAACTGTGGCAGTTATTTAGGCGAAATCTTTGTCACATCTTGTAGAAACTTGCCTCAATGTTATATCTTTGCCTCATACTTGCACGCAGCATTATCAAACCCCCTGGCAGCATGGGCTGACAGAAACATTCTCCATATTTCTTAGCGGTTTGACAGGCCAATATAGGACCAAAACAGCAACCGCAGCAACCTGGCAATAGGGGAAGGGTGTATTATATTGATGACCAGCTAATACTAAGGTAGGCTCAACCTCTTTCTTTTCGTCTAATAACTATTATGATAACATCTCCAAGTAACACTAACGTTACACTAACAGACTGGCTTGTCCTGGCAGCAATCCAGCATCTTTGTTGACCATCTTGACGGCTGAGCTCGCTGTGAGGTTGGTTGTCGTGAAACGGGCGAGTTGGGTGGTGCTTGAAGGAACAAAGACACTGGATAGTCAGCTTTTAATAACAGGCTACATAGTATAATGTTAACTTTGCTAGCTATGTACCACTTGCCAAAGTATGCACGCTGAGATGTTTTGTGGTGTTCGCTAGCTAGTCACGCAGCGAACGTTAGCTAGCCATGTCGCGATCCTAAATAAGAGGTTAGCCTAATAATAACGACACCATAGACACTGGAAGTTAGTGAATAATAATTTAGTTTACCTCCTTTTCTGGGGTTCTGCATCTTCTTATCGTTTAGTTAGTAAACAACGACGTTTAAGATGGAAACAGTTGCTCTACCTTAGTCCTATGAATGGTGTATGTTCTAGCTAAGTTTCAAATAAAGCAAATGGAAAATTCTAGAATGTATTGACATTTAGTTGGTGCATGTTTGTTTTTAAAATAATTGGTATACCTCATTACGAGTACACCCCTGTGCAATATATCACTTTAATGACAAATGATTCAAAAATATATAATCTCACAGTAATCGCAAAGGTCAATGTAAAAAAAAGTTAACACACTTTTGTGGTCCTCTCCTCCTTAGCTGACCTTGAGAACTCTTTCCATTCACTCTAGTTCCATGTTTACGTATTCCTTAGTTGCCTATTCCTTTGCTCTTGCATTGGTCTGTCGTTTTCAGTAAGGGCAGTTGTGCCTAGCACTTCTTTGCTTCTGCGTTTTGTGTGTAGCTTATTTGCATTTTTTGTTTAACACAGGTATCCTGTGAGAGGTCCTGTGGGGGGGGGGGATTTTGAGTGCCGGCTGGAGCAGAAATCCTATTTCAATTACAAGTCACATGCCACAGTTCTCAGCGTGTCACAAAGATGCTGCTTATAATACAGCAACAAAGTAAATTAAATGGATTGCAATAAAAAGATGAGATGGCACCTAGTTCGATCGATTTATTTTTTCTTGGTCACAGGTTGTTGGCAGATTTCATGGGGCACATCTTAAACTGCCCCATCTCCCAATGTAAACTTTGGCCTGTGTCGCTCACGCATTGGTGTTTCCATAGCAACAGTCTTATGTTTGCAGCGCTGCCCCCATATTTTCTTTGTCCCTTTTTGTTTGTGACAGGCATTGGGCTATCCAGGAGGGGGGCTAGTCACCTGGTGGTGGAGTCCCGTCAGTGCTCAAAGTTGCAAACTAATCCAGTGTAGTCGCTGTGTCACGGTGGTCCCTTTCCATGTGGTGTGTGTGTGCTTGTTCTCACAAGGTTGGTGTGAACCCTGGCGTACACCTCCCAGTTAGCTGCCTCCCCCTTAAGGTAAACCCCTGCCTGTTATGGCTTTTGTTTCCATTAATTTTGCGTCATTACCTTCCCTAGTGTGTTTGCCTATAGTAATTTAACAGTGCTGTCTTGGCTCTGATCTTAAAAAGTAAACTTGTGAAAATAAACCTTTTATTTTCAAACTACTTTTGGACTAACCTGTCTCCAGTCTTTCTAGGTCCACCACTTCCTGGGCAAGCATACTTGTCATACTTTAGTTATTTTTCTAATAAACAACAGATTATGGGGATCATGACTCTTGTGTGGTGTGTGTGAATCTGTGTTTCAGAATCATAATCAGAAACAGATTTATTGTCAAGTAGGTATAGGCCTACCTGAAATTTGCTCTGGTGCATACAGTAAACATAAAAAACATAAACATACACACACAATAAGTACTACACATAACATAAAACATAGAAACACACTAAGTACTACACATAACATAAGTACTACAGATAGAACACAGTATGGAAACAGATCAAAAAGAGTGTATATAAAAAAAGTAAAATGAGAGGTAAAATGCAGGGCAGGTGTGCAAAAGTGAGAGTGCAACGGGCAATGTAAAGACGTGAAATGTAAAATGTGAGTTAACATAACTCAGACTTGGGGTGTGGGGGCCGGGGCAAGAGTCCAAGACAGGTGGGGATCCCGGGCCTTGTTGATGAGGCCAGCTGCAGTTGGGAAAAAGCTGTTATTGTGACGTGAGGTTTTGATCCTGATGGACCGCAGCCTCCTACCGGAGGGGAGGACCTCAAAGAGTCTGTGACCCGGGTGGGAGGAATCGGCCGCAATCTTACCTGCCCGCCTCAGGGTCCTAGAGGCAAACAGGTCCTGTAGAGATGGCAGATTGCAGCCAATCACCTTCTCAGCAGTGCGGATGATACGCTGCATACCAGATGGTGATGGAGGAGGCGAGGATGGACTCGATGATGCAGGTGTAGAAGTGCACCATCATTGTCTTTGGCAGGTTGAACTTCTTGAGCTGCCACAGGAAGTACATCCTCTGTTGAGCTTCAGCTCCCACTTGAGGTCCTGGGAGATGATGGAGCCCAGGAAGCGGAAGGACTCTGCAGTGTGGACTGGGGAGTCTTTCAGGGTGATTGGGGTGGGTGGGGCTGCATTCCTTCTAAAGTCTACAACCATCTCCATGGTTTTCAGAGCATTTAGCTCCAGGTTGTTCTGACCACACTAGCTCAAAGCTGGTGTGCCTAATTTCACCTTTGTTTAATATTCTCTGGGAGAAATTCCCAAAGTGGTGTAGTCTGGCTACTTGTACAGGGCTGTGGGGCTCCCCCTTACAGCTCTTGTTACATCTTTATCATTTTAAACTGATTTGAAAGAGTGTTCAAAACGTAATTGATTATCTACGTACATATTGAGTGATCTATGTACAATACCGAAATAATTGCCTATTGTGTCTATATATTTTATATATCATACTTCCATTTATTTATAAATCAAAGGCCAAAGGACCGGACAGATGAATTTGTTGGCTTCAAATGATTCTCTTCAATGTTGAGATTCTTGTTGTCAAGTACAAACCAGCATTAATTTTAACCACCTCTCCAAACATTGTTTATGGTTGTGTGAAACAATTAGCATTCACACAATTGCAAATAACTACTACTAATTAGTTTGGTAAGATCTCACTTATTTGTCTTATGATTAAATCAACAAGGGAAATCTAGCAGACAGCTGAAGAACAGTATTTAAAAGTAACTAATTCAATGTATCAGTGTATCAATGTATAAGTTTCAGTACAGTGTATTCAGTATCAGTAAAATACAATTACCAAAAAGACAAAGGTGACAATTTTGCGGAAATCACAATACCCCCAAAATGACTAAAGCCGTTGGACATTCAGGTGACCCTATTGTTTGTGTGTTTTTACGGAAACGGCACATTAACCTGGATTAAACCTGCAAACTGTAACGGTAATTGTTGAAACCACCAAAAACCTATATTTTTTTCTGAGAGACATTTTATTTTCATTCCGGTACACGACCAGGAGCGTCTCAGTATGGGTGCCTCTTATTAACCTCTTTGGCCATTTGAAGAAGGCCACAAGGTCCACAGCAAACACCTACCCACCAATCCGCACATAGGCTTCCCTGTAAAATCAAAAACAGTGATTAAACTAATTTAACAATAATTAAAACGATTGGAATGCAAATAGGCCTTTAACAAATGTTTACAACTATACGAGCAATGTCTACTAATAACGGTAATGTAAATCAAACCACGAACCTACCTTTATATTGTATCTCTCTCGCATCTCACTTCTTAACGCTGGGAGGGAATAGGAGAAGCACCCAAGAGCGAACCCTTCGCCATACTGCTCTGTCAACGCACTGGTCATTAAACTCGTGCAACAGAACGAAGCGCAGCCTGGAAGAGTAAGAAAGATGTTAACTACCACAATCAGAAGATATATATATAAAAATATATCAGACATATTGATATGCAAGGCGAAGGCCTCCTCACACATAGATGTATCATCGCAGCAGGCGCTTAATTCTGAACTCCATGCTATCTTCCCAGCTGAGCGGCTGGGCTGGTTTGTTGTAACGTTATCGCCAAGGAGGTTGCTCATTGTGGGTCTTCAGTTAATTAAGGAACGAAAGTTGTGGTTAACGTCAGGTTATGTCGGTCCAGCAAGTTCTGCAAGCTAATAGCTACCAAACTTTTGGTAAGTTAGATAAGAAAAAGTGTAAAGGGTTAGCTAACTTTCTTAAGATGGCATAGATAACGGTTATGAATTGTTACTTAACATTAGCTAAGCTATCCATATGATAGGAATTGGTTAGCTAACGTTAGTTACCCAGCACTTGCTAACGTTAACGTTATCTTATGAGTCAAGTTAGAATATCCTTTGAAAGCTTCCTTATGGTGTTTTCAACGGTAATAAGGGATGTTAGATGGCATTCTGTTTTCTAACATTTTATCACAACCTCCCTAGCTACTCATCCTGAAGATAGTTGACAGATGTTTGTGAATCAACGTTAGCCTAAAACATTAATTGTAAATCTACCTACAGTATTATGTCTAAGATACACCATGAATTGATTATCTGCATAATGTACATTATTATCGAGTGTTGTATGTGCAATACTGAAATAATTGCTTATTGTGTCTATGTATTTTATATATCATACTTCCACCTGTATATCAAAGGCCAAAGGACCGGATAGATGAATTTGTTGGCTTCTAATGATTCTCCTCAATCTCGAGATTCTTGTCGTCAAGGTGACAAGATACAATGCACAAACAAGCATTAACTTTAACCCCTTCTCCAAACATGTTTATAATAATAATAATAATTCATTTCATTTTTAACACACTTTTCATTCCAAGGAATCTCAGAGTGCCTACATATTAGAAAATAACTATAATAATACAATAAAATTAAAAACAAATTAAAATATTAACATAAGCATAACAGAAAAGATTTAACACAAGGCCAGAAATGCCTTCCTGAATAAAAAAGTTTTAAGTCCAGCTTTAAAGGAATCCAGCGTCTGCGTTGCCCTTAGGTGGTCAGGGAGGCTGTTCCATAAATGTGGCGCTGCCGAGCAAAAGGCCCGGTCGCCCATGGTGCGACGCTTGGTTTTGGGGACGCGGAGGAGCGAGCTGTTTGAAGACCTGAGGGAGCAGGTGGAGGTTTGGGGAGTAATTAATTCTTGCAGGTAGGGAGGTGCATGTCCATTAATGCATGTATGGGTGATTATAAGGACTTTGTAGTCTATCCGGAAAGAGACAGTGTAGTGAGTGTAATATTGGTGTTATGTGCTCATATTTCCGGACCTTCATCAGAATCCTGGCAGCGCTGTTTTGGATGTATTGCAGCTTCTGGATGTTCTTGCCAGTGATCCCATAGAAGAGTGAATTACAATAGTCCAGTCTGTCTTGAGGAGATAAAGGCGTGGACAAGCTTCTCTGCATCTGATAGGGTTAAAGTGGGGCGGAGTTTGGAGATGTTTCTTAGATGTGAAAAGAGGTTTTGCACAGGTGTTTTATATGATCATTAAAGTTCAGGTGAGAGTCAAACCTAACTCCGAGATTAGTGACTGTGGAGGAGAGGGGGATGACCTGGCTGTCGAAGGTGAGATGAGTCAAGGAGGATGACTGAACCTGGTGTGGGGTACCAACAAGAAGGGCTTCAGTTTTGCTACTATTAAGCTGGAGAAAGTTATTGCTCATCCATGCCTTTATCTCCCCAAGACAGGCGTTGAGAGATGACATGGCTGCAGTGGGGCTTGGGGCAGTTTTGATATAAAGCTGTGTGTCATCAGCATAACAGTGGAAAGACATCCCATGTCTGCTGATGACGCGTCCGAGGGGGAGCATGTACATAATGAAGAGGATGGGGCCGAGGACCGACCCTTGCGGAACACCACAGGAGACAGGGAGCTGTCTGGACTTGCAACTTCCCAGTGAGACATATTCAGTTCTGCCAGAAAGGTAGGACTGAAACCACTTGAGTGCAGAGTCTGATAGTCCAATGGTGGTGTGGAGGCGCTCTAGCAGGATAGTGTGGTCCACTGTGTCAAATGCAGCAGTCAGGTCCAGGAGGATGAGGAGTGAGGGTGATCCTGCATCGGCTGTCATCAGCAGGTCATTTGTCACCCTGAGCAAAGCTGTTTCAGTGCTGTGGGCTGAACGAAATCCTGATTGAAATTTTTCAAACAAGTTGTTGTGTTTGAGGTGGTCCTGAAGTTGAGAAGCAACTACCTTCTGTAACACCTTGGACAGGAAGGCAAGATTTGAGATAGGCCTGTAGTTGGCTAGAACCTCCGGGTCCAGGGTGGGCTTCTTAAGAAGGGGACGGATGACAGCAACCTTGAGAGCAGGCGGGACACAGCCAGACTGAAGGGAAAGGTTAACGACTTTGGTGATGAAAGGACTGAGAGTGGGGATGTGTGACTTGAGCAGAGCAGTGGGAATGGGGTCCAGGGTACAGGTGCACTAGGGCTGGGCGATATGGGTAAAAAATTATCACGATAGATATTTATATTTTCATTCGATAACGATATAAGACGATTCATTCTTAATAAAAATTAAGTCTGTTTCATTTGCTTCAGACAAGAACGCCTGTACAAACCAAAGGTTTCAATGTCTCTTTTTTATTGTAAACTCCCAACATTTCTCAAATTCAAAACAAATCAAAAGTGGAAATATACAGTAATCTTTCCAAGTAAACAAACTGATGTCCGATAATAACCGGTTCGTCTAGGAGAAACAGCAAATCAACAGTGAACACGATTGAGTTACGTACTTCTTTTAGAAAGCGGGGAAAAGTCGAGTGGGTTTCAAGACCCGCCTTACGTTGCTTCTGATTGGTTTATATTGCGTGGTGCCTTCCGTGGTTGGTTAGATTTAGGCACAAAGGACTGACGGATTGGTTATCTCGGTCAGTCAATAAGAGTGACTCGAAGCCGCAAGGACCAAAGTTTAATATAATGGAGAAAAAAAATTGAGAGTATTGAAAGGGGAAATGAGTATTGAAAAAGCGTGAGAAATGTCAAGTGTGGCATGTGGTGTGAGAATGGGTCAAATTGCGTGACTGTCACACTCAAAGCGTGACGCTTGGCAGCTCTGCCTCGAGTCTAGGCTACGAGATTCAGCCCTAACAAAGCAAGAAGTTCCGATCATTTTGAACTACAGCAAGAAAATAACATTTGGGAATAAAGTGCACAATGGAAACATAGGACATTGTTCGTGTTTTACTACTCAAAGTATTCCAGGGATTGAGTTACATTGGCAAGTTAGCGATCAAAGCAACAGGTAGACCACCTCCCAAGATCAGAGCAACAGCAGATTACAGCACAGCTGGCTAATAAGTGGTAACATTATTTTTTTTTCTGTCTCACACTGTGATGAATATGTTTAAGTGACCACCGTTTAATTTCCATAAACTGTTGGTTCGTTGTAAGGTAAAATGAATACATTGCTAGCGGGCGTGGTGTAGCGTGTGGAAACAGTGCTGACAGGACTAGAGAGCTAGCAGGCTAGCCAGCTAGTAGGCTATCTAGTCATGTATGTAGACGCTTTAGCTGCGCAGTAGTCTACACTCTGACCTAACCATAGACAACGCAGCGATTTAAGACTTTTTAATGCCCCGCGGCCACCCTGAATTACCATTTCTCTGCAACTTCCTGCTGCATCACAGAAATTAAATGGACTGCTGTTCCTAATTCTCCTAATTCTCTATCGACATTATCAATATTATTGAAAATGAATTAATGTTACCATAGCTTTATCGAGGGAAGTCATTATCGCGATAATAATTTTTATCGTTTTATCGCCCAGCCCTAAGGTACACAATCTCATTTTTTTCAACATGGCTCTCCCCAACCTCAGCGAGATGTAGAGGAGACAGCACACTCGCAGATGAGGTGTTGGTGTCATAGGGAAGCAGAGCTGGGGAGCTTGACATCTGAGAGCGAATGTTGTTGACCTTGGATCTGAAAAAGTCAATGAAGCTGTTGCATTGCTCCTCTGTAGCCTCAGTTGAAGAGGATGGTTGTGGCTTCAGGAGATGATTTATGGTGGTAAAAAGCTGTTTAGAGTTGCCCGGATTTTTATTAATTAAGTTGGAATAGAACTGTGAGCGAGCATCTTTAAGTGAGTTGGAGTAGGCCCTTTGATGTTCACGGAAGGCCAGTTTATGCACAGTCAGCCCAGAGTGTCTGTAGCGTCGTTCCAGGACACGCCCAGCTGTTTTTATTTTCCGCAGCTCATGTGTGAACCAAGGAGCAGAGCGTGAGAAATTGACCTCACGTGTCTTGACAGGGGCATGGAGATCAAAAACACTGCTCAAGGATGTATTATAGAGCTCCACTAATTCATCCACTGATGCAGAGGGTGGGCAGGTGATGAGCTGGAGATCCATGGTCATGGTGGCTGAGTCAATGCTTTTCCAGTTCCGGAAAGACATTTGACGCTTAGGTCTAATAGTAGGCAGCTTAAAAGTCAAGGCCATTGAGACCACCTTGTGGTCGGACACACCAATATCATACACCTGTAGGTTACTGATGGGAGCAGAGTCAGTGATAACCAGGTCCATAGTGTGCCCCTTGGTGTGAGTAGGAATCTCAACATGCTGCTGCAGGCCAAGAAACTCAAACAAACTCAGAAAATCTGCTGCAAACTGACAGGAGGGGTTGTCAACATGAATATTTAAATCACCAACAATGACAATGTTAGTTGACGTAGTGCAGAGTGAGGTTAGCAGATCACTTATCTCAGGTAGAAAAGCTGGGTTAGGTTTTGGAGGACGGTATATTAGAAGCACTGTCATGAAGTGTGGAGGTTTGCATTTGAAGGCCAGGCATTCAATAGACGAAAATTCAGGCATTGGCAGAGGGGACAGTCTTATTTCAGCCCGGTGTATGATGACTAGTCCACCACCACGACCAGAGCTGCGGGCTTTCTCCATGTAGTTATATCCAGGGGGGCATGCTTCATTAAGCACAGAGTATTCCCCTGGTTTATGCCAGGTTTCTGTTAGGCACATGAAGTCAAGCCCTTATGGTTGTGTCACACAATTTCAAATAACTATTCCAAATCTGATTACCGGTACTACTAGTAACTTTTGTCAGATGTAACCTTTTTGTCTTATGATGAAATCAACAAGGAAAATCTAGCAGACAGCTGAAGAACAGTATTTAAATGTAACTAATTTAATGTATCAGTTTTGTTTATCAGATGACACATTGTAGACCTCACTTATCTCCATCATTTCTACGTGGTCAGCTTACTCTGATCCTTAGGGGAACTGGGGTGTTTGTGTTTTATTCCTTTTTAGAGCCTTGGCACCCATTTTATCGCTCCTCAATTTGTTTTAGTAAGCATGGTGAACTATCTTTCAGATTGATCTTCAAAAAAACTATCTTTTTTTTTCTCGGTATAAAAAAAGATGCTTGGTTGTATGGTGTATAAATGAGCAAAGGGAAGCATTCAGAGACTTACTTCAGTACAACACAGGTATTGATATCCCCAAAATGACGGGTACATTTGTTGGACATTCAGGTGACCTCTTGTTTGTGTGTATTTCTACACCGCGTTCCACATTATTATGCAAATTACACTTTGCTCAGATTTTCCTTAATAGTAATGCACATTCAGTCAGTATAATTTTCAAGTCATCAACTGTTAGAGTATAATTCAAATTGTATTGAACAAACCTCCCAATGATAACAGTATTTTTAAATAAAAAACTCATAATGCAGTGTTCCAAATTATTATGCAGAGTTTCAAAGTCTCAGAGTTTCAAGATATTTTATAGGTTGTAAAGAACTAAAAATTGTCATTTGTTGAATTTGCAGCATTAGGAAGCCATATTTACTGAAATCAAAAAAAGTTTTAACCAAAAACATCTTAACAGGTCAAGTTACATGTTAACATAGGACCCCTTCTTTGATATCAACCTCACAATTCTGGCATCCATTGAACTCATGAGTTTGATTGTTTCTGCTTTAATGTCTTATCAGGATGCCATTATAGCCTCCCAGAGCACCTGCTTGGATGTGAACTGCCTTCCACCCACATAGATCTTTTGCTTGATGATGCTCCAAAGGTTCTCAATAGGGTTAAGGTCAGGGTAAGATGGGGGCCACACCATGAGTTTCTCTTCTTTTATGCAAAGAATACCTCTGGGGCATTGGCTGCTATAGAGGTATTCTTTGCAGCATGAGATGGTGCATTGTCATGCATAAATATGACTTTGCTATGGAAGGCGCGGCTCTTCTTTTTGTACCACGGAAGAAAGTGGTCAGTCAGAAACTCTACATACTTTGCCGAGGTCATTTTCACACGGTCAGGGACCCTGAAGGGGCCTACCAGCTCTCTCCCAATGATTCCGGCCCAAAACATGACTCTGCCACCTCCTTGTTGACGTCTTAGCCTTGGTGGCCATTCACCAACCATCCACCATCCATCAGGACCATCAAGGGTTGCACGGCACTCATCCGTAAACAAAACAGTTTGAAAGTTAGTCTTTATGTAGTCCTGAGCCCACTGCAACCTTTTTTGCTTGTGAGCTGGGTTTATGGGTGGCCGAATAAGGTTTAAGGACACTTGCAAACCTCTTGAGCATCCTACATCCTGAAGATCCCGAGACTCCAGAGGCACCAGCGGCTTCAAACACCTGTTTGCTGCTATTCAATGGCATTTTAGTGGCTGCTCTCTTGACCCTACGCATTTGTTTTGCAGAAATATTCCTTATCTTGCCTTTGTCTGAACGAACCCACTTGTGCTGTGAATCAGTGACAAATTTCTTCCCCGTCCGATGATCATGCGCAATTCTTTTGGAAATATCCAATGTTGTGATACCTTGACCAAGGTATTGCACTATTTGCCGCTTTTCAGCAGCAGAGAGATCCTTTTTCTTCCCCATTTTGCCTGAAACATGTAGCTTGCTTAATAATGTGGAACATCCTTCTTAAGTAGTTTTCCTTTGATTGGGCTCACCTGGCAAACTTATTATCTCAGGTGTCTGAGATTGATTTAAATCATTCAATTAGCCCTGAGACACAATACCACCCATGACTTTAATTGAAAAAAAAAATAATAATGTTTATGACCCTTAAATCCAATTTGCATAATAATGTGGAACGCGGCGTATACTGCTTTGCTTAGATATATCTAAAATATGTGTTTGTTTGTGTGTGCGCGTGTGTGTGTGTGTGTGTGCGTGTGCGCGTGCGTGTGCGCGTGCGTGTCTGTGTTTGCACATGTGCAGCTGCATGAGTGTGTGTGTGCGTGCATTGTTCTCCTCTGAGGGCATATCACTCGCGGCTGTCTGGCCGTACGTGACTTTCGTAGGGTTCTGATCTACCAGCTGCAGCCTCCCTATGTACAGATAACACAAATTGACTTCCTGCAATTTCTGTGTAATTGCTGACGACCAGAACCGAGACACTTGGGGTGGAGTGAGTGAGTGAATGATGCCGAAGAGTAAGGCAGCTTCATTTAAAGTACTGTACATTCATAAACTGGCATCATGATCCCTCAGGTGGGGATGGCATAGATGGATTTGGGCTAGCCTATGATATATGATTATACCTCCGACAGAGTAACAGTCATAGTCTGTTTTTATACAAGATGTTGCTTGCTCCAGTATATTTGCCTTGGTATCAGTTAATCAGCACTTACTCTTGAAGGTTTTTACCCTCAACTTTTATGATCAGAGGTTTTGACTGCATGGAAGCTGATAGGAGTAGATCTGTAAATAATCAGTTCCATGGCCTTGACGCACAACTTATTGAATTTTTTATGGTTGACAGGGACACATCTAAGTAATGTCTTTGAGATGTCCCTGAAAGACCCTGCGGTCATCCCAGAAGCATGGCGTTGTGGGTGTTCCAGAGGGTGTGGGCGACTACCCCATTCTCGGTCCCTGCTGGTACAAAGGGTCAGCATTTAATTGTGTCAGTGTCTGTGCTCCAGGGACAGACTCGAGGAAAGCCGAAAGGCGGAAAGATGCAAAGAAACGCTTATAGCGCTGATAGATGTTGGAGGTTAGAGGGATGTTTACATCATTCAGACACAGTTGTGGTTCTACTCTGGTGCCTGAGGCCATGTATGACAGTGCCACTGAGTCATCATGCAAGCTTATCATGCAAGAATTCTATAGCAGAGAAAGATAAAGGGCTCATCTTACATCTTGAAAGATATGTGTCATTTACGTTCAAATGAAGGCATTTAGCCAAGGCAGTATATCTCTCTATGACAGTAATCTGCATCAATGTAATGATTGTTTTCTTTTGTCCCTACCAAACAGCAGCAGATTAGTTTATGTTTTGGTTTCATCCTGAATAGGCCCTTCACAAAAGGTATTGTCAAAATGTGTTTTTGGGTCCAATGGAAAGGAATATTCAAATCACATCTATTAATACCTCTGCACTCAGGAAGTATGCTTCTCCTGAACATCCATGAATTGTTACTATCCAATCCCTGAATGGACACAAATTAAACAAACAAAGAAGTCAGCTAGAGTGGCAAAAAAAAATGGCCTCGATTTCACCAGAGCCAGACCAATGTTAGTACGAATAAGAAACAAACAAATAAACACTCATAAACACATACACACTCAGTGCAATGTGGGAAAAGCCTGTAACGTGGTCTGCCGCTCCACTGTTAGTGTTGGAATATGCTGCCTGGCCAATGCCCCGGCTCTGACCTGGACTGTTTATTTAATATGGCTATTCTGAGATTACGGATCTTTACAGTATGTGAAGTGAAGATCTTAACATTTACTTTATAAGGGGAATGTGGGAAATTTGAGCCTCTGGATTTGAAAATCACAGTGAAGCCATGGCTAGAATCTAGTAGTCCTTACTCTTTTATTTTCATCATGTCCGACAGTCTGATAAACCATAACATAGAATATACTTTTATCAGTGAATAAACAGATGGCTTACTGAATTGAAAAACAGAAATACTGTGATTTGCGTTAATTTTATTGAATATTCACACTGTTCACTTTATGGTAAAGAATGCTTTCTTTTTATTGAAAATGTCACTCGATAGAAAGTTCAGTGGAAACCATGCTGTAGACTATACAGTTATTTGAGAAATAGAGTATATTATCAACAGCAAAAATTATCTGCCATTTTATTGTATATCCCAGGTGGTTGTTTCCAGCCTGCTCCTGAGATAAATTAGTGGTTATAATATGAGACGCTGTGTATGATGTCATTCTTTATCAGGTATGAAATGTGTTCCAGGCACACAGAAAGTTCTATAATTTCCTTACAAGAAAATGTGTGGTTGCTGAAATGTGGCATAGTTACAACATCATGAATGCTTAAGAGCCAGATGTGGTTGTGATTTTAAATGGGCATCTCACTCATTGTTTAGGATTCAAAATGTATTCTCGTGTTAATCAACTTCCATTATGTTTCTAAAAAATCTGTAATCTGTCATCTTTTCATTTGCACACAAAAGCTGGTGATTAACATTCTACTCTTCCTTCCATTGTCCGCTGTTTTTGTTTTGATTTGTTTTTAATCTCACTGATCTGAGGTGGACAAACTTGCAGCATAGCCTAGTCTGTGTCGAAAGGCTAATGAATTGTGGATAGTCTGATTGCTAAGAGAATCTTTGTTTAGACCCCACTGGTACTTGGTCAGAAGTATCACGTTCATCACACTTAGTGGATCAAGGTGAGTTTTCAACCCACAAATCACGGTGCAAATTTGTACATATTGGAACATTGATCTTGTGTTGATTTTGAATTGCTGTGGCCATTGCCCTTTTTGTTTTTGGTTGAGTTTGAGATTTTTTGTACTCTTCTCTTATTGTCTTATACCTTTCTGTGAGGCCTATCCTGGAGAATTTGGATTTGGATTTCCATCAGTTATTTTAGTTAGGAAAATGTTGGCAATGTTGGCAAAAACAATTCAGGGCCTCAAACTGCAAATTTGTCATACCATGAGGAGATAAATGGCAGTTGTATACTCCTCTTTTTGAGATTGTTTTGAGTCTGTTTGGAGACATTTACAGGAATAGTATGTTGTTGTAACGTGGGTAATGGTCCATGAGAAAGTTTTGTGATGATTTGATATCGGTCTTAGAAAATGTATTTTGGTGCTTCAAAGTTATCTAATCAAATCAAACTTTATTTGTATGTCGCATTCCATACCAGGTAGTATGTGTGTGTGTGTGTGTGTGTGTGTGTGTGTGTGTGTGTGTGTGTGTGTGTGTGTGTGTGTGTGTGTGTGTGTGTGTGTGTGATGGGGGGGTTACAAATACTTGTAAGAGACACAGATTTTCCAGAGGGATGAAAAAACCATGTCATGTAAGTGCAGATAAATATAAATATTTTTGTTGGCCAGAGTCTTATTGCGTGTGACTCAGAAAGTTAGTAGAGAAATAATGATGGTGACAGATGACACCTCATTCTTCTGGGGTTCTTCAGATTCATTGAGATAGTATGCTGGTGTAATCAAGTGCATGGGTCCATGAGATTTTGTGCTATCTTGTTTTGGTAATGGAGAAGGCAATTTGCCAATTTGTTGTGTGTATGGCGAGGTGTATGGTTTGTCCTTCCGTAGGATTTCATACACAGTTGATGATAACAGGCCCCAAAAGTCTTGGGTAAATATTAGCTTCTTCGTATCAAACCAACCTACTGAGCAGTTTTCTCAAGTAGGGTTTGTGAATATGTGGAATGCCACAGCCTATTCTAACCAAATGTCAGTTCAAGTCTCTCCTAGCTCGCTCTGTCCTGTGCTTTTCTCTAGGGGAACAACGGTCGGGGGTGGTGGAAGTTTCTACCTCATGTTCAGTGTACTTCTAGGTTAATGTGACCATGAGGGAATACACTGAAAGACTAAATATGTTCTACACATGTACTCTTGTCAGAGTGAGTTATAGATACGAGTTAAGAGATCACAAGGCCATGCTGAGGGGCCTCTAGGTTAGCTTCTGTTAACTTCAGCTTAAGGAAAGAGCTGAGGCCTTTATATCTCTTGTTATAGTTTGCTTTTGTGGCCGACCTTGTGGGACTAGAATCTTCTAGAGTATCATAATGGTGGAATTGAAGGACAGTCTTCGAGAAATACTTAGCAAGAAACATCACCTCCATTCCTGACGTCTGTATTCACTAAGTTTAACACCTGGATGTCGGGTATTTTATTAAGAGATACTCCGCTTTTATTTTCAGTTAAGTTCAGTTTAGCTTAGTTAAGAAACACAATGCAATAGAAAAAAACTTTGGGGAAAACCTAGACTGTAATGGTATGCTTCATAGGTCTATATAGATGTCACTTGCATAGAAATGTAGTGCTTTGCAGGGCAGGTCTATTATACTTACATTAATGCTATATCATATGTAAAGTAGTATTTATTGTAGCACTAGCTCTCTATTGCTTGTAGCTTGATTGTTCTCTCTTTTGTACGTCGCTTTGGACAAAAGCGTCTGCTAAATAACTCAATGTGAAAATTGGCTTGCAGTCTGTACCACCTCCGATTACTCACACATGCACACACACACACACACACACACACACACACACACATCGCCATATATATCTCCATATTTTCTTAAAATAGTACCAAACTATATCCAAGGTCAGCTTGTGGGTGTGTGTGTCTTCAGTGTCACGAGAGTCTTCTTAATGTCTGTCCCTTTTTTCCTGCCTTGTGTCTGCCAAGTTTCAGGGCTACTGCTGTTGAGATGACACGGTCATGTCTGCGAGCACGTGTGCATCTCCTCAATAGGGTGCTCAGCGACGTCTGTTTATTCCTTACTCCTGCTATGGCCCCGAGTCTAAAACAGCACCCATTGTTTCACCGGACTATTGTTTGTTTACTAGTGTACGGGGCGGACAAAGGAGGAAACAGTGACTTGTCTGCAGTGCTTGTCTGGCGTCCAGTGGCATCCCAAAATGTAAAGGGTGTGGGGGGTCATTGTTTTTGGGAGTGTGTCTTAGTGTCTATTTGTCTGTTTACTTGTCTGCTAAGACAAAGATATGTACAGGGGTAGAGATGTGTTATAAAGCCAAATCTTCTTTAACATTTCCATCACCCCAGAATACATCTGAAATACCTACAAGCCATCACACTCAATTTTACACAGCATGGCAATGCAGGAACTGTATGTATTTGCTGTGCAATTATTTGTGTAATCTTGTTTCTGACCCAAACACTGCCTGGTTTTTACGTAGTTTGAACAGATGGAAAAAGCAGGGAAGGAGTGAAAAAGAACGTCTGGGCAAGAGGTCTTCTTTTCCTATTTCCCAGTGCCAAGCTCTGACGAGTGCACGCTCCCCCATAATGAATGAAAATGAGAGCAGGCAGATAATCACTCCGATAGGAGGCCCCCGATGGCCGGGTTGGGCCTCCACTGCGCTGGTGCTTTGGAACCTCAGCGCAACACCCGCAATCACGACCCACTATCAGCACAGAGGTGCCACAAAGGGTTGCCTGCCACCGGCGCTCCGCGGCACGGACATGGCATACGCTCAGAGGTGTGGCGCCGTGTGAACAATCTTTTGGGTGGCACAACAGATGAAGGGGGGATAAGGGGACCAAAATTGGGGGGAGAGGTTGAATGTTATGTTAATGGTCACACACAGATTTCCCATAAGGTAGAGGTTCCTGTCAGTGCTGTTGGAACGTGTGGTGTACGTCATGATACGGTTTCTGTAGGATTGTGAATTGAATTTAACGGGGTGTGTACTCTGAGCTCATGACTTGTGTTCAGTTCTGTTGGGAATGAACGATGGTGGTCGTGTGTATTTCTGTGGTAATTCACATAATCGCAGATTCATCTGGGTAAACAGTGTACAATGGCACAGTTTCCAGGATGTTCACAATCAAAAGTGATGAGTGGGTTAGTTTTGCTCGTAAATCTTTGTTGTCTTTATACTTGGCTTTTAAGATTCTGGGTCATTATGAGGTCTGCGTCCCCACTCAGCATTTAACAAAGATAAATTTAGCGCTCGTTTGTTGACCTCGAAGAAATTTGGAATAAACAAACCATCAGTTTTTGGACGAGCAAAACAAGTGTAGTTCCCAAATAAGGTTACATTGCTTGGCCATCCGTGGCCTTCCATCCTTCTTTCCGCACGTCACTGGAAACATCTCTAGCATTGGCGTCACACTCTGAATGCCGGCCTGTGTAATACGTGTTTACTCCCACAATGCCGATTTCCCATACGTCCCTTGACAGGACATAACGTCAGGAGTAGAAGCAGGAAATGAAAATCATTATGCGAAAAACAAACAAAATTATCTAAAATCAAGTTGTCACTTTCATCACATTTCCAGTTTATTAACACATCACATTGCATCTTTAGCTGATACCATTTATAGGTGCAACATTGTAAAATGTATGATTGTTTATTTACATGCAGCAGTTTGACAGGATTATAGTCAGATTATAGTTGTCACTTCAGTGTAGGTGCTCTGAACTTTAGCAAAACTGCAGCAATTCCTGATTTATAATTATTTGATTGCTTGAAATAGTGGATTATTATGGATTTAATTGTTTTTCTAATAACCTCGTCTCTTTTGTAGATTTCAAAATGATGATCTGCTTAGAAGCCACAAGGCTCATAGATTCACAGAGAAACCACAACCTTTATGAAATGTGTGTGCAAATATTTATAGGGATCCTCAGAGACTTATTCCTTATGTAATAGCATTGTATTGCAAGCATTGTCTCCAAGTACAGGTGACCTTTACATGAACAATGATTTTAGTACAGTTTTTTGTCTTATTCTCGGTTCAAAGAAAACAGAAAAAAAGATTTGTAACCGTTTATGTGCCATGTTTCCTGCTTCTCAAAACAACATATATATGAATTAGCTCTGTACAATTTTGAAGTAAAGGAATTCTGAACTGAATGTTCTAGACTGTGCACAGTTTCAGTGACGTAGTCGTAAACTACAGCATCTTGGATTAATGCATCTAGGAGGGGCTGGCCGCAGAGATGAGCATGCTTTTCAATGATGGACCTTTTTATCAAAAGATACTTTTTATCGTCCCATCAAAGCCCCTGAGAGCAGAGAGCTCCTTTCATCCGGCATTCAGAGGGACGAGTCAGGGAGATGTGGTGGCGCCTGAGAGGGCTGGGCAGGCACCATCCCCATGCTTGATTTGAATTAAAAATTTCAGGAGGTGGAAGTCAAGGCAGAGGGGGAGATATCCAAGATAACACATTTCCTGTCTGTCTCGTTCGTTCGCCCCCCCCTCTGCTTATAAATTCTTAGGCCACTTGGCTTTGGGAAGACTTGCACCAGTTTTTTGGGCATCAGAGAACACCCCAGGTGTTTTGGAGTGAAAGGTTGGAACATAGCTGTGGGTGACGGTTTTGGGGTCATGGCTGCTGCTAAGCTGGTGATGAGATACTGTGTTCTTTTCTTATTTTGGACATTGTCAGGTGAGAGTCATTTCAGATTAATTTAACTTGATTTGGTAGGGCAGTTGAATTGTGTGTTGAAGCACAATTGAATAATTTTCTGTATGAAGTGAAAACAGTGGAAGACTATAAAGTTCATACCATTATTGTCACTAAGGATTCTCAGTATTTAGTCTATATATTAACACTGGATACAGTTCAGTACCAGCATTGTATTATATTTGAAATAGTTTTTCTTAATTAGTTGGTCGTCCTCCAAATTAGAACTAATGTTCAAAATTATTTTAGAAATCTTTTTAGAAAGACAATGTTTACATTTTGTCAATATGGAAATGAGCAGTCTTACATTTATTTGCATTCAAATTTCTGCAAGGAGATCACCAGACAGGTGTCACACAGGCAGATTAAATTAACTTGTTTGCCTGTAATACAAACATTCATTATTAAATGCAGGGATTTTGAATTCTGATCCTCACCTGAGTGGTAAGGTTGATATCAAGTGTATGTGCAAGCATCTATTTGATTTCCTCTCAGTATGCTGATGATGAAAACGATGTAACATACAATCCACGCATATGTATTTATTGATTTTCGCACCCCAGCCATTCAGGAAGAGATAAAGTGTAATGGAGGAAGTCAGTCACTGCTCAGGCTTTTGTCTGTATTTCCTGGACATTTGTCAGCAACCTGCTCTTAGCCCCTTGGAGCAATTAATGACCCAAACTGCACTTAAACAATAGAGAATCACTTTTAGGCCAGTCCGATGATTATCACGCAGCACTGTGGACATAAAGAAGGAATTGTGCGGCTCTATATTTTGAGTTTATAGGCTTCTGTTCATGTTTTGTGGCTCATTCACTTCGAGCTGCATTGTTTTGTATGAAAGGTGCTACACAAATAAAGCTTATTATTATTATTGTTATTCAGATGCAAAAATCAGTATTGTTGCCAGTGATGAGGATGTAATGGTGAATGGTGACCAACTTCTTCTCTGCAAAGGTTGGTATTCATTTACTCTGTATTTACTATGAGATCACCAGAATGCAAAAACATAAATCGATGTACTCTCATAAAACTATATCCATCGACAACTTCAATAACACTTTTTGCCGTTTCAGAAAGCATTCCTAAGCAATGACCAATGCTCATTCGAACACATTATTTTAAACACCCTCTCACCTAGTTTTCTTGGTCATTGCCCAGCAGCACTTTTTGGAATTGCACTCTAGGACTGCAGTCTAGGACATTAGTGTCCTGCTAGAGCCACAGCCAGTACCTAAGCAGTGAGATATTACTCTGTTCCCTTCAGCTGCCGGAGAAGGAACCATCACTTGGATTCACGGCGACGAGGAGATTGAAGAGGGCGATGAACACTTGGTGGTTGAGAAAGTTGATGAGGCATCAAGTAAGCTTACAATCAAAGCCGCCCAGATGAGTGACTCGGGGACGTATACCTGCAAATGTGAATATGATTCTGGTGACACAAAGCAAACAACCGCTTCAATCTTTGTTTATGGTAAGGACACAAGCATGACAGGCACCCACATATGCAGAAGAGCAGTCTCTCAAATGTATCCCTTACCGTTTCCTCTTTCCCCCCCGCTTAGAGCCAATCAGCTTTGGCCAGACAACAACCTTCCATGAGTTCTTAAAAGGCGAGCGAGCGCTGATCCACTGTCTTGTCACTGGGAGGCCTGCGGTGGAGGTTCAGTGGTTCCGGAGCAGCACCCTCCTGGTTGCTGATGGTATGAGGGACACTCTCGCCACCACCTCTTCTGGTTTCTCCTGTGGTACGGGGCGTCTGGTTATCCCCTGCATGGCTCCGCGCACTGCCTGTCTGTTGGCTGGTGGAGGGATGGCGATGGTGGATGCCTTGATGGAGAGATTTCCAATCCGATTTGACCCTCAAATCGAAGGATGTTTTTTCCACATGTGGGGAAAACATCTGACGCCCAACTCTGATTCTTTGTCTTTTGCGGTTCAGTCTTTCCTCTATTTCAGTGATGGAGAAAGAGGCTTTTTTATTTTTTTATATTCATATACTAGTGGGGAACCATTCAAGGTCTGCCCCATGTACCATGAAACACCACCATTGACAGCCTCAATGAGAGTGTGTGTGCTTTCTCTGCTCACACTTTAACACACCTTAAACGAAATTACGTGATTCACATTTGTTTCTTCCTCTTCTTTTTCTTTTCTGTTTTCTATTTCTTTTTTCCATTTTTCTTAGGAAATCAAAGGATCACTCTCCTACCAGACAACTCCCTTCAGATTAACAATATTCAGAGGGAAGACAGGGGCACTTACACCTGCAAAGCCTCAATTAAAGGCCGCCCTGTATCTAAGATGCAAAATATCTCTGTTGTAATCAACAGTAAGTAATAAATAGTTCAATTAACTTCTCTCTGTTTGGAGAAAGGTGTGTCATAGGAACAATGATAACAACAACAATAATAACAATAATATCACCTAATGGTAAGGTGGTTTACATAAAAAAGCGGAGGTGTCCAAGTACTGAGCCTGAGGTATTCCAGTGGAGATTTTGTGAGTCTTAGAGGCTTGGTGAGGCACTCATCCATGCCAAGACACACTAAATAATCATCATTAAACCTACCAAGAATGACTGGATCAGACAGTATAGAAAGCAGAATTTAGAGAGTTACTGTGTCGAAAGCAGCTGATGGCAATAAGAATAGAAGCTCTTGCTAGTCTCAAAGCTTTAGTCACAAACAGGCAGCAGAGTAGTTTTGGTAGACAGGAATTCAAAAACTACAAAAATCTTGGATAAAAACTGGCTCTTGACTACAATCTGAACAATATAAATTCTTTAGTGTTCAGTTATTCTTCATATTCAAAATTTAGATTGTGTCAAATATAATCAAGTCCTTTTAATCTGCAGCACTGCCAGTAGTGGAAATTCACGAGAAACTGAAGAGTGTCAAAAGTGGACCTGATGCCACCGTCTCTATTACCTGCTCTACCTCAGGAGAGCCCCAACCAGAGATAACATGGATGATGTGAGTAGTCGCGCTGTTTTAATTCTTGTGTCTGTGTGCGCCTGTGTTGTGTTTGGGGTGAGAATATAAAAGTTTGCCTCAGTTCGTGTGTGACAGCTCCCTACTGTATAAAACAGATCCTCCAAGCATGCCTCTGTTTGGTTGCCGCATAATTGACTCAATGCAACACTAATGTTCCGTGCCATCCTGTGTACGCTTTGACTTTTCCTGTCTGCCTCTCTCTCTCCCTTCCTGGCCTTGTCTGCCCTTGTTATCCTTGTGATGTGCCATGGTGACCCATCTGCCCTCTCTTACCCTACCACACCCTTTCACCATCTAAGGCCCACCACCTTTGATTCCACCCGCCACAAGTTCAACTCGGACAAGAGCGACCTCACCATCACGTCTGTTAAGAGGGAGGACAACGGAGAGTACATCTGCACGGCCAAGAATAAGATCGGAGAAAGTAGTGCCACAACTTATCTTGATGTCTCAGGTATGAACCGTGTATTAGGGATAGGGAGGATGGATTAGATGCACATGGGGCTGAGATGGGCAAAATACCCTCACCAATAGCTTTGTTGTGTCCGAACAATAGTATAACTATTGGCTATTCATGCAGACAGAGAGTGAATTTTGAAATAGAAAAAGGTCACTCGACCTGTTTTGAGAACGTCTTCAGCACAACACAAGAGCAAGCATGTTTTTACGCTGGGTGTAACAAAATACAAGAGATAAGTTTACCAATAATGATCAATCTTAGCAGTTAAGAATGATTAATTCTACGAATGTTGTATTACGTGTCAACGTATTAGGCCTACTCAACACGTCAAACATAAACCAGCTCTCTGCCAGTTGCAAGTGTCCTAGCAAGTGCAAGAGTGCTTTTGGGTATTCTTGAAGAAGGAGGTTGAGGAAGAGGTTGAGGTCGAGGAAGATACGTATAAATAAGTTAGGAAATTAGTAAATAAATAAATATAGGCCTGTGGCTGATTTAGACGCAGCACATGTATTGTAGGCTGTATGTTCATTACTCAGCTCTTGTATTTAATTTCATATTCATTATTATGGGAGGTTTTGTTCTCTCTCCGATGGAACGTCAAAGAGCGAGAAAAGAGGAGATAAAAGAATAAGCTTTAACAAATTAAATCAGTAACAAGTGTCCATAGTTTTATCAAATTAGCTTAATTTATTTCAAGGACAAGAATGGGACATTGCGATAACAATGTATAACAAATACAATAAATGTGTTGTTAAGTTGTAATCTCCCTGTATGTCCTGCTTGTGACCCCAGTGAGAAGCCGCTGTTAAGAAGCTCTTACCCATGTAAATCTACTAGTGTTTTCAAGTACTACGGAAGTTGTCATGCTTTTGTCAAACGCTCCGATGGAGGGATTCTACAAAATATTTGACCTGGCCCAGGACTGTCTGAAATAAACTAAAGAGTGTTTATTTAATGTGCACATGTATCACCAAATGGTTGTTTAAGTTATAGTCATTGAACAGTATAGGCATCGGTACTGACTTTTCTCATTTTGCTAAGACTGAATACCTAAAGTTCAGAAGCAGGGATTGGGCCTCTAGGATGTCAGTGAAATATAAAATTGCTAGTGGTGGTCTGAATAGAAGAGTAAGAGTGAGGGAGAGTTTTTCTTTCTGTTTTTTTTTTTTTTTAAATCTCAGGTCAGTGCTACGTCGACGAGTAGGTCTTGGATATTGTTGCTTCACTGAAGTATGATGTGATGAAATGGGGGCTGGCATCTCTGTAGAATCTCACTCATCCTCCCCTCTAAAGTTTTATTGTGTGGTCTTTGTTATCTTCAGAGCATCCTGTGGTGATCCTCAGCCGGTCTGAAGTGCGATTGAAGCCGGGAGAGATGATGTCTGTGTCTTGCAATATCTCAGGAAATCCTGTCCCCTCTCTCCAGTGGATAAAAAAGGGTCATGATGGAAACACGGTGGGACTCGGCCACCCTACGCACACATTTTATATAATGAATGATATAAGTATATATCATAGAAATATAATAGAGTCTATTATTGAATTAATGTTTTAAATCATTGGTCATTGTAATATAAGTCATATGTCATTGTAATACAATAACATTAGCTGAGCGTTACAACCATGTGCACAATTAAATGAGATTATTTATTTTGACTTAATGTGTAATCTTGCTACATCTAAACAATTTAACTAAACTTAAAGATTATGTTGTTGATGTCTACCTTTGCAATTTGTCATTTCACTTAAATTCCATTTTTTAAGTGCCAGAGGTTGATGTGTAACTCTGCTTATCTCCGTGCCTGAATGGCCAATCACAGGGCTTTAGCAGCAGCGGCCGAATACGAGTGGAGGGATCCGACCTGATCATAGAGAACGTGGCGCCCTCTGATGGCGGTCTATATTCTTGCATCGCCAACAGCAGCTCAGGGATCCAAGAGGAAGACTTCAGCTTGAAGAGTGAGCCATTGCACTGTCGCTGAAAAACACCTTCCAGTCCCTGTTTTGAAACTGATCTAACTTCACCCAACATTTTGTTGGGCTTTAAAAATGTATCTCTTCCACACGTGCTCCCTATTGTGTTTTGCAGCCCTGCCCGGGAAGCCGTCCCAGGTGTCAGTGAAGGCAGGAGCTGCTGCAGCCAGTTTCAACCAGAGTGCCCATGTGGTGGACGGGGGCTCTCCCATTACTGCTTACATCCTCCAGTGGAGGCAGGACACCCAGCAGAAGTGGGACCAAATGGTCGTCCAGGCTACTGGTAAAGTTTTATTGTTGTTGTAGAAAACCACTGCGTTTTTGATTTTTATTGCGTGGAAAAATAGCAATTTTCATCACATTTGAAAAATGAATGAAAGATGAAATTCTATGAAATATGAGAAGGTTATAATACAATATATATTATAATTTGATAATTAGCAAGTAACAATATTATGCATTACATCTCCGTACAGCATTTGAATACAGATTGCGATCATTAGGCTCTGTTAATTTATTATTATTATATTTATATATATATATATATATATATATATATATATATTTTCTACTTGTGCAGATCCTCTGGTTGCCACCCCTTTGTTGCCCTACACTGAATATTTCCTTCGTCTGGCTGCCCAAAACATTGTTGGACAGGGAGAGTTTTCTGATTCAACCAATGTCCGGACACTGGGAACACGTGAGTGTCACCCTTTCAACCATCTCTATACCCCCACCCCCCACAACAACATTTGTATTTAATTTGAATTTAATGTAACCAGCTCTCACTTGCAATGACCTTGGCACGACCCTACAGCTCCCTCTCTGAAAAATGTTTCATGTCTACAAGCCGTGTCTTCTCATTTTGTTGCACATCTGCTGCAACCTGCCACTCATTCCATTGTTTCATGCCCATCTCAACCACATCGCTCATGGTGACCATCCATCTTCACCTTCTCACATCCCCTGCTCACCTGATGACACCACCCCCACCCCCCACAGGAGGTAATACCTAATGGATTGGTGCTAACAGTATAAAAAACAAGAACAGGCTTGTGTTTGAGATCACGTAAGCTGTACAAATAAATAATTAGTTATCGTTTTTTAACTGTTAAGTAATCATATGATGCCTCACATGCGATATGGTCTAATTGTTTTAACTGTTAAGTTGTCATTTGATGCATCATATGATATATGATCTAATTGTTTTAATTGTTAAGTAATCATATGATGCCTCATATGCGATATGATCTAATTGTTAAGTAATCATATGATGCCTCATATGCGATATGGTCTAATTGTTTTAATAATCATATGATGCCCAGGGTTTCCCCCAGGATTTCCTGTAAGGTGCGGTGGCACCTCAGCGGGGGGTCTGGGGGCCCCCCCCCAGAAAATTTTGTATTTCTTAGACGCAATTTCCTGCATTTTAACCGAATTGTGGGCCCAGTTTCAGCTCAATACAGAACTGTACTTTTGTTTCTAAATACGGGACAATGTCATTATTTCAGGTCCTTAAAGGTGTACAAAGTATGGGTCCTCATGAGCTACCTATTTGGCAAAACATGATCGGTGTTATACAGCCACGGTTTAAACCTAGGCTTTTCAACCCATGTTGGGTCCCAACCTGAAGCCCTGTGTTTGCCAGGTTTTTTATTGTTGTTGGTTGGCTGGCTCTTCTCACTGTCTTCCCTCACATCTGACTCTCTTGGTTCTAGGCAGCATTCTCCAGCTCCACTACTACTACCTGCCTATATTTCATTTCAAAACATTACATGTTGAAATATGATGACAAAATATTACTGTTTACAGTAGCCTACTTCACATACATTGTGTGACTACTATGACTATTGTTACTGACTACTGATACTGTCATCATAAGAAGATTTAGCAAAAGGGGCAGGTGTTTATTTTGGGGATATTTACACTGCACGCATAGTAGCCTGCTTGCTGAAGCCTAATGATGCTGTACAGCGCTTGCTACAACTACGTCATTAAGCAGGGTGCCGCAAAGTGGTCAACAAGTCAAACAAGAGAAGGCGGTGCTGAAAGGCAAAACACACACACACACACACGAACGCATGTCCAAGTGGGGTTATGAATTCACAGGATATCTGGAGGTTAATTTGAGAAATGGCTCTTTCCTTTTTTTAGTGAAGTATTTCAGCAAACTCATCTGAAAAAGAGGACAGAGTGAGACGATCTAAATGCATTAGAATTATTATCTTTGAAGAGGACGCGTTGACATTTTGGATTCGAAAACTCCGGCGGGAATTACTAGCTATTAGGCTACTTGTTTAACTGTTCTTGTATTTATTACGAACGAAATCGCTAAGTTGGTCGGCTTGTCCTTAGCCTAACTAATAGATCTATGAGCTCTGCGAAGGTGTCCGCCTATTTTAAAACCACGCAGGCCTCGGACTTGCTACCTTTAACAAACTTTGCTCTGTTGTCATCCGCTACAAGTGCAGGGCTCATTGAGGGACCACACACAGCTGTGCGTTTAGAAATGACCGTTACTGAAGCTTATTTACATTTAGCCTCCCGAAATAGACGCAATGTGAGAAACCAGCCGTCTACGTCTACAACATATTAGGCCTACGATGTAACCCCTGCACAATGTTCAACAACTTGTTCTCACATGTAAAATAAAATTAATTCAACGTCACGTACCTCTGATCCAGTTGTTCGGTTTCTAGTTTGAGGGCCAGTGTGTCAGAAACGAGAGAGGGGGCGGGGGGAGTATGTAAACCGGCTGTGGTAAGCCGTGGATGCCGTGGAACGCTGATCAAGTGCGGGAAAGGCAGAAGAATCCTTTGATGTGGCAAATAACACACCAAAAAACAGGGCTCCGATTTTTTCCGATGCGTGGCGGGGAATGACGAAGGTGCGGCGGCCCGCCACGCTGAAATGAACGTAGCGGAAACCCTGATGCCCCATATGCTGTGTGGTCTAATTGTCCTGCTCCGTGCTCCACTGCCAGGTGAACCAGACAAACCCTTCCTATCAGACAGGGAAATACATTTTGAGGAGGACATCGTTACAATCCCCTTCAAGCAACTGGACACTGGTGGATCCCCTATCAGTTCCTATATGGTGCGCTACAAGGCGGTAAGTGGCCTTAGGTATTCTCAGATACTGTATGTACCTGTATATATGTACACACACACACACACACACACACACACACACACATATGCATGGACACAGGGCCTGATGGATTTGTTATGGACTGAGGACTGTCTCCGCCTCAAATTGGGAGCTGGGTACTTCTGAGACCTTGTCATGAAGTGACTTCTCATCCCCAGATTAAGGATGATGAGTGGAGGGAGAAAGACCTGCTCCCAAACGCCACAGAGATCTATCTCCACGACCTGCAGTACAGCTCTGACTACCACCTGGAGATCATTGCCCACAACCCCAAAGGCCAATCCATGCCTGCCTCACTGAACTTCACCGTCCCACAGCCGAGTGCAGGTGCAGTCCGCCTACAGATCTCACATCTTCTGCCGCAGAGAAGCATTGTGTGAATTACATCAGTGTAAAAGGGGCTTTGACTTCCTTTACTAAACATTAGGTTAATGTGTACATTTCCAACATATTTCAAACAGCTTAGCTGTTCATGGAAATATCATGTTGTAATTCAGGAGTGTTAGGCATTAATACAGAGAAAATAGAGTGATTTACGTTGCATTCATGTTTGATATGTTTTCCTTTGCTTTTTCCTCAACAGTTAGTAAACCTGGTTTGGGGAAGGGTGGCGTAGTTGGCATTGTGATGCTGATTTTCCTGGTGCTGCTCATCGCCGTGGATGCCACATGTTGCTACACCAACCGCTGTGGCATGCTGATGTTCCTGGCAGTGAAGCTGTTTGGCCAGAAAGTTCCCGGGACAAAGACCATGGAGGAGGGGGATGGCACAGCAATGTAAGAGCTGTTCTCTCTACCATATCGCCATCTCTTTTAACCTAGTGTGTCAGTCTACCTTTGGTTTATGTTTGTCTTGTTGTATAAAGTGCATGTTTGTGTGCATTTTATATGAAGGGAAAGGCCCCTTTTTCACATATTTTCACCATGCCAGAAAACCCTTTCCCTACAAAACTGATCTCCACTGCCAGCATGATTCCTTAACATCCCCATATTGGACTATGATTATGACTCCTAAATGGCCCATAATGTTGATGACTACCACAACAAGGTGTGTTAGTAGGTGTGTGTACTGAGTATATGCCCCTTTCATTAAGCCTCAGCTTCTGTGTGTGTGTGTGTGTGTGTTTGTCTGTATGTGTGTGAGTGTGTGCGTGTGTGTTTGTGTGTCTGTGTGGGTTGGCGTGTGTGTCTGTTTGTGTGTGTGTGTGTTGTGCAGTGACATGAAGGTGAATGAGCTAGCATCTCCACGGGGTAGCATCTCAAAACAGCAGGCCCAAAACAGCCCACCTCCGGGGGTGCAGTCTGAGATCACGTGCGACAAAGCGTCCCTCACCAAATTTGAGTAGGTGCCCCTGGTCTTTCCCAAAGAGGTGGACATGGCTGCCTAGTGGGTCTTCCATTAAGCCGCGCTCCACAAAAAATGGCAAAAGGAATTTAACTACACGTTTAATTACAGGTCATTTAATGGATAAGAACTCTGTATATGTTCAAAAGTCTGTCCAAGGTCTAATGAATCATTCCGACAGCCATTTTTTGATGCCAATGTGATTTGCCATTTTTTGATCCTCCTCATTATTCTAATCTATGCAAGCTGTGAAGTCAAGCATTTATGGTGGCATTAATTACCAGCTCACCACTTTATTATACAGTCTTCTACATTTCCATAGAAAATACTGCCTACTCTGACCCATGTGCACAATATTACAGTATTACTTTTATTCTAAAAGTCTGATCTGAATTGCATCTAATATTATCCTGCTCCAGGAAAGCACCAGCCAATGGGGATCCAACCACAGACGCCTGAGAGCCGTCACAGAGTGATGATGGGTGTGGCATGTCAATGGCCACAATCAGGACTTGGATGATACAGAGAGTTAGTCATAAGATGCATAATGACCTACACAGTTGTTGTACAGGAAAACAAAGCAGCGGAAACTGAAAATAGCAGAACCCAATGTGATTGTCGTAAGTCATAGTAAAGCCAAGAGAGGATAGTTAGTTAGGCATACATGTCTTCCATACACCTTTTCAGAGTGTTTTTACACATCTTTATATATCATTAATACACATCATATATGTGCAAGTATAACTTTATGGACATTGAACGATAAACATATACGTTTTGTTGTTCTGTACTGTACAGGTCTTTATTTTGTATCTCAAAATTAGTTTTCGCCTCCTTTTTTTGCATGTACCAAGATTCTAAGAGAAGATTGTACAGTTATCATAGATATTATATCAAAACATTGTACAGTTAAAATATACATTCAAGACTTTATACTGTAAATTATTTGTACATACCTTATTTTACTTTCTTTATGTTGCCTTTCATTATAGAAGAAGATGTATGTAATGTATGTAAGCTATTTGAAGAATTATCAGTAGGTTTTTCTTTTCACACATATACTATACTGTATCACTAGATAATATGTCTGTGTTAAAGGTGCAGTCCGCAATTGTAATCCCATACACTTTGTAAAATTCAGCAAATTGCTCCTCACTGTCCTCTAGCTGTCACAGTCGTGGGTCTTTGAATGGGAAACAAACATAATGGCTCGGGTCAAGCCGTAATCAATTCTTGCAAATCAACATGTTGCTTCAGGAGCGCTGAAGGAAGGGGTGTGGTTTGATTGGCTGTTGAGCTCAAATATCAACAAACTTTCACTAGAATTGCAGACTGTATCTTGTATTGGCTAGTAGACAAATCCCCAGAGAACCCTAGTTTATCTAGATGAATGGCCAGCGTTATCACTCTTGATATTTCCTCTCCCATGCGAGAGAATGAAATGAGAGTTTTGAGAGAATACTCAAAATACTGTGAATTTCAACAGTATTGTTTGAAATATTGTTCAGAATTGCCTAAATGATACACCAGTTATATGTTATTCCTTGTTCAGATGACAGTTGTTTTTATAAAACCGTATACTGCCTCAGATAAAGTTCTCAGAAGAATATAACACAGCCCTGATGCATTGAGTACATTGTAATGTAGTTGCGTATTTGCTCCTGTATACAATTCATGTTTATATTAAAATGTTTTAACGCTAATGAAATCCAGCAATTTTTGTATTTGTGGTGGAAAGGGCTGCTGCACTGGTCAAAGAAGATTGCACATGTAACTAATGTTTACAAAGTTATCTTGAGGATTCTGTAAATAGTGTATAAAAAGTAATTAATAAATAGTTGTCTAATAATAAACATTAAACATTGATAAGTTATGTATTTATTAGTAACCTTTATTGGAAATAAATGATAGAAGAATAGAATATAAGCAATGGAAATATTCACTAAAATAAGAAATTCAGCATAGCTTTTTTAATGAATGAAATGTAATGTTGGAGCGCCCTCTACATGACGTAGAGCGTGAGCTCGCGCAACTTAATTAAAAAAAAAAAAGAAGACGCCAGCAGAGACTCAGGGAAGACGCTTTTAGAATTCGCAGTGACAACCTTTTTAAATTAACGTCTTTACTGACCAAATGAATTCAACCAAATTGAATTATTCGATTGTATTTAAAAGTTGAAAGTGTTTTAAACGAGTGTGAAAGAGAAAGTACAGTTTGAATATATTGGATTTATGTTTTTTAACCCCCTGTGAGTGCTAGTTGAGTGCTAACTTGTAGCCTAACTGAAGCTAGCTATACTAAGCCACAGCGAACCTGCTGCAGATAAGCTGGGTTTTTTAATACTTAGAGGAAGATTTGTCCGTGTGGATTGATCTACAATTGCGTTGAGTACTGACTGACTGAATACTCCGTGGCGTGAAATATCAACGACAACAACCAGATGGCAAGCCTCCCGCCAACGACAAAAAAAGATTCCACACCACATCAGTCCAGCTGAATGACAACTGTTGATAGCGTTGAAGTTGCACGGATAGGTAAGACTTTACATGTTTTTTGTATTTAAAGAAGATAAGTCAGATCATGAATGAACACACTGATCATTTAAATATATTTAATTGAGCGAATATTTAAATGTATGTACAGCAAATGTGATATCGATTTGGTATGTTGAGTTACTGTTTGAACTGCTAGCCTGTACAATTGTTTTGGGTTATTTGAATTTAGATAGATAGATGGATGGATACTTTATTAATCCCGGTTGCAATTTGATTAAGTTATGACCTAAGGTGAAGATTTGCTTGATAATTAAGATTAAATACAACTTTATTAGATAATTAAATTATGTATTTATTTGCTATTTATTAAAGACTTAATATATATATATATATATAATTTCATAAAATAGGAAATTAAAGATAATTTCATTTAACTTCTGTAAAGAAATAAAACAGAACAAATAAGAAGGTCAAGTTAATTTTGTTCTTAAATGACTTCCGTCATGATCTGGCGCTTTATAGAAGAAAAAAAATGAGCAAAATGAACTTGACCTTCCGGGGGGGCGGGGCGCCCCCCTATAATGGTAGGGGAAACACTGGGGCAATTAAGTCTTTAAATGTTCTTTACCAATCTCTGCAAACAAATGAAAAAGATTCAAACAGAATTGTTATGCAGAAAGTGTTTATTGTATATCGATAGAGAAGCGGTACATGTGATTATACTTTGTGATGCGTGTGATTATATCGCATTACAAATAAGTATTAAATGAATTGGAATACATGATATTGATTAATAGCCTTAGGTATGCGGCTTTTTACTTTGACAGATATATATTTTTTACTCATTTACTGGAAAAGAGCAAAATTGCAGTGGTGGTATTCTTGGCTGATGCTGTAGTTTGGTTTCTGTGTAGAGATAACTCTGCTGGTTTCCTTCAGTATCCTCTTCAGCGACTCAGCCCCTTCTCTTCAGACTTCTGTTTCAGAAAAATAATTGAACAATATTAAGTCATTTTGCATATGCAGACTTTTACTCAGCTCCTTAAAGTAAAATATAAGAAGAATTAAGAGCTGAGTAATTAGTTAGACGTATAAGCAACCACATTCATCGAGCCAAAATATGCAATAAACAGACTGAGGGAAATAACACTTACAGCAGTCGAGTGTCTGCAGCCACTCTTTAGAAATCTCAGCACCGTTCATCTGGCAGATTTTGGCATAATTGGTCATGACCCTGCAGAGCATCTCCTTGTCTCCGTCGTGGATGCACATGTTGTAAAGGCAGTCATCCAGCAGCTTCCCTGGCAGGACCTTGGCATGACAGGCAGAGAACGCACCGTTCTTCTCTGCGATCTCGCCACAGTAATTCTTCTGTTTATACAGCGCCTCATCCTCTGCTGTACAGACTGGGCATTGACCTTGGCAGGAGTGCCAGCAGGTGCTGTTGGACTCGGGAAGGCTCCATGCTTCGGCCCACTTGGTAAGGTTCGTGAGGGGGGTGCTATCGGGCATGGAGAAATCATCTGCCTGGTCACCGTTGTAGGTTCCACACATGCCCTCAAGATTGTTGTGGTAGCTGCTAGGCACAGTGACCTGTAAGACTTCCCCCCAGTCGAAGACAATATCCACTCCGAAGTCTGTGTTGATGAAACCCTGGTAGGACTTCTGGGTTATTCTGATTTTCCCAGATTTGAGAGTATGAGGGAGCTTAACCTTGGTTCCATCAACCTGGAAAACAACATGGCCAACAAGACAAGTTTATCAGATTAAGTCTGAGATTAGTTGCTCAGTGATCTTTACTTTTTTGAATACTGCAAAATGTGAATGTTTGTAAATGCACAAAATAACGAATGCGGATGTGTTTGAAATAAGATTGGAATTGAATGTCACGCACCACCACTGTGCCAGGATCACGATAGACAACAACAATCTTGACACCTTCAATGCTGATGGTTGCAGTCTTTAGGTAGGAACCTCTGTGCAGATTTTCCATCTCGGTTTCAGTCACAATGCTGAAAGGAGTCAGGGTGTCGTCCAGACCTATCGTCTGAACCAGGGTGTATATGCACGAGCCCTGGAAAGAGAAAAGCTTTCCATCGAAGCTCCGGTAGTGCGGATCCCCCATGACCCAGCAGGTAGCCTCGGATTCTGCCACACACTGGACATTGGTGCCATTCTTGACGCACCTCTCCTTTTCACGGCACTTCTTTGCCTCACAAGGGTCTTTCCAGGACATGATCAATTTAAAAACATGATCAACATAAATCATTATTGATTCAATTATGTCAATTTGATGAATTATTTATAATAATAATAGCAATAAAAACAATACGCATCATCATCATTCTTTCTAGATTTCATGAATAAATTCTTTCATAAACAGTTTCTTCACTTCCTGCCAACTGTATAGGACAAAGTGGAAAGAAATACTACAATTTCCTCAACACAATATTCAGTAACAAAGACAGGGGACTCACCTAGGTGATAGCAGTTCCTTACTCCTCCCCTGGTATCACAGACCTGTTCTGCTGTGCACTGTGTTTGCTCGCATGAAAACACACCATCCACACAGGTGCACTTCTCCGTGCAGTCTTCCCTCATCACCTCCTCCCCAGACTACAGGAAAACACGGGAGCAAATGCTGAGTCAATACTCACATCCAGTGTGCTTACACAACACTACACCACTACCATGACAAATGTGGAATATCCTGCTTTGCCATGAAAAGGTACTAAAATCAGTCGATGACGAAAGCTGGCTTTGAACAGAACCATCTTCATCATAACCTGATCAGGTTCATCTCTTGGCAAACACGCCTAAACACAAAGACGCACACACAAGTACACACTCACACACAAACCTTATAATATTGTCCATCAGCCACACATCCACATTTCCCAAATGGCCTGCACGTCCCTGCGTCAAATGCAAATCCATCCACACACTCACATCCCTCCTGGCAGTGTGAGCACTTCTGAGGTGTAGTTAGACTGGCACAGGTAGTGGAACAGGTGTCAGCACAGAGCTCATATTGACTGTCCTTTGGGCACTTCATAGCTAGGACAGAGAGAGAAATTGAGCAGAAAATCAAATGCTTTGGGTGAGTGTGGTTTGATACACGGAATCAAATTTGGAATTCAGCCACCGGTGTTTCACTATTTATAGATCAGATTAAAAAAGACAATGCAATCCCATAGAGCATATGCATATCATATATAGTATAAGTCATATCATATACATAGTATGAGTATACATTATATAAGGTACACTCACGACAGAATGTTTCATTTCGCCAGCTGTCAACCGAAGCCCCAGATTCCTGGCAGACAGCAACGTAGTTTTGCAAGTGTTGGCAGAGGACATCTTTACTCCCCCCTTGGTCTGAAAGGTCTTTTTCGCATTTATTAAAGTACTCCTGCGGGGGAACAGTTGTATGGCACTTCGAAAATGGACCCTTTATGTCTTTCAAGATTTCGCACAACTTTTTGGACTCCTCCTGCGTGCCTGGCGGGGGAGTGGGACACTGAGAACCACAACCTGTCTGACATTTCACACCCTCCTGAGCCACTACCCAGCCCTCAGCGAAGTCTTCTGCTGAAAGGGCCTCGGTACCATTGGGTAAGGCAAAATCATCAGCTGGGTTGTCGTTGTAGTTGCCACACAGGCCCAACAGTACGCCTTTGTAAGAGGATGGCATTTCCACTCTGACCATGGAGACAGTGTCATAGGTCACTTCCAAACCAAAGTCAGTCTGCAAAATGATGAAGAGGCCATTCTGATAAGCTCGCACCTTCCCGTCGTCCAGTTGGAGAGGGAGATTCACTCTGATACCATCCAGCTGTCAGTGGAGAGAGAGAGAGAGACGGCAAAGCAGTGAAAGATGTGGACTGCAATATTGCAGGATAACACAAAAAATATGGAAATGAAATGGTGGCAGGGGTTTAACAGAAGCAAAACATGGTAAAAAGTTATCTGTACGTTCACACATTTCCTTTACAATACTAGGTTGCTTAAGGAAGCAAAGGGGGAACACAGGACAGAAGACAACTAGAAGTACAGCTAGACAGCTACGGGATATGCAATTACCGTTACTTCCCAGATTCTTCCAGGGAGCATGAGGATGTTGTAGTCATTGACTTCTATTTGGACCCTGCGGGTAACTGTCGGATGATTGGGTGCTGAGTCCTGATGGACTACCACACTGAAGGGAACCCTCTTACCATCTTTGTCCTTGACGACCTCTGCCATTTTGTACACGCAGTTCCCAGGAACACTAAACCTCCTGTTATCGAATGAGCTGTATTGTCCCCTCCCTGACACAGAACAAGCTGCTCTGGCAGTTGGGAAGCACGCCTTGGTCCCGTCCTGGATGCGGCACACTTCATGGGGCCCACAAGAGAAGCTGCTTTGGCATTGTACCTTGCCGTCGTTCCCACACACACAACGGCCTGTGCACTGGTCACCGAGGAAAAATACTTGTCCTTGCTGGTAGTAGCGCCCTTTGTGCTCACAGCCACACTGATCCTCTGCCACACACTGTCCGTCGCTCTGCACAAAGTTGTCGTCGCACTCGCAGCCCTCCCTGCAGGGGGCGCTCTCGCAGCTCTCTGGCTCCTCGGCTCCGGGACACATCACAGAACAGCCAGACATGCACACCTCGTAATGGCTGTTTGCCCGGCAGGCCAGAGCTGGCAAAAAGGAACCATAGAAACTATAAACATCTCTGTGAAATGACCTTGCGCCAATAGAAAAGATGAACATTTGCATCTTTATCAATCATGTCCAAATCATGTTTGAACAGCATAACATCACATAAGGCAAGAAGAGCTAATCCTTGACTCAAGGACGCCTTTTTTCCTGAAAAACTGTACTTACGACAGAATGTCTTTGTTCTCCAACCATCGATCCTGGCTTTGGCCTCCTGGCACACCGTGGTGTACGTGCTGAGGGCATTGCAGAGAGCAGAAGAGTGGCCATTATACATGCACATGTCATAAACACAGTCATTATAGTACTGCTCTGGATTCACTTTGCCGTGACAGTCCTTGAAGGGACCAGCCTTGTTCGTGAGGATGCTACAGGCCTTTCGGAAATCCTTGTTCGCCTCTGCCTTGATGTCACACACAGGGCACTTCTGGCCTTCGCATGTGTCTTTGCACAGAGGGTCATCCTTCACTTTCCAGCTTATACCAAACTTGGTTGGGTTTTTGGCATTGGTGTTGTTGGGTGTAAGCATGTCATCTTGACCATTGCCATTGAGGTTTCCACACAGGCCACCCACCACTCCACTGTAGGTGCTCGGGAGAGTAACTGACACATAGCTTCTCCAGTCATACTGCACCTCAAAGCCAAAGTCGGTTTTAACCACTCCAGTCCGGCCTCTTCGGAAAATTGACAGTCGTCCCTCTTCCAGTGTCATTGGCAAGTTTACAAAAACGTTAAGCTTGAGAGGAAAAGAGAAGATCTCATGTCAGTTTTTCACAGAGAATTTACAGTGAAATGCAAAAAGAATATGTTGTCTTTTTGTGTTATAGCTAACTTTGTACCACAGAAAACGAACAAAAACACCATACTTATTGTTAGTTTATAGATTAGTTACTGTATGTCCAACTTTACAAATCATATCCTATTAAGAGGCATTACAACCATTTTCTATGCATGTGTGTGAATTTTGTATGATTGAACTTACCAGTACTCTTCCTGGGTTATCACTACTCAACACAATGGTGTATCCATACACTTTGATCAACACTGTCTTGGTGTAGGCCACCGCCTTGTTCCGGCCTCGGTTCTCGTTCTGGACTTGCACCTCAAACGGTTCCAAAGTTGGATCTTGAGTGTTGATTAGTTTGGACAGGTAGTATGTGCACGTTCCCTGGAAGTCAAATCTCTTACCATCAAACGAGCGGTAGTGTGGGTCACCGGAGCCCCAGCAGGTGTCGTAGGAGAGTGGGAAGCAGTCTCTCACACCATTCCTCAAAGAACACACTTCAGAACTCTTGCACTTGGTGCCAGTGCACTGAAGGTTTCCAGAATTGCATGTGCATTTTTTAGAGCATGTGTTGTCTGTCCAAAAAGTCGACCCTGGTGGGTAATAGCGCCCTTTGTGGGTGCAGCCACACGAGGTCTCTGGCACACACTTGTCAACACTGAGCACGAAACCCTTGTCGCACTGGCAGCCCTCTACACAGGGCAGCTGGCAGGTGGATGAGGCATCTTTCTCAGCACAAGACGATGCACAGGCTGCGCCACATGCTTCAAAGTGGCTGTTTGCAGGGCAATCTATGGCTGTGAACAAAATTGAGGAAGGACAAAAACGTCAAAAAATGACAGAGAAAAATGCAACCTCTTTTCGTGTGTAATGATATATTGTAAATAGCATATTTCTGTTTTGCTTAAAAACTAATAACATGACATTTTGTAATTTCCTCATTTTATATATTTTTTAAATTACTAGGCTGCACTTACGACAGTTAGCAAGAGTCCTCCAGCGATCGATCTTGATGCCCTCGGCCATGCATGCAGCCACGTAGTTTTCCATGTTGTCACACAGGAACCTTCTGATGCCTTTATTGATGCATATGTCATACACGCAATTGTCGAAGAACATGTTGGGGTCAACTTTGCCCGTGCAGTTGGCAAATACACTATTGGAGTCAGTCATGAGGCCACAGTACTTATTCCCACTAAATTTGCCTCGCTGGGCCGGAGAGCAACTGGGGCAATTATTACGACAGTTATCATGGCAGAACAAGTCACCGTCAGGCACTTTCCAGCTCTTTGCAGACTCGAGGGATGAGGACAGTCGACTTCCAGAACGGCTGGTCCATTCATCACCACGCTCACCGTTGTAATTCCCGCAAAGTCCGCCAACTGTGTTGAAGTAGCTGCTTGGTGCTGTGATGTACAGCATCATACTCCAGTCATATGACACTTTCAGGCCAAAATCAGTTATCAGAACGGCCGACCTTCCTCTGTGAACCACCTGAAGCTTTCCCCCCACAAGACTCACAGGCAGGAACATAATTTCGCCGTCCACCTGGTGAAGAAGTGTGTTCTTTTTAGATCATGATCAAAATATCTAAAACCTTTCAGATACATTATAAAACCTGTTGACTTCAGTCTTAAGTGGTCCACAGTTGTGGGTCAGCAACATTTTACAGGGCACATATACATCGGTAATACAACAGATAGATTCATCAGGTGTATAAAATAAATAATAAACCTTTTTTTGTAACAAATAGGTCTGCCCTCTAACAACATTTTTGTTTGAAAAATTTAATTTCACATGCGGTCCCTATTCAACAACCAGTATATGATAAAAGAATACAAAAATCCAATATGGCCACTGATTTGAGCCAAACATTTTCATGTCAATGTGCCACCAGGTTTTTCACCCAAGGCTACTCTTCAGAGAGCAATCAGAGCAAATCATGATGGCTGTCATATGTTGCTCAATCAGCCAACAACCAGTATCTGATAAAAACATTACAAAAATGTAAAAGGGACCATTTGACCCAGCAATTTTCATAGCTATGCACCACCACTGAACCCCATCTGGAGCAAGCACAAAGGCGACATTTCTGTGTGAAATGTGTCTACATTGGTTAAACTTTTGTTGCTTACCTCCACCGCGCCCCTTCTTTTTCTGATGGCCACTGTGTGATTGTACACAGTCACTGTGACCTTCCTCACATAAGACACCCATTTGTTCCCTCGGTGGTTATTCTTGGCCTGGACTGTGAAGGGAATAAGGCCTTCCTCTTTCTTCAACACCTCTGCCATGGTGTAGGTGCAGGTGCCCTGGAAGTCATAGCGTTTCCCGTCAAAGGTTGTGTAATGGGGATCCCCTAGAGCCGAGCAGGTTGACCTTGAGATGGGAACACAAACACCTCTTTTGCATTCCTCCTTCTCCCGGCACCGTATACCATCACAAGGGTCAGGTGGTGAAGTTGGTACAACTCCTGAAACACAGTCATTGATAGAGATTATTTCCAAACATGGTTAATGACTTAAGAATATAATAATCAAGTGCCTTGTATTAATATATTCCTTGTATGAATCATGTGCTTATGAAAGCAGGAACATGGCTTTTCTCTCTGTGTGTGTAACTAGAATATTAGGTGCCACTAAGTCTGCATATGAACAAGAGCATGTTAAGACCAGAGGAGATAAGAAAGGAACTGTGCTTCTTCCAACCTTGTGCAAAACTGCCATCCTTGCAAGACAGGGAGCCTCGGACGTGAGAAATCCACTATATAAACCTTGTGAGATGGGTTTATCATTGCCTTCACTTTCAGCCTTGTTCTGGGAGGGGAGCCCGATTGCAATTGTCTTTGTTTGTTTGTCTAATAAATATACTTTCATGCAGCTACGGAGTCCTGAGGTAACTAGGGTGAATTTTCACCTATTAGTCATTTTTCAAAAATGATATATACTGTAGGGAGAGACCATTTTAATGAAAACTGATGACTACACTGCTACCAACAAATGGAAATGAGAAATAACACTTATCACACAATATACCTAAACATCTGGCTTTATTCAGATAGGATACCTTCAGTCCAATTCAGTTTTATAAAATCAAAAACTATTTCAGTGGACATTCACCGCAGGTCAGTGTTCATATTTTAATAAGACCAACTACTGGATTGTTATATTTTATAAAGTGTTGTTAAGGTGTGAATAAAAGCTCACCTGTGGAACACACTCCGGTTGTACCATAACCGTGCCTTTTTTTGCCACCAAAGACATAAACTGTCATGAGGGCCTTTCCAGAGATGGTGAGAGGACCTTTGCCTTTTCCAAGTGACTTCATGGCCCACACATACCGCCCATCAGAGCCAAAAGGCGTCCAGCCTGTCACACCACTGATTGTGTGTGAGTCCTCGACTTCAGAGACGATGACAGCCGTGTTGCTATAACTTTCTTGTAAGTACAACGTCCACTTATTTGACATCTCAGACGTCGGGAGAATGGTGGTGAGAAACTCGTCGTGTGGAAGGTTGCTTCCAAAGTACATCACCATTACCCTCTTGTTGCTCCTTACAATGATGGGTTCACCATTATATATGGTGATTTTCTTGCTTCCCCCTGCATTAAGTTTTTTCTCTTTTGGCTGATTTGAAATGTAAACATCTGTATCATCATCAGCTGCAACCACATATGCATAATTGTTAGTCTTACCCCAATTCCAGGTCATACCCCAATTCCAAAATTGATTCTTTCGTTTTGTTTGCATAACCGGAATCAGAAAGTGATCAGAAAAACTTGTTGTTGGGATTAGCTGTTCATATACGTGATTACAGCTTCCACTCCCGATCCGAGCACACTGGTCTCCAACTAGAACAGCCAGAGGTTGTGTAGACAGGATCCTGGTGCCAGTGAACGTGTGACCACTTATAAATTGGTAGACTTCATAAGGCTTTAGCTTGAGGGTAAATTTCTTCCCGGGTGTCCAGTGCTCCATGCGTTCGACAGACATGTCAGCATAAGGCAGGATTTCCACCACGTTTTCTCCATCACCATTTACGATTGCAACAAGAGCTTTTCCACGACGGTTTTTTTCATCTGGAATTGGTGTGAACACTACATATTCCCTGCCCAGGTTGGATGTTGGGAGGATCACACTACTTTCTCCGGAGCCTCTTTTGTTATTTGATGTCACCACAGTGATGTCACTGGTGGAGGAAATCTGGACAGATTTGTGAGATAAACCTGCATCTGACAGTTCGGTCCCTTTTGGTAAATCAATCCATACTGTGCCCCCTTTGAGGACATTCTCACTCTGTGTGAATAAAAGGCTCCTCACAGTCACTGTCACTGTGGCTGGGTTTTCATGGGCCGTAATAGCAAGCTGAAGTTTTACAGGTCCGCCAGTCCTATTATCATAGTTTGTCAAGAAGGTAGTCATAAATTCTCGACCAACAGGACACCCACTCACTGGTAAAACCAAACAGGAGAGAAAATATCAGGTGAAATTTATGCTTGGTGAAACATGATAGTCTTAAAAAAAAAAAAATGGTCTTCAATGAATGCATTTTTTATTAATTATTTTGAAAATCTGCTTAAAGAAAGTTTTAAAAAAGAAGCGTTATTGCTCTGAAAGGGATTATGATAAAATATTGATAAAGAAATCAAAAGTTCTTGCAGCCAATCTGCTGTTTACAGATGTTAAATCCTTACAACATTCAATCCTCTGCTAGATCCAGTATCATGTTTCTGAAACGAGTTACTTTGAATGCTCTGCTTGATATGTGATCAAATTACATTGAGGACACCAGACCTTTAAGTATGTAAGTATATTTTCACTGAATGTCCAAGATTTTCAGTAAACGTATGACATTATTACAGGAAATGGGTTACTTATTATCAGAGACAAACAATTCACATGCAAAAACGCAACAAGCCCCATTATGATTTGATATGATACAGGTCTGGTTCTTACCTGAGGCTATCGCTGCAGCCAAGAAGAATAAAAGTAGTTTTGTATCCATGGCTGAAAACAGAATAAAAGTGGTTTGGTATCCATGGCTGAAAACAGCACAAAATATGATCCTTGAAACTTCTTTTTACTATACAATTGTGCGTACATTCACTAGTACAGACATAAAGTTAAGTCTCTCAATGAAAAATGAGTATATTGAAACATATATTTGGCAATCTAACAGTTGCAACAAATGATACCCATACCTTTCATTGAAGCCCAGTGGGAGTTCACTGAGATATTTATAACAGGAGTCTTCCTTTATATAGTATGCAGACTTAACAATGTAAACATATCGAAGCAGGATCTGATGATAACTTTATCCTTTATTGGGAAGAGAACATTTCCGGTATGCAAATTGTTGTTTGTGTAGTGATGGCTCTGATAGTTACGGATCACACGCAGCTTGGGCGCTGTCTTGTGACAATTGTCTTTCTGTATTTAGTATGCAGACATGCTCAGCTATTGAAAATTAAAATATACTTAAACAAATTAAAACATATTTAAACAGGATCTGATGACAACGTTTTCCTTTATTGGGATTCCACGGATAATACTGTTTGTCTAGTGGTGCAGCTGTGTCAGTGATGGAGCACACAGAGCTTGGGTGCCGTCCTGTGTCAATTGTTCTCAATTGGAAGATGTGTGACACTAATTAAACAAGTCAAAGGATGGCATACTGGTTCACTGGAACCGAGGTGTGCCTTTGTTGTGTGCTGTGGGTGGTGTCAGTGGTTGATTCCTCACATTCCTATGCTTCACTCTGCCAAGTTGTCCCCCTGGATTGTAGACATAAGATTTCTTCTTTATGTTTACTTTGTTTATATACCAAGCCAGGGACGTTTGGAGCTATTGAAAAGTCAAGTTTGCCTGGGGCTTATCTTGTTTTTTTTGTTTTTTTAAAGGGAATTGGCACTGGTAGTTTGGGGAGGTATGTCTACCGTACTACTAAATTAAATACGTTCCAAAGAAAAAACGATAAAGAAGGTCTGTCTGAACTTAACTGAACTGAGAATAGCACATTTGTTATGTCACTGATAGCAGTACTTTTGGTCTATCCATCAAGGATTGCTCTTAAAATACACTCAGGTAGCCTAATTGCTGACAGGGATCAGACCACCTTACAGAGATGGGCACAAATTCATAAAAAAAAAGTTTTTAAAAAATCGTATATGCTCATCAAATATATAAAAGTAAAATACAAAATACTTTCTAAGCGGTTGCAACTTGTGTGAATTCATCCCCCTCAAGAATGTACAGTATCACATTCACACCACATTCATTAAGATTCAGTGGGCAGCCAGACCTTTTTTGTCAGCAGACCTTCAGACCTTTCACATCTAGGCAGACCCCATACTGTTCCCCTTCCTAACACGCCCCACCTTACACATTGAACCAGACACAGCCATTATGTTAAGTTGTGTATGCTACCTTCCTATAACTGAAATGTAACATGTATTCTATATGAAGAAGATCATAGAGAAGAAGATTATGCAGAAGACTTCAATGCAGAGCCTACATCCTCGCATACATAATCACTAATCAAGTCAAGTCAAGTGTACTTTATTGTCAAAAATCTATGTAACAGGGTTAGCACAGAAGTTTGAAATTGCGTTTGACCAGTCTCCAATGTGCAGTTTAAAACATTTAAATAAGACATTGACAAAATCTCTCTCTCACACACACACACACACACACACAAACATTTAAATAAGACATTGACAATAATCTCTCTCTCACACAGACTCTCACTCACACACACATACACACACACACACATAGCAGCAGAAGTACAATCAGTGGTCATAAGGTGCAACAGTAAAGTAAAGTGCCAGTGGCATGGTGAAGTGACTATGGAATGTTCATGTGGTTTTCTTCAGTGTGTTGATGAGTCTGATGGCTTGTGGAAAGAAGCTGTTACTCAGTCTGCTTGTGCGGGCCCGCAGGTTGCGGTACCGCTTCCCTGATGGTAGAAGGGAGAACAGACTGTGCTGGATGAGTTGTGTCTTTGATGATGTTCATTGCCCGCTTGGAACAGTGTGAAGTGTACAGTTCCTGAATGGGTGGTAGGGATGACCTGATGATCTTTTCTGCTGTCCTCACCACCCTCTGCAGTGCCTTCTTGTCTGCAGCTAGACAGCTGCCGTGCCAGACAGAGACGTTGCTGGTCAGGATGCTCTCAATAGCACCTCTGAAGAAGATGGTGAGGGCAGAAGTGGGAAGATCAGCTCTTCTCATCCTTCTCAGGAAGTGGAGTCGTGTCTGCGCCTTCTTGACCAGTGCGGTGGTGTTGGTAGTCCATGAGAGGTCATTCGTGATGTGCACTCCCAGGAACTTTGTGCTTTTCACAGACTCTACTGCACTGCCGTTGATGATGAGTGGGATGTGTGTTGGTTGTTTCTTTCTGAAGTCCACAGTAATTTCTTTAGTTTTGTTGACGTTGAGAAGCAGATTGTTCTTCTCACACCAGTTGATGAGTAGCTGTACCTCCTCTCTGTATGCTGAGTCATTGTTGTCTTTGATGAGGCCCAGCACTGTTGTGTCATCTGCAAATTTGATGAAGTGATTCGTTTCAAATTTGGCACAGCAGTCGTGGGTCATCAGCGTGAACAGCAGGGGAGATAGCACACATCCTTGCGGCACCCCCGTGTTTATGATGGTGTTCGCTGAGGAGTTGTTTCCGACTCTGACTGTCTGCGGTCTGTTAGTAAGAAAGTCCAGCAGCCAGTTGCACAGAGAAGTGCTGATGCCTATTTTACTCAGCTTGTCCACCAGATGTTGGGGGATGACGGTGTTGAACGCAGAGCTGAAGTCAATGAACAGCATCCGCGCGTGACTGTAATAATCACATGAAGCTGCTACTCCTACGTCTTGCACGTTACACGCTTAGAACATTCTGTCGCTGTGGCAATCCCTGCCATTCAGGAAGAGTTAATGTGTTATGGAGGAAGTCGATCTTTGCTTATTTTTCTCTCTGTACTTCCTGTTGCCTAGCTTGTCCCCTGGAGGCATTTAACATAAACAGAGAATCACTTGTAGGCTGATGGTCTCTCTGTTATTCTTGCAGTGGCATTAAATTACCCAAGAAACTTTGACGTTGTAGATAGGGAGAAAACCTTTATTTAGTCCGAAGATACAAGTTTCCAAACTTCTCTAAGTATCCAGTCCTTGGTAAACACTTAAGCTAGTTGAGAAATGTATCTGTACAGATGCCATGACCAGTCATATCTTGCAAAATAGGTGTTGGCTACGGTTGTTCAAATGATTTTCTATTATTATTATTCACAGAAGTGCTGGGGCAATTAAGTCTTTAAATGTTCTTTACCAATCTCTGCAAACAAATGAAAAAGATTCAAACAGAATTGTTATGCAGAAAGTGTTTATTGTATATCGATAGAGAAGCGGTACATGTGATTATACTTTGTGATGCGTGTGATTATATCGCATTACAAATAAGTATTAAATGAATTGGAATACATGATATTGATTAATAGCCTTAGGTATGTGGCTTTTTACTTTGACAGATATATATTTTTTACTCATTTACTGGATAAGAGCAAAATTGCAGTGGTGGTATTCTTGGCTGATGCTGTAGTTTGGTTTCTGTGTAGAGATAACTTTGCTGGTTTCCTTCAGTATCCTCTTCAGCAACTCAGCCCCTTCTCTTCAGACTTCTGTTTCAGCAAAACAATTGAACAATATTAAGTCATTTTGCATATGCAGACTTTTACTCAGCTCCTTAAAGTAAAATATAAGAAGAATTAAGAGCTGAGTAATTAGTTAGACGTATAAGCAACCACATTCATCGAGCCAAAATATGCAATAAACAGACTGAGGGAAATAACACTTACAGCAGTCGAGTGTCTGCAGCCACTCTTTAGAAATCTCAGCACCGTTCATCTGGCAGATTTTGGCATAATTGGTCATGACCCTGCAGAGCATCTCCTTGTCTCCGTCGTGGATGCACATGTTGTAAAGGCAGTCATCCAGCAGCTTCCCTGGCAGGACCTTGGCATGACAGGCAGAGAACGCACCGTTCTTCTCTGCGATCTCGCCACAGTAATTCTTCTGTTTATACAGCGCCTCATCCTCTGCTGTACAGACTGGGCATTGACCTTGGCAGGAGTGCCAGCAGGTGCTGTTGGACTCGGGAAGGCTCCATGCTTCGGCCCACTTGGTAAGGTTCGTGAGGGGGGTGCTATCGGGCATGGAGAAATCATCTGCCTGGTCACCGTTGTAGGTTCCACACATGCCCTCAAGATTGTTGTGGTAGCTGCTAGGCACAGTGACCTGTAAGACCTCCCCCCAGTCGAAGACAATATCCACTCCGAAGTCTGTGTTGATGAAACCCTGGTAGGACTTCTGGGTTATTCTGATTTTCCCAGATTTGAGAGTATGAGGGAGCTTAACCTTGGTTCCATCAACCTGGAAAACAACATGGCCAACAAGACAAGTTTATCAGATTAAGTCTGAGATTAGTTGCTCAGTGATCTTTACTTTTTTGAATACTGCAAAATGTGAATGTTTGTAAATGCACAAAATAACGAATGCGGATGTGTTTGAAATAAGATTGGAATTGAATGTCACGCACCACCACTGTGCCAGGATCACGATAGACAACAACAATCTTGACACCTTCAATGCTGATGGTTGCAGTCTTTAGGTAGGAACCTCTGTGCAGATTTTCCATTTCGGTTTCAGTCACAATGCTGAAAGGAGTCAGGGTGTCGTCCAGACCTGTCGTCTGAACCAGGGTGTATATGCACGAGCCCTGGAAAGAGAAAAGCTTTCCATCGAAGCTCCGGTAGTGCGGATCCCCCATGACCCAGCAGGTAGTCTCAGATTCTGCCACACACTGGACATTGGTGCCATTCTTGACGCACCTCTCCTTTTCACGGCACTGCTTTGCCTCACAAGGGTCTTTCCAGGACATGATCAATTTAAAAAACATGATCAACATAAATCATTATTGATTCAATTATGTCAATTTAATTAATTATTTATAATTGCAATAATAATACTAATAATACGCAGCATCATCATCATCATTCTTTCTAGATTTCATGAATAAATTCTGTTATAATCCGTTTTTTCACTTCCTGCCAACTTTATAGGACAAAGTGGAAAGAAATACTACAATTTCCTCAATTCAATATTCAGTAACAAAGACAGAGGACTCACCCAGCTGATAGCAGTTCCTTACTCCTCCCCTGGTATCACAGACCTGTTCTGCTGTGCACTGTGTTTGCTCGCATGAAAACACACCATCTACACAGGTGCACTTCTCCGTGCAGTCTTCCCTCATCACCGCTTCCCCAGACTACAGGAAAACACGCAAGCAAATGCTGAGTCATTACTCACATCCAGTGTGCTTACAAAACACTACACCACTACCATGACAAATGTGGAATATCCTGCTTTGCCATGAAAAGGTACTAAAATCAGTCGATGACGAAAGCTGGCTTTGAACAGAACCATCTTCATCATAACCTGATCAGGTTCATCTCTTGGCAAACACGCCTAAACACAAAGACGCACACACAAGTACACACTCACACACAAACCTTATAATATTGTCCATCAGCCACACATCCACATTTCCCAAATGGCCTGCACGTCCCTGCGTCAAATGCAAATCCATCCACGCACTCACATCCCTCCTGGCAGTGTGAGCACTTCTGAGGTGTAGTTAGACTGGCACAGGTAGTGGAACAGGTGTCAGCACAGAGCTCATATTGACTGTCCTTTGGGCACTTCATAGCTAGGACAGAGAGAGAAATTGAGCAGAAAATCAAATGCTTTGGGTGAGTGTGGTTTGATACACGGAATCAAATTTGGAATTCAGCCACCGGTGTTTCACTATTTATAGATCAGATTAAAAAAGACAATGCAATCCCATAGAGCATATGTATATCATATATAGTATAAGTCATATCATATACATAGTATGAGTATACATTATATAAGGTACACTCACGACAGAATGTTTCATTTCGCCAGCTGTCAACCGAAGCCCCAGATTCCTGGCAGACAGCAACGTAGTTTTGCAAGTGTTGGCAGAGGACATCTTTACTCCCCCCTCGGTCTGAAAGGTCTTTTTCGCATTTATTGAAGTACTCCTGCGGGGGAACAGTTGTATGGCACTTCGAAAATGGACCCTTTATGTCTTTCAAGATTTCGCACAACTTTTTGGACTCCTCCTGCTCGTCTGGCGGGGGAGTGGGACACTGAGAACCACAACCTGTCTGACATTTCACACCCTCCTGAGCCACTACCCAGCCCTCAGCGAAGTCTTCTGCTGAAAGGGCCTCGGTACCACTGGGTAAGGCAAAATCATCAGCTGGGTTGTCGTTGTAGTTGCCACACAGGCCCAACAGTACGCCTTTGTAAGAGGATGGCATTTCCACTCTGACCATGGAGATAGTGTCATAGGTCACCTCCAAACCAAAGTCAGTCTGCAAAATGATGAAGAGGCCATTCTGATGAGCTCGCACCTTCCCGTCGTCCAGTTGGAGAGGGAGATTCACTCTGATACCATCCAGCTGTCAGTGGAGAGAGAGAGAGAGACGGCAAAGCAGTGAAAGATGTGGACTGCAATATTGCAGGATAACACAAAAAATATGGAAATGAAATGGTGGCAGGGCTTTAACAGAAGCAAAACATGGTAAAAAGTTATCTGTACGTTCACACATTTCCTTTACAAAACTAGGTTGCTTAAGGAAGCAAAGGGGGAACACAGGACAGAAGACAACTAGAAGTGCAGCTAGACAGCTGCGGTTTACGCAATTACCGTTACTTCCCAGATTCTTCCAGGGAGCATGAGGATGTTGTAGTCATTGACTTCTATTTGGACCCTGCGGGTAACCGTCGGATGATTGGGTGCTGAGTCCTGATGGACTACCACACTGAAGGGAACCCTCTTACCATCTTTGTCCTTGACGACCTCTGCCATTTTGTACACGCAGTTCCCAGGAACACTAAACCTCCTGTTATCGAATGAGCTGTATTGTCCCCTCCCTGACACAGAACAAGCTGCTCTGGCAGTTGGGAAGCACGCCTTGGTCCCGTCCTGGATGCGGCACACTTCATGGGGCCCACAAGAGAAGCTGCTTTGGCATTGTACCTTGCCGTCGTTCCCACACACACAACGGCCTGTGCACTGGTCACCGAGGAAAAATACTTGTCCTTGCTGGTAGTAGCGCCCTTTGTGCTCACAGCCACACTTATCCTCTGCCACACACTGTCCGTCGCTCTGCACAAAGTTGTCGTCGCACTCGCAGCCCTCCCTGCAGGGGGCGCTCTCGCAGCTCTCTGGCTCCTCGGCTCCGGGACACATCACAGAACAGCCAGACATGCACACCTCGTAATGGCTGTTTGCCCGGCAGGCCAGAGCTGGCAAAAAGGAACCATAGAAACTATAAACATCTCTGTGAAATGACCTTGCGCCAATAGAAAAGATGAACATTTGCATCTTTATCAATCATGTCCAAATCATGTTTGAAACAGCATAACATCACATAAGGCAGAGCAAGAAGAGCTAATCCTTGACTCAAGGACGCCTTTTTTCCTGAAAAACTGTTGTACTTACGACAGAATGTCTTTGTTCTCCAACCATCGATCCTGGCTTTGGCCTCCTGGCACACCGTGGTGTACGTGCTGAGGGCATTGCAGAGAGCAGAAGAGTGGCCATTATACATGCACATGTCATAAACACAGTCATTATAGTACTGCTCTGGATTCACTTTGCTGTGACAGTCCTTGAAGGGACCAGCCTTGTTCGTGAGGATGCTACAGGCTTTTCGGAAATCCTTGTTCGCCTCTGCCTTGATGTCACACACAGGGCACTTCTGGCCTTCGCATGTGTCTTTGCACCGAGGGTCATCCTTCACTTTCCAGCTTATACCAAACTTGGTTGGGTTTTTGGCATTGGTGTTATTGGGTGTAAGCATGTCGTCGTGACCATTGCCATTGAGGTTTCCACACAGGCCACCCACCACTCCACTGTAGGTGCTTGGGAGAGTAACTGACACATAGCTTCTCCAGTCATACTGCACTTCCAAGCCAAACTCGGTTTTAACCACTCCAGTCCGGCCTCTTCGGAAAATTGACAGTCGTCCCTCTTCCAGTGTCATTGGCAAGTTTACAAAAACGTTAAGCTTGAGAGGAAAAGAGAAGATCTCATGTCAGTTTTTCACAGAGAATTTACAGTGTAATGCAAAAAGAATATGTTGTCTTTTTGTGTTATAGCTAGCTTGGTACCACATCATTGTTAGTTTATAGATTAGTAACTGTATGTCCAACTTTACAAATCATATCCTATTAAGAGGCACTACAACCATTTTCTATTAATGTGTGTGCATTTTGCATGATAGAACTTGTAACTGTATGTTTGCATGATTGAACTTACCAGTACTCTTCCCGGGTTATCACTACTTAAGACAATGGTGTGTCCATACACTTTGATCAACACTGTCTTGGTGTAGGCCACCGCCTTGTTCCGGCCTCGGTTCTCGTTCTGGACTTGCACCTCAAACGGTTTCAAAGTTGGATCTTGAGTGTTGACTAGTTTGGACAGGTAGTATGTGCACGTTCCCTGGAAGTCAAATCTCTTACCATCAAACGAGCGGTAGTGTGGGTCACCGGAGCCCCAGCAGGTGGCGTAGGAGAGTGGGTAGCAGTCTCTCACGCCGTTCCTCAAAGAACACACTTCAGAACTTTTGCACTTGGTGCCAGTGCACTGAAGGTTTCCAGAATTGCATGTGCATTTGTTAGAGCATGTGTTGTCTGTCCAAAAAGTCGACCCTGGTGGGTAATAGCGCCCTTTGTGGGTGCAGCCACACGAGGTCTCTGGCACACACTTGTCAACACTGAGCACGAAACCCTTGTCGCACTGGCAGCCCTCTACACAGGGCAGCTGGCAGGTGGATGCGGCATCTTTTTCAGCACAAGATGATGCACAGGCTGCGCCACATGCTTCAAAGTGGCTGTTTGCAGGGCAATCTATGGCTGTGAACAAAATTGAGCAAGGACAAAAACGTCAAAAAATTACAGAGAAAAATACAACCTCTTTCCTTGGGTAATGTAGATGATATATTGTAAATAGCATGTGCAGATTACTCTTTTGCTTAAAAACTAATAACATGACATTTTGTAATTGGCTCATTTTATATATTTTTCATTTTACTAGGCTGCACTTACGACAGTTAGCAAGAGTCCTCCAGCGATCGATCTTGATGCCCTCGGCCATGCATGCAGCCACATAGTTTTCCATGTTGTCACACAGGAACCTTTTGATGCCTTTATTGATGCATATGTCATACACGCAATTGTCGAAATACATGTTGGGGTCAACTTTGCCTGTGCAGTTGGCAAATACACTATTGTCAGTCATGAGGCCACAGTACTTATTCCCACTGAATTTTTCTCGCTGGGCCGGAGAGCAACTGGGGCAATTATTACGACAGTTATCATGGCAGAACAAGTCACCGTCAGGCACTTTCCAGCTCTTTGCAGACTCGAGGGATGAGGACAGTTGACTTCCAGAACGACTGGTCCATTCATCGCCGCGGTCACCGTTGTAATTCCCGCAAAGTCCGCCGACTGTGTTGAAGTAGCTGCTTGGTGCTGTAATGTACAGCATCATACTCCAGTCATATGACACTTTCAGGCCAAAATCAGTTGTCAGAACGGCATACCTTCCTCTGTGGACCACCTGAAGCTTTCCCCCCACAAGACTCACAGGCAGGAACATAATTTCGCCATCCACCTGGTGAAGAAGTGTTTTCTTTTTAGATCATGATCAAAATATCTAAAACCTTTCAGATACATTATAAAACCTGTTGACTTCAGTCTTAAGTGGTCCACAGCAACATTTTACAGGGCACATATACATCGGTAATACAACAGATAGATTAATCAGGTGTATAAAATAAATAATAAACCTTTTTTTGTAACAAATAGGTCAGCCCTCTAACAACATTTTCGTTTGAAAAATGTCCATTCAACATGCGGTCCCTAGTCAACAACCAGTATATGATAAAAGAATACAAAAATCCAAAATGGCCACTGGTTTGAGCCAAACATTTTCATGTCAATGTGCCACCAGGTTTTTCACCTAAGGCTAATCATGATGGCTGTCATTTGTTGCTCAACCAGCGAACAACCAGTATCTGATAAAAACATTACAAAAATGTAAAAGGGACCATTTGAGCCAGCAGTTTTCATATTTATGTACCACCACTGAAGCAATTACAAAGGCGACATTTCTGTATGAAATGTGTCTACATTAGTTAAACTTTTGTTGCTTACCTCCACCGCGCCCCTTCTTTTTCTGATGGCCACTGTGTGATTGTACACAGTCACTGTGACCTTCCTCACAAGAGACACCCATTTGTTCCCTCGGTTGTTATTCTTGGCCTGGACTGTGAAGGGAATGAGGCCTTCCTCTTTCTTCAACACCTCTGCCATGGTGTAGGTGCAGGTGCCCTGGAAGTCATAGCGTTTCCCGTCAAAGGTTGTGTAATGGGGATCCCCTAAAGCCGAGCAGGTTGACCTTGAGATTGGAACACAAACACCTCTTTTGCATTCCTCCTTCTCCCGGCACGTGATACCATCACAAGGGTCAGGTGGTGAAGTTGGTACAACTCCTGAAACACAGTCATGTTTTATTTCAAACATTATATATACTGTAGGGAGAGACAATTTTAATGAAAACTGATGACACAATGTGACTACACAGCTACCAATAAATGGAAATGAGAAATAACACTTTTTTCACACAATATTTTATGCAATACCTAAGCATCTGGCTTTATTCAGATAGGATACATTCAGTCCATTTCAGTTTTATAAAATTAAAAACAATTTCAGTGGACATTCACCACAGTTTAGTGTTCATATTTTAATAAGACCAACTACTTTACTGGATTGTTATATTTTATAAAGTGTTGAGGTGTAAATAAAAGCTCACCTGTGGAACACACTCCAGTGGTACCATAACCGTGCCTATGTTTGCCACCAAAGACATAAACTGTCATCAGGGCCTTTCCAGAGATGGTAAGAGGACCTTTGCCTTTTCCAAGTGACTTCATGGCCCACACATACCGCCCATCAGAGCCGAAAGGCGTCCAGCCTGTCACACCGCTGATTGTGTGTGAGTCCTCGACTTCAGAGACGATGACAGCCGTGTTGCTATAACTTTCTTGCAAGTACAACGTCCACTTATTTGACATCTCAGACGTCGGGAGAATGGTGGTGAAAAACTCGTCGTTTGGAAGGTTGCTTCCAAAGTACATCACCATCACCCTCTTGCTGCTGCTTACAATGACGGATTCACCTTTTACTATGTTGATGTTCTTGCTTCCCCCTGCATGAAGTGTGATTGTTTTCTTTCCTAGCTGATTTGAAATGGTAACATCTGTATCATCATCAGCTGCCACCACATATGCAAGGTCTTTTATGTTGTTATTGGTTGTTTGCATACCCGGAATCAAATAGTGATTTGAAAAGCTTGTTGTTGGGATTAGCTGTTCATATATGTGTTCACATTTTCCTGTGATCAGACCACACTGGTTTCCCACCAGAACAGCCAGAGGTTGTGTAGACAGGATCCTGGTGCCAGTGAACGTACCTTGACTCATAAATTGGTAGACTTGATTAGGCTTTAGCTTGAGGGTAATTTTTTTCCCGCGCTTCCAGCGCTTTATGCCTTTGACAGGCATGTCGGCATAAGGCAGGATTTCCACCACGTTATCTCCGTCACCATTTACGATAGCAACAAGAGCAGACAGTATACTTGGCGTTGGTGTGAACACTACGTACTCCCTGCCCAGGTTGGATGTTGGGAGGATCACACTACTATCTCCAGTGTAAGGTTTGATATTTGATGTCACCACAGTGATGTCACTGTTGGAGGAAATCCGCACAGATTTGTCTGATAACCCTGGACCCCACAGTTCAGTCTTGGCTGGTAAATCAATCCATCTTGTGTTCCCTTTGGGCACATTCACACTCTGGCTGAAAAAACGACTCGTCACCGTCACTGTGGCAGGGTTTTCATGGGCCGTAATAGCAAGCTGAAGTTTTCCGTAACTATATTCATAGTTTGTCAAGAAGGTAGTCATAAATTCTCGACCAACAGGACACCCACTCACTGGTAAAACCAAACAGGAGAGGAAGATATCAGGTGAAATGTGTGCTTGGTGAAACATGATAGTCTTAAAAAAATGTTTTCAAATAACAGAGGTCTTCGATGAATGCATTTTTTATTAATTATTTTGAATATCTGCTTGAAGAAAGTTTAAAAAAAAAAGTGTTATTGCTCTGCAAAGGATTATTGATAAATAAATCAAAAGTCCTCTCAGCAAATCTGCTGTTTACATTCAATCCTCTGCTAGATCCCCTGTATCTTGTTATTGAAACAAGTTACTTTGAATGCTCTGCTTGATGTGTGATCAAATAACATTGAGGACACTAGACCTTTTAGTATGTATGTTTTCACTGAATGTCCAAGCTGTTCAGGAAACGTATTACATTCACAGGAAATGTTAATATGTAACTTATTATTTAGAGACCAACAATTCACATGCAAAAATGCAACAAGCCCCATTATGATTTGATATGATACAGGTCTGGCTCTTACCTGAGGCTATCGCTGCAGCCAAGAAGAATAACAGAGGTTTGGTGTCCATGGCTGAAAACAGAATAAAAAAGGTTTGGTATCCATGGCTGAAAACAGCACAGAATATGACCTTTGAAACTTTAGGTCAGCCCGGGAATGGAACCATCTCCCACAGAATATAAGAGAATCAACCTCATTCAACTGCTTAAAATGAAATCTCAAAGCATGGTTGATAAATAACCAAAAATTTGGTCATTAGTGGGTAAGCAGTAGAACTTGTAAATTGGGATTTATTTATTCATTTTTTGTATTTTATTTTATTTATCTTATTTTATTTAAAATTATTGTCTGATTTGATGTTTGATATATACGTTAATGCTTTTTTTTTTAGGTTGTATAGCCTTTGTCACTCTGGCAGGGGGACTGCCAATGGAAATTAGCCAATTAATTGTATTGTATTGTTAACAATTTAAACTATATAATTGTGCGTGACCTCTACATTCAGATATACAGTTAAGTGTCTCAACGACCATACAGAATTTTTTTTATATTTAAGCAAAAATGTAGCAATCTAACAGTTGCAACAAATCAAACCCATACCTTTCATTGGAGCCCAGTTGGAGTTCACTGAGATATTAATAACAGGAGTCTTCCTTTATATAGTATGCAGACCTAATAATGTAAACATGTCGAAACAGGATCTGATGATAACTTTATCCTTTATTGGGAAGAGAACATTTCGGGTATGCAAATTGTTGTTTGTGTAGTGATGGCTCTGATAGTTACGGATCCCACGCAGCTTGGGCGCTGTTTTGTGACAATTGTCTTTCTGTATTTAGTATGCAGACATGCTCAGCTATTGAAAATTTAAATATACTTAAACAAATGAAAACATATTTAAACAGGATCTGATGACAACGTTTTCCTTTATTGGGATTCCACGGATAATACTGTTTGTCTAGTGGTGCAGCTGTGTCAGTGATGGAGCACACAGAGCTTGGGTGCCGTCCTGTGTCAATTGTTCTCAATTGGAAGATGTGTGACACTACTAATTAAACAAGTCAAAGGATGGCATACTGGTTCACTGGAACCGAGGTGTGCCTTTGTTGTGTGCTGTGGGTGGTGTCAGTGGTTGATTCCTCACATTCCTATGCTTCACTCTGCCAAGTTGTCCCCCTGGATTGTAGACATTAAGATAAAGATTTCTTCTTTATGTTAACTTGGTTTATATACCAAGCCAGGGTGTAAAAGGTCGGGATAGCCGTCGTGGTTAGAGCTAGATGGAAACTCATGGAGGACTCAGGATGTAGAAGATGTTGGAAAGCGTTGATTTTTATTTCCTCATCCTTAGGCCCATAAGGCTATAGATCAATGAACATATTACATAAATAATTACAACGTTGCAAAAGGACAATACATGGGCAGCATAGCCACTCTACAAACAAACACGTCAACTACATAAAAAGGACCATCTTAGCTGGTCAATGAGAGCTCCTAAGACTCACGTCTTATTAAACAGGAAAACTCCCCCGAACAAAAGAAAAGGCGAGTTAAAGTAGCCTAGACAAAAACCTCAAATTGGCTAAAACCAATCTAATCAGCAGGTGTGTCATCGGCACAGGCACCAACACCTGTGGCTCACAGCAGCCATACATTAACAAATCAATCGGCTCATAACAGCCAGCAACTCACTACTCTACACCATGGTAGTTATCAGGCTAGTGACGACATAGTCAGCACATAATACATCAGCCAATTACTCGAGAATACTTCGGGGTAACCCGGTTTAAAACTCGCGCTTAATCGCGCAATAATCGCTTCACTAACTTAAACAGCCGCACGCAAGACAATACTTAAACAGTAAGACAAACGCTATGCAATATGATATGAGGTATGATTTTAAATTAAATAAACGGAACATTTATATGACAAGACATTGAATTTGTGTGGTTATTTAAACAGAATGCCATGGTTGACGGAACGTATAAACTGTAGGCTACATGTACACGCACATCGGGCATGCCAAACATACACAAAAAAACCTGCACCCAGGCAAGTAAAGGCAGCAGCCTACAGGCTGCAGTGGCGGGTCACACAAGTGCCCCGTCACACAGGGATGTTTGAACTTAACTAACTGAGAATAGCAAATATATTATGTCACTGACAGCAGTACTTTTACAAGTTACAAGGCAGATGTTTTATTGTCAAATGCACAGAATAACACAGGGTCAAACTGGGCACTGACATTCTTAAGACAAGGAACTGTACAACAACCTACTATAACATAACATAACATAACATGAAATATACTTTTTTACAATTACTCTGAACATTATTTACATGTGTTAAACATATAATAACCTAATTTATAATAATAACATGTAATGACCCTACTCAATATACAACATGAATATACAATACAGTACGCTAAACCTATAATACATATATATATTAACCTACGCTAAACTAGTAAACCTATACTTACAGACAAATCCAGTTTTGGAGTTACAGGTAGTGCAATATTACTGATACAATATTACTAATGCAAACTGTAGGTTGAAAATGACAATGTATGTAAAGTGTCGAGTGAGAAAGTGTTTCAATGTCCATTTAGAAGCCTGATGGCCCTCGGGAAGAAACTGTTCTCCAGTCTGCACGTACGAGACCGAATGCTACTGCCGGCCAGAAGGCAGCGGGGTAAAAAGTCTGAAGGCTCGATGGTAGCAGTCTTTTAGGAGCAACTTTAGCTTCCCTGAGGCATCGTGTGGTAGGTGTCCTGCAGGGCTGGGAGCTCCCTGTCAATGATGAACTCAGCAGACCTGACCACACTAGGTAGGACCTTGCAGTCCTTGGCTGTGCAGCTCCCATACCACTGTGATGAAACCAGTCAGGATGCTCTCTATTGTGCATCTGTAGAAGTTGGTGAGGTTGACTGAGTCCATGCCAAACTTCTTCAGTCTCCTCAGGAAGAAGAGGCGCTTCTGGGCCACTTTGGCCACCCTGTTCCCTGTGAGCAGACCAGGTTAGATCATTGCTGATGTTCACCCCGAGGAACCTGAAGCAGCTGACCTTTTCAACTACGGATCTGTTGATGTGCGTGCTGCTCCTTCTGCCGTCTCCTATAGTCCACAAGCATCTCCTAAAAGAGGTTTGGTATCCATGAGAGAGGTTATTATCCTGACACCATGTAGTCACACTGTAAACCTGAACAAGTTCAGAGTACTTAAAACTTTTGATGTAATCGATTACATAATAACATTTGAGTACATATATATTTTTTTTAAGTAAACTTAACTTTTTAAGTTCTCTGAACTCATATTAAATAATTTTTATACTTAGATCTTTTAACCTCTATGTTCTTAATTATTTTCACTCAACAACACAAAATAAAATTAAGTTTTAAGCATTTAATATTGGTAAAAGAGTTCGTCCGGCAGGGATTCCAAAATCGTCCAGGATTTTGCCTCGTCGGATATTTGTGTTTCTCTGTGTCTTTCACAAAGTTTTTGAAAGGGTATCTCCCTTACGTTCCAACTTCTTGCGCAAGCTCTTACTGTAGAGAGAACTGTCACTGGTCGACCACCTTCCCAGTGTTGCCAGATGTACATTTACATTTACATCTGTGATTTAGCAGACGCTTTTATCCAAAGCGATTTATAAGGAATTTTGCATTTATAGATCAGGAGCAGTTTAGGGGTTCACACTTACACACTTTGTTTCTTTGTTTCTTTGTTTCTGATGCAGCAATCTTTATTCCAGTGCAGTTACGAAGCACTAGAACATACTCCGGGTTCAGCGGTGTAGGACTGAATGCCAAGCCTCTACAATTCTAGTCATATATACTGTTTTAAGACCCCTCCTATAGGCTGCTAATGTAAATGAGCTAGGCTTGTAATGCAAACAGGTCTGGCAACCTTTTGTCGTTGTATATGATAATCTGGTTTCTCTGTCTGAGATGGTTTTCAATGGCCTCCCCCATTCCCATACTATGATTAATTGCAGTCACTCACACCTCAGTTTGCTTCCTGACCCCAGGTGTCTGAGCAAATCCAGTGTGGGGACTTTTCCTTTGTGACCATGATAAGATAACCATTTTGGGTATTCCGCTGGCCAACTTTTGGTGGTCACAGCAGCTGCTTGATCATGAATCTTACACAACCTTTCAATCTCTCGATTACTAAACGACTACTCTACCTTAAGTCTGCTGTCTCCGTCTCTCATCACAAGTTCTCTGCAATAGTTTTCTCAATGACGTTGATGACGTCAGATACTAAAAAATATGAGTTATCAGGCAATGTTCACTCAAACAAATACATTCCAATACAATTGAAACGTCTTCACTTGCTCATAAAACTAATACATTTAAAGTTTGGTCAACTAAAAACCAGGTTTTAAGTACTGAATACATAATGTTAATAAGTTAGTAGAACTGTTTGGGTTTACAGTGCAGGGTATCAACCTCCTCTCTGTAGGCTGACTCGTCATTGTCAGTGGCCCACAATGGTTGTGTCGTCAGCCAACTTGACGATGAAAAATCGTATACATGCTAATCAAATCTATGAAAGTAAAATACTTAATACTGGTATGAGAAAATTTATTTAATTGAAATACAAGTTATTAAAAACAAATACATTCTACTGAAACTGAAAATCTAGTAAGTAGGCTACTGTATATTGGCTTGTCTTTTAGTTTCATTCAGTTAGTTTACCTTATCATGCAATATCTGATCATATTTTGATTACATAAGGAAACATATTGGTGTTTCTTTTCATGTGATTTCCTCCCCCACAAGAATGTATCACATTCACACCACTCTTCATAAACATTCAAATGTTCAGCCCTTTCATGTCTGCATACCTTCACATCTTTCATATGTGGGTAGACTCCATACTAACATGGCCTACCTGACACCTTGAACCAGATTCCCAGATTATGTTCAATTGTGTAGTTTACCTTCCTATAAGTGAAATGTAACTTGTATGCTATATGAAGATGATCACAGATGTTATGGAGGAAGCCAATCTTGGCTTATTTTTCTCTCTGTACTTCCTGGACTTTTGCCAGGAACCTACAGCTTGTCCCCTGGAGGCATTTAACTTAAACAGAGAATCACTTGTAGGCTGATGGTCTCTCTGTTATTCTTGCAGTGGCATTAAATTACCCAAGAAACTTTGACGTTGTAGATAGGGAGAAAACCTTTATTTAGTCCAAAGATACAAGTTTCCAAACTTCTCTAAGTTTCCAGTCCTTGATAAACACTGAGGCTTGCTAAGAATTGTATCTCTGTACAGATGCCATGACCGGTCATATCCCACTACATAGGTGTTGGCTATGGTTGTTCAAGTGACATAAATAAGCTAGTTCTTGTCGACGTGGCTTTTGAATTCACACACACAGAAAGACAGATGTGAAATAAATTGCTTAAAATACATTATTGTTGTTCACAGTTACTGTTGGGGCAATGAAGTCTTAAAATGTTCTGTATCGATCTCCATAAACAAATGAAAGATTAAAACAGAATTGTCATGCATAAAATGTTTATTGTATGTAGATAGAGAAGCGGTACCTCTGATTACACTTTGTGATGCATGGATTATATTGCATTACAAATATGAAGTATTATATTAATTGGAATACATGATATTGATACATAGCCTTAATTATGTGGCTTTTTACTTCAATGGATATATATATTTTACTCTCATATACTGGATGAGAGCAAATTTGGTATTCTTGGCTGATGCTGTAGTTTGGTTTCTGTGTAGAGATAACTCTGCTGGTTTCCTTCAGTATCCTCTTCAGCGACTCAGCCCCTTCTCTTCAGACTTCTGTTTCAGAAAAATAATTGAACAATATTAAGTCATTTTGCATATGCAATAAAATATGAGAAGAATTAAGAGCAGAGTTATTATTTAGTCATAAGCATCCACATCTATCGAGCCATTCTCCAAAATATGCACTAAACTGACTGAGGGAAATAATACTTACAGCAGTCGAGTGTCTGCAGCCACTGTTTAGAAATCTCAGCACCATTCATCTGGCAGATTTTGGCATAATTGGCCATGACCCTGCAGAGCATCCTGTTGTCTCCGTCGTGGATGCACATGTTGTAAAGGCAGTCATTTAGCAGCTTCCCTGGCAGGACCTTGGCATGACAGGCAGAGAACGCACCGTTTTTCTCTGCGATCTCGCCACAGTAATCCTTCTGTTTATAGAGCGCCTCGTCCTCTGCTGTACAGACTGGGCATTGACCTTGGCAGGAGTGCCAGCAGGTGCTGTTGGACTCGGGGAGGCTCCATGCTTCGGCCCACTTAGTAAGGTTTGTGAAGGGGCTGCTATCGGGCATGGACAAATCATCTGCCTGGTCACCGTTGTAGGTTCCACACATGCCCTCAAGATTGTTGTGGTAGCTGCTAGGCACAGTGACCTGTAAGACCTCCCCCCAGTCGAAGACAATATCCACTCCGAAGTCTGTGTTGATGAAACCCTGGTAGGACTTCTGGGTTATTCTGATTTTCCCAGATTTGAGAGTATGAGGGAGCTTAACCTTGATTCCATTCACCTAGAAAACATCATGGCCAACAAGACATGTTATTAGATTCAGTCTGAGATAAGTTGCTCAGTGATCTTTTCTTTTTTGAATACTTCAAAATGTTGATTTTAAGTGTTTTTAAATGCACAAAATAACGAATGCGGATGTGTTCGAAATAATACTTGAATTGAATGTCACGCACCACCACTGTGCCAGGATCACGATAGACAACAACAATCTTGACATCTTCAATGCTGATGGTTGCAGTCTTTAGGTAGGAACCTCTGTGCAGATTTTCCATCTCAGTTTCAGTCACAATGCTGAAAGGCGTCAGGGTGCTGTCTAGACCTGTCGTCTGAACCAGGGTGTATATGCATGAGCCCTGGAAAGAGAAAAGCTTTCCATCGAAGCTCCGGTAGTGCGGATCCCCCATGACCCAGCAGGTAGCCTCGGATTCTGCCACACACTGGACATTGGTGCCATTCTTGACGCACCTCTCCTTTTCACGGCAATTCTTTTCCTCACAAGGGTCTTTCCCGGACATGATCAATTTAAAAAACATGATCAACATTATTCATTATTCATTCAATTATGTCAATTAAATTCATTATTTATAATAATCATAGCAATAATAAGCATTATCATCATCATTCTTTCTAGATTTCATGAATACATTCTGTGCTTTTTTTCACTTAACACTTCCTGCCAACTGTATTCAGTAACAAAGACAGGGGACTCACCCAGTTGATAGCAGTTCCTTACTCCTCCCCTGGTATCACAGACCTGTTTTGCTGTGCACTGTGTTTGCTCGCATGAAAACACACCATCCACACAGGTGCACTTCTCCGTGCAGTCTTCCCTCATCACCTCCTCCCCAGACTACAGGAAAACACGCAAGCAAATGCTGAGACATTACTGTGTGCTTACACAACACTGCACCACTACTATGACAAATGCGGAATATCCTGCTTTGCCATGGAAGGAAGGAAAGGAACTAAGGTCAGTCGATGACGAAAGCTGAGTTTGACCAGAACCATCTTCATCAGAACCTGATCATATATTGGTAAACACGCCTAAACACAAAGACGCACACACAAATACACACACACACACTAACCTTATAATATTGTCCATCAGCCACACATCCACATTTCCCAAATGGTTTACACGTTCCTGCGTCAAATGCAAATCCATCCACGCACTCACATCCCTCCTGGCAGTGTGGGCACTTCTGAGGTGTAGTTAGACTGGCACAGGTAGTGGAACAGGTGTCAGCACAGAGCTCATACTGACTGTCCTTTGGGCACTTCATAGCTAGGACAGAGAGAGAAATTGAGCAGAAAATCAAATGCTTTGGGTGGGTTTGGTTTTATAAAACGGCATCGAAAATGTAATGCAGTCTACCTGAAACGCTTTTAAAGGTACAGTGTGTAGGATTTAGGGGGATCCATTAGCAGAATAAAGTATTTATAATTATGTTTTTATGAGTGTATAAATCACCTGTAACTATGGATGGTTTTGTTTTCGTTAGCTTAGAATGAGCCCTTTATATCTAGATAGGAGCAGGTCATCTTCCATGAAGGCCACCATGTTGCGCTGCCATGTTTCTACAGTAGCCCAGAATGGACAACAATGGTTCTAGAGAGGGCCTTTCATATATTGGTGACATTTTTTTTATTTTTTTATTTTTTTTTACAAATGTAGCATTATTTAGCGCAAAAAGCAAGGGAGCGTGATGCTCGTTGTCATAGAAGCGGAAACATGGAGCAAACCTAAAGTGGGACAGGCGACAGTAGTAAACAAGGATAGACATGGGTGTGGCCTATCACTCATGGAAATTGTTGATGACACCCCAAAGCTACCGTGGGCATAGTTACCAACACAAGTAACCTTTCTACCTTGCAAACTAATTAGCTAAATACAATTTCTAAAAATCAAACTAACGACATCACTTCATAAATTCTGGCCTCTCGATGCGTCTTTCAACTATGCCATCATTTTGGAAGTAGCAACTGACACCTGACCGACCCGCTTGAAAAAAAGGGGTGATGGACGGGTTACCGCTAGATGCCATTAAATCCTACACACGGCACCTTTAGATTTTGAACAAACTGGGAGTGAAATGGGTCATTAAAATGTTCCAGTGCTAGCAGCAGTCATTGTGACATCAAGTTAAGGAAAGCTGCTGAGCTATTTATAGATCAGATTAAAGCAATGCAGCCACAAAGAACATATGCATATCATATACATAGTTTAAGTCGAATCAAGTATGAGTCATATCAGATCTATAGTATAAGTCATATCATATATACAGTATAAGTCATATCATATATACAGTATAAGTCATATCATATATACAGTATAAGTCATATAATATATACATTATAAGTCATATCATATAGTATAAGTCATATCATATATATTGTAAGTCATATCATATATATAGTAAAAGTCATATCATATATATAGTATAAGTATACATTATATTAGGTACACTCACGACAGAATGTTTCATTTCGCCAGCTGTCAACCGAAGCCCCAGATTTCTGGCAGACAGCAACGTAGTTTTGCAAGTGTTGGCAGAGAACATCTTTACTCCCCCCTTGGTCTGAAAGGTCTTTTACACATTTGTTGAAGTACTCCTGTGGGGGAACAGTTGTATGGCACTTCGAAAATGGACCCTTTATATCTTTCAAGATTTCGCACAACTCTTTGGACTCCTCCTGCGGCCGTGGAGTGGGACACTGAGAACCACAACCTGTCTGACATTTCACACCCTCCTGAGCCACTACCCAGCCCTTGGCGAAGTCTTCTGCTGAAAGGGCCTCGGTACCATTGGGTAAGGCAAAATCATCAGCTGGGTTGTCGTTGTAGTTGCCACACAGGCCCAACAGTACGCTTTTGTAAGAGGATGGCATTTCCACTCTGACCATGGAGACGGTGTCATAGGTCACCTCCAAACCAAAGTCAGTTTGCAGAATGATGAAGAGGCCATTCTGATAAGCTCGCACCTTCCCGTCGTCCAGTTGGAGAGGGAGATTCACTCTGACACCATCCAGCTGTCAGTGGAGGGAGAGAGAGAGACGGCAAAGCAGTGAAAGATGTGGACTGTGATATTGCAAGATTCTGTTCATTATCATGATATCTAGTACTTTCAGGATAACATTAAGAATATGGAAATGAAATGGTGGCAGGGCTTTAACAGAAGTAAAACATGGTAAATACTTAACTGTACGTTCACAAAAAAAATGAACAATACTAGGTTGCTTGAAGAAGCAAAGGGGGAACGCAGGACAGAGGACAACTCGAAGTACAGCTAGACAGCTACGTGATATGCAATTACCTTTACTTCCCAGATTCTTCCAGGAAGCATGATGATATTGTAGTCATTTACTTGTATTTGGACACTGCGGGTAACCGTCGGATGATTGGGTGCTGAATCCTGATGGACTACCACACTGAAGGGAACCCTCTTACCATCTTTGTCCTTGACAACCTCTGCCATTTTATACATGCAGTTCCCAGAAACACTAAACCTCCTGTTATCAAATGAACTGTAGTGTCCCCTCCCTGACACAGAACAAGCTGCTCTGGCAGTGGGGAAGCACGCCTGGGTCCCATCCTGGATGCGGCACACTTCATGGGGCCCACAAGAGAAGTTGCTTTGGCATTGTACCCTGCCGTCGTTCCCACACACACAACGGCCTGTGCACTGGTCACCGAGGAAAAATACTTGTCCTTGCTGGTAGTAGCGCCCTTTGTGCTCACAGCCACACTGATCCTCTGCCACACACTGCCCATCGCTCAGCGCAAAGTTGTCGTCGCACTCGCAGCCCTCCCTGCAGGGGGCGCTCTCGCAGCTCTCTGGCTCCTCGGCTCCGCGACACATCTCAGAACAGCCAGACATGCACACCTCGTAATGGCTGTTTGCCCGGCAGGCCAGAGCTGGCAAAGAGAAACCATAGAGACCATAAACATCTCTGTGAAATGACCATGCACCAATAGCAAAGATGATTATTTGCATCTTTATCAATCATGCTGATAAATGAAGAGCTACTCCTTGACTCAAGCTTGCGTTTTTGCCTGAAAAACTGTTGTACTCACGACAGAATGTCTTTGTTCTCCAAACGTCGATCCTGGCTTTGGACTCCTGGCACACCGTGGTGTACGTGCTGAGGGCATTGCAGAGAGCAGAAGAGTGGCCATTATACATGCACATGTCATAAACACAGTCATTATAGTACTGCTCTGGATTCACTTTGCCATGACACTCCTTGAAGGGACCAGCTTTGTTCGTGAGGATGCTACAGGCTGTTCGGAAATCCTTGTTCGCCTCTGCCTTGATGTCACACACAGGGCACTTCTGGCCTTCGCATGTGTCTTTGCACCGAGGGTCATCCTTCACTTTCCAGCTTATACCAAACTTGGTTGGGTTTTTGGCATTGGTGTTATTGGGTGTAAGCATGTCGTCGTGACCATTGCCATTGAGGTTTCCACACAGGCCACCCACCACTCCACTGTAGGTGCTTGGGAGAGTAACTGACACATAGCTTCTCCAGTCATACTGCACCTCAAAGCCAAACTCGGTTTTAACCACACCAGTCCTGCCTCTTCGGAAAATTGACAGTCGTCCTTCTTCCAGTGTTATTGGCAAGTTTACAAATACGTCAAGCTTTACAGGAAAGCAGAAAATCTCATGTCAGTTTTTCACCGAGGAATTTAAAAAAAGTTATCTTTTTGTGTTATCGCTAACTTTGTACCACAGAAAACAAACCAAAACAACATACTCATTGTTAGTTTATAGATTAGTAACTGTATGTTTGCATGATTGAACTTACCAGTACTCTTCCCGGGTTATCACTACTTAAGACAATGGTGTGTCCATACACTTTGATCAACACTGTCTTGGTGTAGGCCACCGCCTTGTTCCGGCCTCGGTTCTCGTTCTGGACTTGCACCTCGAAAGGTTCCAAAGTTGGATCTTGAGTGTTGACTAGTTTGGACAGGTAGTATGTGCACGTTCCCTGGAAGTCAAATCTCTTACCATCAAACGAGTGGTAGTGTGGGTCACCGGAGCCCCAGCAGGTGGCGTAGGAGAGTGGGTAGCAGTCTCTCACGCCGTTCCTCAAAGAACACACTTCAGAACTCTTGCACTTGGTGCCAGTGCACTGAAGGTTTCCAGAATTGCATGTGCATTTTTTAGAGCATGTGTTGTCTGTCCAAAAAGTCGACCCTGGTGGGTAATAGCGCCCTTTGTGGGTGCAGCCACACGAGGTCTCTGGCACACACTTGTCAACACTGAGCACGAAACCCTTGTCGCACTGGCAGCCCTCTACACAGGGCAGCTGGCAGGTGGATGCGGCATTTTTCTCAGCACAAGACGATGCACAGGCTGCGCCACATGCTTCAAAGTGGCTGTTTGCAGGACAATCTATGGCTGTAAGCAACAACAGTGAAGAAGGACAAAAACGTCAAAAAGTGACAGAGAAAAATACAACCTCTTCCCTTCTGTGATGTAAATAATATCTTGCAAATAGCATGTGCAGATTACTCTTTTGCTTAAAAACTAAGAACATGACATTTTGTAATTTACTCATTGTATATATTTTTTATATTATAGGCTGCACTTACGACAGTTAGCAAGAGTCCTCCAGCGATCGATCTTGATGCCCTCGGCCATGCATGCAGCCACGTAGTTTTCAATGTTGTCACACAGGAAACTTCTGATGCCTTTATTGATGCATATGTCATACACGCAATTGTCGAAGAACATGTTGGGGTCAACTTTGCCCGTGCAGTTGGCAAATACACTATTGGAGTCAGTCATGAGGCCACAGTACTTATTCCCACTAAATTTGCCTCGCTGGGCCGGAGAGCAACTGGGGCAATTATTCCGACAGTTATCATGGCAGAACAAGTCACCGTCAGGCACTTTCCAGCTCTTTGCAAACTCGAGGGATGAAGAGAGTCGACTTTCAGAACGGCTGGTCCATTCATCGCTGCGGTCACCGTTGTAATTCCCGCAAAGTCCGCCGACTGTGTTGAAGTAGCTGCTTGATGCTGTAATGTACAGCATCATACTCCAGTCATATGAGACTTTCAGGCCAAAATCAGTTGTCAGAACGGCATACCTTCCTCTGTGGACCACCTGAAGCTTTCCCCCCACAAGACTCACAGGCAGGAACATAATTTCGCCATCCACCTGGTGAAGAAGTGGGTTCTTTTTAGATCAACATCTAAATATCTAAAACCTTTCAGATACATTATAAAACTTGTTGACTTCAGTCCTAAGTGGTCCACCCTAGTTGTGGGTCATCAACATTTTACATAACAAATAGATTCATCCGGTGTATAAAAAGGGAATGCAAAACTTAATTAACTTAATATAATAATAATTAACTTTTTTTTTCTTTTTTTTTTTAACAACAAAAATATTTTTTCGGGCCTTTAACTACATTTGAGTTTTAAAAATGTCCATTCAACATGCAATGCAATCCCTTGTGTTCAAAAAGTCCCTGCTCAATCAGCCAACAACCAGTATCTCATAATATAATACAAAAATCCAATATGGCCCCTGGTTTGAGCCAAACATTTTCATGTCAATGTGCCACCTGTTTTTTCAACGAAAGCTACTCTTCACAGATTAATCAGAGCAAATCATGATGGCTGTTATATGTTGCTCAATCAGCCAACAACCAGTATCTGATAAAAACATTACAAAAATGTAAAAGGGACCATTTGAGCCAGCAAAGGCGAAATATCTGTATGAAATGTGTCTACATTAGTTCAACTTTTGTTGCTTACCTCCACCGCGCCCCTTCTTTTTCTGATGGCCACTGTGTGATTGTACACAGTCACTGTGACCTTCCTCACAAGAGACACCCATTTGTTCCATCTGTGGTTATTCTTGGCCTGGACTGTGAAGGGAATAAGACCTTCCTCTTTCTTCAAAACCTCTGCCATGGTGTAGGTGCAGGTGCCCTGGAAGTCATAGCGTTTCCCGTCAAAGGTTGTGTAATGGGGATCCCCTAAAGCCGAGCAGGTTGACCTTGAGATGGGAACACAAACACCTCTTTTGCATTCCTCCTTCTCCCGGCACGTGATACTTTCACAAGGGTCAGGTGGTGAAGTTGGTACAACTCCTGAAACACAGTCATATTTTATTTCAAAACAGTTATATATACTGAAGGGAGGGACCATTTTAATGAAAACTGATGACACAATGTGACTACACAGCTACCAATAAAAGGAAATGAGAAATACATTTTTTTACACAATATCTTATGCAATACCTAACCATCTGGCTTTATTCAGATAGGATACATTCGGCCTATTTCAGTTTTATTAGATCAAAAACAATTTCAGTGGACATTCACCACAGTTTAGGGTTCATATTTTAATATGACCAACACATTTACTGGATTGTTATATTTTATGAAGTGTAAATAAAAGCTCACCTGTGGAACACACCCCGGTTGTACCATAACCGTGTGCATGTTTGCCACCAAAGACATAAACTGTCATGAGGGCCTTTCCAGAGATGGTGACAGGACCTTTGCCTTTACCAAGTGACTTCATGGCCCAAGCATACCGCCCATCAGAGCGGAAAGGCGTCCAGCCTGTCACACCGCTGATTGTGTCTGAGTCCTCGACTTCAGAGACAATGACAGCCGTGTTGATATAACTTTGTTGTAAGTACAACGTCCACTTATTTGACATCTCAGACGTCGGGAGAATGGTGGTGAGAAACTCGTCGTGTGGAAGGTTGCTTCCAAAGTACATCACCATCACCCTCTTGTTGCTCCTTACAATGACGGAATCACCTCTACTTATGTTGATGTTCTTGCTTCCCCCTGCATGAAGTGTGATTGTTTTCTTTTGATTTGAAATGGTAACAGCTGTATCATCATCAGCTGCAACCACATAGGCAAGGTCTTTTATGTTGTTATTGGCTGTTTGCATACCCGGAATCAAATAGTGATTTGAAAAACTTGTTGTTGGGATTAGCTGTTCATATATGTGTTCACAGTATCCCTTGATCCGACCACACTGGTTTCCAATCAGAACAGCCAGAGGTTGTGTAGACAGGATCCTGGTGCCAGTGAACGTTTGACGACTCATAAATTGGTAGACTTCATTAGGCTTTAGCTTGAGGGTAATTTTTTTCCCGCGCTTCCAGTGCTTTATGCCTTTGACAGACATGTCGGCAAAAGGCAGGATTTCCACCAGGTTATCTCCGTCACCATTTACGATAGCAACAAGAGCAGACTGTATACTTGGCTTTGGTGTGAACACTACGTACTCCCTGCCCAGGTTGGATGTTGGGAGGATCACACTACTATCTCCAGTGTAAGCTTTGATATTTGATGTCACCACAGTGATGTCACTGGTGGAGGAAATCCGGACAGATTTGTCTGATAACCCCGGATCTAACAGTTCGGTCCCAGGTGGTAAATCAATCCATACTGTGCCTCCTTTGGGGACATTCTCACTCTGTGTGAATAAAAGGCTCCTCACTGTCACTGTCACTGTGGCTGGGTTTTCATGGGCCGTAATAGCAAGCTGAAGTTTTCCAGACTTATTTTCATAGTTTTTCAAGAAGGTAGTCATAAATTCTCGACCAACAGGACACCCACTAACTGGTAAAACCAAACAGGTGAGAAAATATTAGGTGAAATTTCTGCTTGGTGAAACATGATAGTCTTACAAACATTTTTGAAATAACAGAGCTCTTCGATGAATGCATTATTTATTTATTTATTTATTTTTTAAACTGCTTGAAGAAAGTTGAAAAAAAACTTGTTATTGTTCTGCAAGGAATTATGATAAAATATTGATAAATAAATCAAAAGTCCTTTCAGAAAATCTGCTGTTTACAGATGTTAAATCGTTGCAACATTCAATCCTCTGCTAGATCCCCAGTATCATGTTTCTGAAACAGGTTACTTTGAATGCTCTGCTTGATGTGTGATCAGATTACATTGTTGTCAGTGAATGTCCAAGCTGTTCAGTAAACGTATGACATTCACAGGAAATGTGTAACTTATTATTTAAAGACCAACAATTCACATGCAAAAATGCAACAAGCCCCATTATATTATTTTATATGATACAGGTCGGGTTCTTACCTGAGGCTATCGCTGCCGCCAAGAAGAATAAAAGTGGTTTGGTATCCATGGCTGAAAACAGCATAAAATATGATCCTTGAAACATTTAAAACTATATAATTGTGAGTGACCTCTACATTCACTAGTACAGACCAGTGGAGGTTCTTCCATTGAGGAAACGGAGGAAGGACCTCCCCAAACTTTTGGAGAATTTATTTTTTTAATTGAACTGACTAAACTCCTTTAAAATGCAGTTTGATATCAGTATTTAATACTTTGCATATTATAAATTCGTTTTCCTGAGTTAAAATAACATTAGCACCCCCTATCGTAACCAGAAATTACTGCACGGAGGACGTCCTCCCTTTGGCTCCCATTGAAATCAATGGAATCTGTCTCTGACACGGGCGGTTCTTGGGGCTCATTCACTTACATTGCCTAGGGGAGGAAAGACCTCCCTAGCGTCTGAGTCTGCGCCAACACCGCTTAACCAATAAACAACGGATTTGGGGTTAGAGGGAGGGGATTAGACATCAATAGCGAAAGAAGTTGCCCTTCTCGACCATTCTGCTGCCTGTAGGATATCGAAAGAATGTCACACTTGGATTGTTGTTGAAATATTGCAAATAAAGACATGTGCAATGGAGAACGGAGACATTGTACATGTTTTATTGAACAAACCGTTTTCTACATTTAGCTACAGAGAGAAGGTTGGTATAAAAACAACAGGGAGACCACTTCCAAAAATTCGAGTCGCAAAACCCAGTGGTAAAACCGCTGTCGTTAATGCTAACTGGTATGCAAAATTCTCATAGCTCACTGGTAGCATTACAAACAATCGGCTATACTGCTGGCTCTGTTTACTCATGGGTAAATCACAGACTTGGTCTGTAAATGGAGAACATCCATCTATGGATGACGAGACCATACGTTTAGCTGATGGGTTGAGGGGAAAATTAGAGGACTTTGAATTCGTGTTTTTACTCTTCACGTTTGAGCAATTATTTCCACACTGACGTCGTGTTTGACATCTTGCAACACAAATCGATGGATGTCTCCTATTGCAGACTGCGCATAGAGAGCCTCCTACGGATCGTAGAGGAGCTTAAATTGGAGAACACATTTGTTCAAATTTACCAGAGGGCCGTCGCTGTAGACGACCCAGATTTATTTCACCGGAAAAAAAGGAGACAGGGCCAGTCCGATCCGCGTCAAACCTATAGGCGGTTGTACCATTCCGTTCACGACAGTATCATCACCCAAATCACGCAGCGCTTTCAACATTTAGAACGCTTGCAATTCATGGAGCGTTTAAATGTGGACAAATTTGAGTCTTTCAAGACAGATTTCCCCATGCAGTCACTTTTAAATTTGCTCGAGACATACGGCCAATTCTTTGATCAGGACAAGTTGAAAGTAGAACTGCTGCATTTCCATCGTAATCCAGACATTCATTCTTCACGAAAGTTCTGCGAGGCCATTGGCTTCATGAAATCAAGTGGTCTTGATGGGGCAATGCCACAGCTGTACAAACTAATGTGTCTGATTGCAACCATTGGTGCTACTTCTGCAGGGGTTGAGCGAAGTTTTTCGTGCTTGAAACGAATCAAAAGTTACACACGGAACACAATGGGGCATGAGAGATTGAAACATTTGGCCATGATTTCTATTGAAAAGAAAATTCTGAAGTCTCTTCAAAAAAATCCTGCCTGGTATGATCAAGTCACAGACATTTTTGCGACTCAAACAGCGAGGACGATCGACTTGATCTTCAAGTGAAAGCATATTTAATTGGCTAACAGTCTGCAGCTATTGAAAGCATCAGCATTTCTGAAACATTCACAAACATCCATCTTGATTGTTTGTTAAATAATGTTCTTGTTCATGTCGATACGTTCTTGTTCATGTCGATACGTTTTGTTTAAGTTCATAGGCCTTTTGTTGTCTGACTGTTCTTGTTCAGCTGACATTCTGAATGGAAATTGTTAATGAATGTTTCAGAACGCGATGTGTTTCGTATCTATTCTAATTAAGTTGTCACTTGGGGGTTGGCATCATATTAGGCTACTTAGTGAAGGATTCAGAGCCTGATGCATTTTAAATGGCATCACCTTTGGTCTTGTGTCTTAATTTTCCTTAAAACAATTGCAGCTGAAAATAAAATTAGTAATAACCAATAGCTTCAGTTATTGAGGGGGGAAATAGGCCCAGAATTTTGTATTTAGTTTTTCAAATCAAGAGTAGGCCTGATTTGACTAATTGGCTTTGCATCCTTTCCTTCTGGCCTTGTCTAGTCCAAAGACATGGTGTCCACCAGCTTTCAAAGTACAATGATGCCACGGCTTTGTATCAATTGTATCCCTGCCTGCAATTTTTGTACCGTTGTTCACAAACACCCTGAAACAACTTGTATCTTACATACTTATGCCACCAACAGAATAATCAGACCAATGGCAACCAAGCGCGCAGTCCTTCCTCCCTCACTTTAAAAACCAAAAACCGCCACTGGTACAGACATACAGTAAATTGTCTCAATGACCATACAAAAATGTAGTATATTTAAGCAGATATTTAGCAATTAACTAGAAAAGTGCTGTATAAAATTAAAGTATAATTATTATTATTATCTAACATTTGCTACAAATGATACCCATACCTTTCATTGGAGCCCAGTGGGAGTTCACTGAGATATTTATAACAGGAGTCTTCCTTTATATAGTATATGGACTTAAAAATGTAAACATATTGAAAAAGGGTCTTTTCCCTTTATCCCTTGTACATTTCCTCTATGCAAAATGTTGTTTGTGTAGTGATGGCTCTGATAGTAAGGGATCACACGCAGTTTGGGTAGTATGCAGACTTACTCAGCTATTAAAAATGTAAATATACTGCAACAAATGTTAACATATTGAAACAGGATCTTATGACAACGTTTTCCGTTATTGGGATTCCACGCTTGGATAATACTATTTGTGAAGTGGTGTAATTCTGCCAAGTTGTCCACCTGGAGTGTAGACATAAGATTTTATCTTTATGTTGTATTTGTTTCTATGTCAAACCAGGGGCATTTGGAGCTTGTCTTGTTTTTTTTTATTTATTTATTTTTTGAGGAAGGAAATTTGCACTGGTAGGTTGCGAAGGTATACTGTATCTACCTGCTGTAGATATTAAGATTAAATGTGTGCCAAAGAAAAAAATATAGCAAGTCTATCTGAACTTAACTAACTGAGAATAGCAAATATATTATGTCAGACCGACAGCAGTACTTTTACAACTTACAAGTCAGATGTTTTATTGTCAGATGCACAGAATAACACAGGGTCAGACTGGGCACTGACAGTCTTAGGACAAGGCACCGCACAACAACCTACCATAACATAACATAACATAGTATAACATAACATGACAAACACTCTGTACAAGTACTCTGAACATTGACACGTGTTAAACATACAATAACCTAATTTATAATAATACCATGTAATAACCCTAAATATACAAGTTACATATACAATACAGTATGCTAAACCTATAATAACCTATTCATATAATAATAACATGTAATTACCCTACTCAATATACAAGATGAATATACAATACAGTACGCTAAACCCAGGGGAGGTTTTAGCAAATTGGAGGCCCTGGGCAAATAACTATGTTGACACTTAATGTTATATGAAACTGACACTTATTGTGTGAGTGTATGAATTTAAACGTTAAACAGTTGAAAATTATGAGTGCAGTGTAACCTTTTTTTTTTATTACTCTATCAAAACAATGTTTTTTGTTACATTTGATTAAGTCTTTACACTTCTGTTTCTGAAGCAACAACATTTGTTAATTGGAAAGGTTCATGTACTTATTGGGCCTACTGTCTGTATTAGTATTCACACTCTATCTTACAATTCTGCGGATGACAAGTTATCTACCAGCGATTATTTGCAAAGTTAATACCATTAAGCCAAACCAATAAAGACACAATGTTATATCTTTAAATCTTTTATTTAATTGTAAATGTGTAAAAAATGGAAAAATGAAACATGAAAAAAAAAATGGAGTTGTTAAATGGTCAATGCAGAAAAGGAAAGAAACATATTGAGTAACCCAAGACTAGGCATTAAGTTTGCATGCCAGGCAATAACCAGTCAATAAAAAAGGCAAATCTTCACGTTAGCTTGAAATTGCTAAACTACCAGCTTTATCTTTATACCACTACTTTAAATAAATAATCAAGGTACAATCGTGTTATTTTGATGCTATTGCTGTATGTCAACATGTATTTTGCTAGATAACAGTATAAAATCAAGTCAATAACCGTATACGATATGCAAAAGTCATAGAAATTAACTTAGCATAGCAAGAACTCTGCATAACTGGACCTGTTTCTCCAAATTTGAAGGTGAATTTTTGAAGGCTAGCAACTCCTTTTTTGAGGTAGACAGGAAACGCACTGAAACCTCCACGAGTTATTCTTGGGGCCTCTGAACTTGAACATGTCTGTTAAATAAGGCCAAGGGCATGGAGTAAGGAAGCTGTCAGAATTAAATCGTGAAGTTGCATTTCGTGTTTGTAAGAGTTTACAAATATTTATTTTCTGCTCAACTTCAAAAATATGCACGCATATCTATGTTATACACACGAACATTCTGACAGCTTCCTTACTCCATACAAGGGTGGCTCATATCAGAGGGCTCAGTCGAGGCTACCTCTGGATCCATGTTGAATGATTAGATCGTTTTTGAATGGCTGTTGAATGTTTAGGCAAATGGCAAGTCTACTGGAGTCCACTCGCGCTGCTGTCAGACGGGTACTCTGCTATCATTGGAGCTGATAGAGACACCTGATTGGTTTAAACTTCCAACAGCAACGCTTCCATGTTTTTGTGTAGGCAACTTTTTGGCGAAACTGTGTTCATAAAATGTAACGAGTAACAACATATTGTAGAAATGTAGCAGAGTAAAAGTATAGATAATAGCTCCAAAATGTAATGTAGTAAAAGTAAAAAGTATGCACTATTATTTTTACTTAAGTAAAGTGCAGCTACTTACAAATGTACTTAAGTACGTACAGTAACGAAGTAGAAATACTTAATTAGGCTACATTCCACCACTGGTCTTCACTGATCACTGTGTCACCACCATTGGTGTTACTTACATTGTTGACATCACTGCTCTCGTTATCATCCAGATGTGCTTGAGTGGTAATGATGACCACGGCAGTATCATGCACGTCGTCAGTGCAGGTGTCAGTGTCCCGGATATGGGCAGCTGTGGTACATGATGGCTCACCGTTTGTAGAAGCAAAGCTACTACAACCTTGGTGCTACTACAAGCTGTTTGTCTGCTGCTGCTAGCATTCGCTAAACTTGGCTCAGCAGCACTTGAAACATTATCAGATGAACTCGAAACATTATTGGAAATTTCTTCCACTTCCACGGACGTATTCCTTGATTGGAAAGTTTGTGTTACCTTAAGTAATTTCTCCCCGAACTTCTCATCCTCCATTTTCTTTTTCTTTTCTCACTGCCACTTAAAAATCGTTTCATGTTAAACTTTGCAACCACACACGTCATCACACGAAAAATTGTCCATGACAAACATCACGTGACCTGGAATCATTTGTTCCATGATGGATTCAAGATACATTTAAGGCTGATACTTAAAATAAAATAATCTGTTTTAATGCTTATTATGAATTGTCATTCGTTTTCAATGTCAAGTGATTTATTTAATTATTACAACAACAACAAAAACGTAAATACGAAGAGGCCCCCTGGTGGCCATGGCCCTGGGCAACTGCCCGACTTGCCCAATGGGACGCACCGCCCTAGGCTAAACCTATAATACATGTATATTAACCTATGCTAACCTTGTAAACCTATACTTACCTACAGACAAATCAAGTGTGGCGGTTACAGGTAGTGCAATATAATTGATGCAAACAGTAGGTTAAAGAAGACAATGTATGTAAAGTGACGAGTCAGAAAGTGGCAATAGTGTTTCAATGTCCATTTAGAAGCCAGATGAACCTTGGGAAGAACCTGTTCTTCAGTCTGTGCGTACGAGACCGAATGCTACGGTACCGCCTGCCAGAAGGCAGCGGGGTAAAAAGTCTGAAGGCTCGATGGTAGCTTTCCTGAGGCATCGTGTGTGGTAGGTGTCCTGCAGGGCTGGGAGCTACCTGCCGATGATGAACTCAGCAGACCTGACCACACTAGGTAGGACCTTGCAGTCCTTGGCTGTGCAGCTCCCATACCACACTGTGATGAAACCAGTCAGGATGCTCTCTATTGTGCATCTGTAGAAGTTGGTAAGGATGACTGAGTCCATGCCAAACTTCTTCAGTCTCCTCAGGAAGAAGAGGCGCTTCTGGGCCGCTTTGACCAGCATGCCCATGTGAGCAGACCAGGTTAGATCATTGCTGATGTTCACCCCGAGGAACCTGAAGCAGCTGACCTTTTCACCAATGGATCTGTTGATGTGCAGGGGTGTGTGCTGCTCCTCCTGCCGTCTCCTATAGTCCACACGTATCTCCTAAAAGAGGTTTGGTATCCATGGCTTGCTAATGTTGTGTTGGTGATCACTGTGGATGAGGTGTGGTCAACGATCTTACCGCCTGGGGCCTACCCGTCAGTCTACTTTTGGTCTTTCCATCATGGATTGCTCTTGAAATACACTCATGTAGCCTCCTTGCCAACATGGAACAGACCACCATACAGAGATGGGCACAAAAACATTTAAAAAGTTTTTAAAAAAATCGTATACATGCTAATCAAATATATCAAAGTAAAATACTTAATACTGGTATGAGAAAATGTATTTCATTAAAATACAAGTTATTAAAAAAAAATACATTCTACTGAAACTGATGTAGTACATAAGGAAACATATTTATGTTTCTTTTCATGTAAATTTCTCACCCACAAGAATGTGTCACATTCACGCCACTCTTCATAAACATTCAAATTTCATGTCTGCAGACCTTCACATCTGTGGGTAGACTCCATACTAACATGGCCCACCTGACACCTTGAACCAGATTCCCAGATTATGTTCAATTGTGTAGCTTACCTTCCTATAAGTGAAATGTAACTTGTATGCTATATGAAGATGATCACAGAGAAGAAGATTACGCAGAAGAGGTCTCGCTTTGGGTTTGCCATGTGGAGACACCGACCGCTACATGTGGTGAGAGAATGGAGCAAGGAGTGATGCTGGGACTTTAAGGAATCATCGCCGCCTTTGAAGACAAAGGGACGCAGGACCACCGCAATAGAGACATTACACTATATGAACAATATCTCCTCACCATCCCTGTAGTAGCAGCCCTACTGTACGTATATATTATGTATCATAAGCGTAGAGGGCATCCAATAGTGGAGATAGTCTAGAGTAGGAGTGGGGGAAAAGAGACAACGTGGTTGGACAGAGCTAAGTTGCCTCACCTCGCATATCTCTATGTCTGATGCCTAATTATCTAAACCTCAATCTCATTATGCTTTGGCAGGCCAAAGGCTATCCAGGGTAAGGAGTAGGAGGGCTGGGGGGGAAAACCCCTCGCCAGTACAAACCCAGTTTTGGGTAAGGGTAGAAATTGGATAAGAATCCAGGTTAAATAAAGGCCGCGTTTCGGGCGCAAAGAAGTGACAGGTGGGGCGCGAAATGGACTCGGTGAACAGATTTTCCCGTTGCAATGCCTTCCTTTATAGACAATAACAATCATACACCCCAATCCCTCTAAACAACCACACACAAACAAAGACATATTGTATAAATGTGCCTATTAAGTATTGTATTGAGTTAATTAGCCTGTTGTTAACCTTTCCTGCAAGTAATTGACGGAGACTATCAGGGAGACTTTTGTTTACTGCTCCAGGGCCGAAGTGTTCCATATTCGAAACTCCAGAGTTATCTGCCTTTACCTTCGGTCTGTGGTTGATCAGAAAAATAATGGCAACTTGATTTGGCCCGAGGATGTATTCTCCACACTGCTTGCAGAGCTCAACGTTACAGCAACATAACTTTGCTCCGGTCGCTACATCTGATGTATACGTGTGCATCACCGTTCTCTCTCTCTCTCTCTCTCTCACTCTACCACACCCACCGTGTAGCCTACTTTTTTCTCCCTCATGTCACTTTAAAAAATTTAAATCCATCTGTCATAACCCACGGTCATATTGCTTCATCTCCCTTGAAATCCCCCTTATCAAAACTAATATAGGTAAATAGCTTTTAAGTTCTTTGCTTCCCATGATTGGAAAACTGGTCAAGAGGACTTGAAACTAATTAAGTTTTTTTCTGTCAACCAATTTAAAAGCCTTTTGGATGCTAAGGATGTGACTCAGTTCTGTTGTTTTAAATAATTCTTAGATTACATTTTTTACTTTATGTTTCTTCATTTCTGAGTTGTATAATGTGTTTTGTTTATTTCTTTTGTCTGTTTTGTTTTGTTACGGTTTGTTTATTTATTGTTCCTCTGTATTATGTACCCTCAATCAGGGCATTGCTGCAAAAGAGCCCTGTGCTCAGTCAATTCTCCCTGAATAAGTAATGATGATGATGATTATACATTACAGGAGCCGCACCATTATACAACACTGTATAAACTTTAGATGGGTGACCGGGATAAAAATATGACCTGGAACCATAGTGCTAACATTTTGATTGATGTCGGCGTATTAATTGCAGCAGGACAATGAAAAAAAAACCTTCCCGGAGCATGAAAGTGTAGTGGGCGATAGGCTAATATTGACGTTATGGATACATTCGTGACACGTATACAGAGGTTGGTGATTCAGTACCAGTAGTGAAAAAGACAGCTGATCCACCGAAAAATCAACCTAAAAGAAAATTGAAAATTTCAATACATTTTACAATGCAACATTACATTTAGCAGACACTTTTATCAGAAGCGACGTACAAGCGAGATTTTAAGCTTGCCCCATTGATATAACACTTGCATAGTAGGCCCTTTGTCTTTGGAACTCAGGCAAGTATTGACACCATTACACTTTTATTTTCTCTATTTCGGGACTGAAGTTATTTGTTATTGATTAAGATTTAGAACGTATTGTTATTTCAATACATTTGACAATTTTAAGCTTGGCCCACCATTTTATTGGAGCGATTAGGGACAAGTGGGGTTTGAAAAGGCCCCCTTGTTCAAAGTGAGGAATGACAAAAAAAGTTTGAGAATTGGATACACAGGTTAGGTTAAAGGGTAGAAATTGAATACGAACCCAGTTTAGGGTAAGGGAAGGGGTTTTCAGATGGAGTCGCCCCTGGGATTATGAACCAAGATTAGGGTAAGGGAAGAAACTGGGAAACAGCCTGGTCACCTTAGGCAGGCACCCAAAGAGAACGTCAAGTAATATGGCCATTTCATGAATAAACGTCATAGCACAATTTGAAATATATAGAGAAGACGAAGAAGGAGAGGTTACCCTGCATGGTGTATGGGAAGTATGTTGCACATTCACAGTCCAGTCAGCGCGGCTCATTTTTCTAAAACAAATTGTGAGAGATGCCAAGTGAACGTGAACCAAGCCTGGCATTCTTGGCAGCCTGAATTATGCCCATTATCATTAGCTATTTTATGGCCCTTGTGCCCAGTGCACTACACAAACTGGCCACATTGGGGCGCCAATCAAACACCAATAAAAAAGACAAAAAGAATAAGACCTCCACTGTAGTTATCTATCAGAGTCATTATATCTGCAATGGCGTGAATGTATACCCACCTGCACTCAACCCTTTTTGGGCTATGTCAGCCTTTTGGAGGATCAAATCTGTCGCTCTCGACATCTGACTGTATAACAAAGGCCAGTGAGCAGGGCCCCCTCAAGAGACAACTTGCTCATTGCTGGTGTGATGCTCTCCCATGTCCAATGTCAGAAATGGGCAACGTGACAAAACACAGGTTCGCGTGATGGAGTCGGTTTGTCAAAGGCAATATGGAAATATCTTCAGTGGATGATGATGTTTGTTCTATCAGCCATTATTAGCTTTGCCTTCTGAGACATTATTAGCATTGCTTTATCAACAGTTACGCCTTAGCTTATCATTCCTTGGAAACTGAGCTGAATAAATACTTTGTGATCACAAGACGGATGCGTTATTAGCCTAAATATCTTATGGGAATATGTGGAATGAGAGTTTGTAGGGCTGCTTTGTTTGTTTTTTAGAAAGGCATATTTGCGTTTCCAACAGTGGTGGAAGATCCCTTCAGATAATTTCCTTAAGGAAAAGTACCAATACAGCAAGGTAAAAAGTCCTGCATGAAAAATCTTGTAAAAGTACATCAATATTAGCTCGAAATGTAGTTACTATTAAAGTAAAAGTCCCTCTGACTGTTGTATTATTATATATATGACAATATTATATTTCATACATTAATTTTGAAGCCTCAGTGTTTATGCAGCATGTTAGTGTTGAAGCTGCAGGTGGTGGAGTTAGATTGAACTACAAACCCAGATCAGAAAAAGTTGGGACGGTATGTTAAATTAAAACTTAAAACCGTGATATGTAAATTATCTTTGACCTTTGTTATATTGAAAACAATACACCAGCACATTATTTGATGTTTTTCCTCGAGCAGAATGTGGTTCTGCATTGTCTTGTTGAAGTATGCATTGGCTTGCCTGGAAAGGATGTCGTCTTGAAGGCAGCATATGTTGCTCCAAAATCTCTGTACTTTTTGGCATTAATGGTGCCATCACAGAAGGGTAAGTTACCTTTGCCAAGGGCACTGGCACAACCCAATACCATGACAGACCCTGGCTTTGGACTTTAGACTTCTTCCATAAAAGACCTGAAATACTGATACGGCTGACCACAATAAACGTTTCCACTGTGTGATAATCATTATTTAATTATTCTACCTCATTACCCCTAAATTGCCACCGTCCCAATTTTTTGGGGAATGTGTTGCAGGCCTGAATGGCAGGAATGGATGTATATTTACAAAATGAAGTTGACCAGACAAAACATGAAATATCTTGTGTTCATACTGCCTGCATCAATGAAAGTGAGTCAAAGTAAATTCAAACATCACTGCTTTGTTTTTTAATTTGCATTTTTTACTTTTTTACTTTTTCTGAATCAGGGTTGTACTTTAGATACAGTGTTATCTACAGGGACGCCAGATAAATCTGAGAGGTCATAAAATGATTATCGGGAGAGGAAAAAAGAAAGTTCTGCATTTACACTTTACACCTAAGTAATTATGCAACAGCAAATGTTATTGGCATAGGTACTTAAACGTTGCTGCTGCAAGGAATTGTGTGACGGCATTATCACCTTTCCTTTCACAAAGGATGACCAAGTGTTCCTCATGCTAAAGGAGATAAGAAAAGGAAGTATTTAGGATTTGGTTCCTTCAGCATTCAGAGAGTTCACCAGCTCTATATCATGGCTGTCACTAAGATACTTCTGGGTAATTTTACTCAAAAAAGACTATTCAACTGCACCTATGGGTGATTCTCATTTACTTTATTTTTTTCAATCTTCCCTTGCTTCCTAGCCCCTCCCTCTATACAATCATAAAGGAAACAATGAAGGCATGCAATGAGTGAGACTGAACATTTATTTTCGTTCATAAACCACTACGTCTTATTTTAAACTTTAGGTTTATGATTTTTTTTTTTTAAACCTGTACGATTCATGACAGATGTGAAGAAAGGGGAGGGGAATTTTCACTATGGGCTTACCACATGCATCCCAGAATCTTTGACTACAGGCTTTGTAACCACAGCCAAAAAGCCCATCTCTAATAACACTTCCACATAGGACGCTCTTGTGGCTAACCCGTCGTCTGTCCTCACTCGTCTCCTCTGGCAGCGATTGGGAGGAAAGCAATTGAGTCAGCCCTGGTGGTTTCGTTCATTCGAGAGAGACCACATTCACATCATTTCCATTACAATGTTTTGTTAATTGTATAATTGTTTATTGTATAATACGTTATTTTTATTTTTGTCTTATTGTTTGAAATGTATTAATCAAGCTGTAGGTAATGTCGCTATACAGATGTGTTCTCTCTATCCGCGGTATGTTCTGGGAATGTATGGATACTGGCACACTACTGTGGCCTTTACAATAGGTGGCGGTAGTGTTCCTCTGAAGCAGTGAACTGACATTACATGAAAAGAAAAACAGAAGTAACGTCCCATTCTGACGCTATCAAGAGGCGACGAAGGCAATGGACGATGTTTCACTCCGAGGAAGAAGTTCTGTAGTTACTTACTAATCATATAGCCGTAATAAATCAGCGCACATACCAACATCTTACATTTTGTGATCCCCAGCATTGTTGGTAGGTCTTCTATACTTTCAGACATACTAAACCCCTCAGATATTTAATTTCGCTCTTTGTCATTGTATATGGTTTGTCTCCGCTAATCTTAGCGTTTGCCACGTTAGCTAGCGATCAGTTGAACGTCCTATTGCTACAAAGTAAACACGTTTATCTAAAGATAGTCTAAGTAAGTTGTAACGTAAAAATAATGTTGTTCGTTTCGTAGGAGATACTTCAACTACACCATGGCGCTTAAGTCGGGAGAAGAGCGCCTGAAGGAGATGGAGGCGGAAATGGCACTGTGAGTGTGGAAACAAATATAACTAATCAACCAGATAAAGTTAGTTGGTAGCAGCAAGCTGATCTTGAAGTACAAAATATTGCTTCACTGCCTGTCTGCTGCATTGTTGAAGTCTGGCAAGATGACGTGCTACAATATTTTTAGTATCACAAATATTTTGATGCATCAAGAAAAATTAAATGTAACGCTATATGACAATGTGGATTGACCTTGACGATTTTTTGTAAAATCTATGTACAGTCTATAACTAAACTGGAGAATAGGGCAATGTTGAGTGGTCAACCCAGCATCCTGTCAAAACTAAAAAAGCGTCATGCAATGAGAAATGGACACAAGTCAGCGTTGTTCAGGACAAATAACACTCATCATATCATGCATTGCCACCTCTATGAATTATAACATAATTGTGTGCTCTGATGCGAATGTGGCGAGGCAGGTTCGAACAGGAGGTGCTGGGAGGCCCAGTGACTCCAGGAGTTGATGGTGTTCCTATGGCTCTCACTGTACCAACTGTGCCAATGATGAGATCTATCATTGGTACCAACACCTACCATCAGGTAAATAGACTTAAAGGTTCCCCCAGGTAGGGGCTGGGCAATATGACTTGCAATAAATATCATAATGCTTTCACAGGGATGATAAATCCATGATTATTTATGTCGTATTGTCATGATTAAAATACTATATGATATATGCCTTTTGGGACAATGACCATCTGTGGCAAATTTCATTATTTGAGTTCATGAGCACAAATTAGTACTCAAAAGTATTATGACAATGTTATTGTATGACTAAATATTTTTAGTGTTATTCAGAATGTAACAAGAGAAAATAAAAAGCATAATTACTAGCAACCTGACATACATAATTGGGGTGATAGTGGTTCAGGAGGTAAAGTCGTTTAGCAAGAATTACCATAATTGCAATAAATACATTTTGCTCAGTAAGACATCAGACGCCATTGGTACATTTTCAGTGAATTGCCCAGCCCAGCCTAAAGCTTTAATTTAAGTTACTCTACTTGTTGTTGTGCAGGTACAGCAGACCTTGGACGCACGGGCGGCCACTCTAGTTGGACCACCCCCTGTCTTTGTTGGTCCAGGTAACTCTCAACCAACTCTCAGCCTTGAATGAATGCCATACCAATGAAACCTTTACTGTGTGCTGAAGGCCGATGTAGGCAGGGCTAAAAGGTTAAGTTTGTCCTCTTTGAGGACCCATATAATTCAAACTTTGATTTATCAGCCCAAAGCACCGTATGCCACTATTTTACATACCGGGTTCTGTGTTCTTTGACCCATGTGAGTGATTTGAACCATCACCCTGCCTCGCTCAGTCTTCAGCACACAGTTAGAGTTAGCAGTTAAGTATCAGTGGAATGGCAGCTGTGCTTTGATCACTGAACCACTTAACTTTAGATTAAGCAAACTGTGCCTGAGAAGTGGATCAAGGTCTACAAGTCCTTTTCCTGACACACTACCATTTTGAAGGATGCCTATGAAGACATGCACTACTTCATTCTTGCATTACAATGTTGTAATGAATAGGCTATGTCTAGGGAATATGCTTTTATCCAAAGCAGCTTACATTTTTGTACTGATATACACTTTCATCTGCTTGTGTGCTGTGCTCCACGGGTATTGAACCCAACACCTAGATTCACATAGATGTTGATAGATAAATATATATGAACGTTAATGTCGGTATGATTACTTTATGTAGGCAACATAGTAAGTACACTAGCTCTTAACCTGACACATTACTCCTTCCTTACTAGACTGGTGATGTTTTTGCCTTAACTTTCGCAGTGCCTCCAGTCAGACCTCCTCCTTCTATGATGCGTCCTGCTTTTGTACCACACATCCTGCAGAGACCAGGTAACAGTGGTGGTGGTTTGATTCATCCATGTTGTAGTTGACATCCATAGAAATAAACATATTATTGTTTATTATTATTATTATTATTATTACACAGTTTATTTCTATGGTTGACATCATTAAGCATTGTTCACCAGTGAATGCACCAATACCCCATGTTGTGTTTCAGTAGGTCACAGAATGCCTATGATGCGTGGTCCTCCACCTCAAGGCATGATGGCCCCCCCTCTGCCACGCCCCCCTCCTCCACCCCCCATGATGTTGGCTCCTCCCATGTCGGGTCCCCCACAGCACTCAATGGGTCCATCCATGGGTCCGTCCATGGGTCAGTCCATGGGTCAGTCCATGGGTCAGTCCATGGGTCCGTCCATGGGTCCGTCCATGGGACAGTCCATGGGTCAGTCCATGGGTCCGATCGGACCTCCGATGGAACCAATGAACTCCATGCCTCATGTACGTATCAGCTGCAGGGGTGGAGCAGTCCCATATCTAGGAAGATGTACTGGAAATGTATTGGGCTCGGAATGCTGCAGTTGTAGCTGTATTCCAAGAAAGGGTTTGAGAAAAGCATTCTGTTTAGTGCGCAGGTCATGCACAGGAATACAGCGACAGTGGTACAGGAGGTAGAGAAGTCGTTTAGTAATCGGAACATTGTTCATAGTTCGATTCCCTGTCGAAGCGTCCTTGAGCAAGACACTGAACCCCTAATTGCTCATTATGTGCAGTGTGCCATCAGTGTAAATGTTAAATGTGTATACATCCTTGTAAGTCGCTTTGGATAAAAGCGTCTGCTAAATGACTAAATGTAAATGTTAATACAGCCATAACTGCAGATTAGCCAACCTAATGGTTTTGCCTTCACTAATGAACAGTCTTCTAACTTAAAAATGGCCTGTGCTGCCAGCAGGGGTTCCCTCGTATTTCCCAGCAGGTCGGAGGAATGGGTTCCATGGGGTCGCCATCTCCACGGCCAGTGCCCCAGCCGCCTCCCAAAGCAACTCCCAGTGTGTTCTCAGCAGCCCCCACTGTCTACACCGCACCCCCCGCACCCAAGCGGCCAGACCTCCGAGCTCAACGGCAGAAGCGCATGGTAAGGAAAGACCACCCCCCCCCTCCCTCATGCACACACTGCACTAGATCAGACTAGAACAGTAAAGCATAATGCCAGTGGTCCCAGTGTCACTCTCTTGTTTGATTGGTCATGATGCTTGTGGAAAGTGCCCAGTGTTTATTGCTAGGGTTAGGGTTAGGGTTAGCAGCCCTGATCGCAGCGGAGGGGTCTTGTTTCATCCTAAAGGGATTTATTTTGCGAAAAAAATTGTTCTTCACACAAATAGGACCAGGTGTTGCTTACTGACAAGTCACAATCAATTTCTGTTATGTCTACTTGTGGAATCATATGAAAGATGTTAACAGAGCACAAAACCTTTAACCCGTGGCAGCAGTCATAATGAAGAATTATCTGTTAGCTGTTTGATAACGTAGTCAAGCTGAAAACGGATAGAAATAATTATCGGGACTAACTGGCATATTCATAGATCCTTAAATACTAAATTGATCAAAGGTGTAGAGCTACACCCAGGCAATTTTTAGATAATGACGGTATTTTTTAATCTAAAAACATAATTTTTACCTAAATACGTAATTTTGAGGAACAGAGATGAGATTTCAGGGGTTTAACCAATGCCAGGAGAGCGAATTTAAACGTCCTTTCCCCTGTTTGCTGTCTCTTTGTGGTCCATGCCTTACCTCCTTCTGCATATCTGCATTTTGATTCCTTACCATCTCCTTGTCCCTGTTCCCTTCTTTATCTATCTCCCTCTCTCTCTCTTCCCTTCTGTATCTCTCCCTCTCTTTCTCTCTGTGTCTCTCCCCTCCCTTCTTTCTCTCTCTCTATTTATACCTCTCCCTCTCTCAGGAGGAGCTGGCTGCGTTGGTTGCTGAGCAGCAGGCGGCTGCAGTGGCTGCAGGGCTGCTGGAGGCTAAGAAGGAGGCTGCCGCTGCGGAGGAGAGCGTCATCGGGCCGAGCATGCCAGAGCCAGAGCCTGTCCAAACAGAGGTACCCTGACGGCAGACACACACACACACACACTCACTCACACACACACACACACAGAGAGAGCCTGAGACAGAGTCTGTCCATTCAGAGGTATGGGACACTTTCCCTGGTCCCTCTCTTTCAGGCCTCCTCTTCTGTCTCAGTCCAACTGCTATACAATACCCTGACTGCAATTCTATTTGTCAATTGCCCCCCCTCCCCCCTCCAGCATTTCCCGAATGTATTCGATACACATTTCAAAATGTTTGTTAGTTTGTTTGCATATTTTCTAAACATAATTTCTTTATTAAGACACACCACCTGGGAATCACTTTGTCAAAACGTACCGATTTTAGTTTTGGCGTCTTTTCAGCCAGCAGACGGGAACGCGGAGGATAAGAAGAAGGGGAGACAGGAGAAGACGAAGAAATGCATTCGCACAGCAGCAGGCACCTCCTGGGAAGATCAGAGTCTACTAGAATGGGAGTCAGGTACCACAAGTTTGTGTCGAATATACAGTTACAACTCACAAGACGCAGCAATGTTTAAGCGTAGGACACAGTAGTAACAAAAGAAGGAAAGAGGGGGAAAGGAGGAAAAGCTCTGTGTGTCGGGGGGGGCACTGTGGCGCAAGCAGTTGCCCCGACCACATTCTGGCTTGATGCCCATGGAGGACATGGGTCGAATCCGGCCCAATGTCAGTCTAAAGGCAAAAAAGCCCAAAAATAAATCTTAAAAAAAAAAAAAAAAGCTGTGTGTAGAAAGCTTTGTGTATGTATCAGTCTATATCCACGCCGCTTCAGCTGTTTGCCTCATGTTTTGTTTTCATAGTGTCATTGGCTCACTTGTGTCATATTCATAGTGTCATTGGCTCACTTGTGTCATATTCATAGTGTCATTGGCCCACTTGTGTCATATTCATAGTGTCATTGGCTCACTTGTGTCATATTCATAGTGTCATTGGCTCACTTGTGTCATATTCATAGTGTCATTGGCCCACTTGTCATATTCATAGTGTCATTGGCTCACTTGTGTCATATTCATAGTGTCATTGGCTCACTTGTGTCATATTCATAGTGTCATTGGCTCACTTGTGTCAAATCTGTCATATTCATAGTGTCATTGGCCCACTTGTGTCAAATCTGTCATATTCATAGTGTCATTGGCCCACTTGTGTCAAATCTGTCATATTCATAGTGTCATTGGCCCACTTGTCATATTCATAGTGTCATTGGCCCACTTGTGTCATATTCATAGTGTCATTGGCTCACTTGTCATTTCCCCTGATCCTTTGTTTGTTTTGACCCCATCCCTCCCCCTCTTTCAGATGACTTCCGGATCTTCTGTGGTGACCTTGGTAACGAGGTGAACGATGACATCCTGGCACGAGCCTTCAGCCGCTACCCGTCCTTCCTGAAGGCCAAAGTGGTGCGGGACAAGCGCACGGGCAAAACAAAGGGTTACGGCTTCGTCAGCTTCAAGGACCCCAATGACTATGTGCGGGCCATGAGGGAGATGAACGGTGAGGACTTCTGCCTCTTTTTTTAAAGATTTATTTTTGGGCTTTTTATGCCTTTATTTGGATAGGACAGTTGAAGATATGACAGGAAGCGAGGCGGAGAAGAGGTGGGGAGAGGATTGGGAAATGACATCAGGCCAGACTTGAACCTATGTCCCCTCGGGCAATGTAGCCCGTAAGTGGAGGGGCTTTATCGGCTTGCGCCACCATGCCCCCCCCGGACTTCTGCCTCTTGATATACACACCCAAAAACACACATGCGTTTCCACTGGGTATTTGTCGGCTAAATCTTCTGCTGGGTAACTCGGAGTGACGCAAAGGCATACATGTTTGTTGTCGTAGTGTTCCCTGTCATTTTGCTGAGCCAGAGGAGGGCGATCTGATATGGTATCTACAGAGTGCCTGTTGACGGAGATCCTAGCAATAACAAATGTCAACCTAATTACATTAAGCGCAGTCTCTAGATGGAGCGCTAGTCTCTTGCTGTTGTTGCTACAAGTTGGAGAATGTTTTGGCCATTTTGATTTATCAAGTCTGTGGTATTTCACCTCAAATTGAAATATTTGCTGGAGCTGGACATGTTGATTTGAGTACTATTTCCAGTCTTTTCCAGATACAGAAGAAGCAAATTAATATACGTACTTACCCTAATGAAGCAATTCAAGCTACCTACATGTTTGGTTTACAAATAAATTAGCTGTAAATTGTTAAACTATGCAAGGTACCTTACCTGAGGAATGTCTTTGCAAGGGAATAGCTCAAAGGCAATGCAGGACACAATAATTACTATTGGAGCGCTTAAGGTAGGTTACAGTGACAGGCTTTGTATAAAGAACATCCACAGGCCTCTGGTCCAACAGCAAATATGTTCAGGAACAGCAGTGTACCGGCACCTGGTGTCAGAGTCGATGCACCCTTATTTATTTAAATAATTTAAAGTCTTCCTTCTGTATTTTAGTTTCATTGTATTTTGCCTTTTCATTGAAGTATTGTGTGTGATGACTTTGTGTGTGTGTGTGTTTTTGTTTGTTTTTTAGGAAAGTACGTGGGTAGCAGACCCATCAAGCTACGCAAGAGCATGTGGAAAGACCGGAACATGGAAGTGGTGCGGAAAAAACAGAAGGAGAAGAAAAAACTTGGACTCCGATGAAGACATTAGATCTTTTTTTTTTGTGTGTGAGTGTGTTTGTCTCTGTGCGTGAGGGTGTATATGCAGGGCACCATCACCCTTCAAAGAAGATGTGTGCTTGGCAAGAACCTTTTCCCACGTGGAGAGTACATGTATGTGGTGGAACACCTCTGCACTCTGCCTTGCAGCATGGTGGGTCAGTGCTGTAGCACTGCTTGGTAAACCTGACTGGGGCCATGACTGTCTTTGTCTTTGACCATGACTGTTTTTTTTTTTTTTTTTTTAACTCAACCTACTTTGTGAATAGTAAGTATCCTGTAGTATGCCCTCATTGTTAGAAGAATCATATTGTTTGTTTGAGGGTTAGATTGTATTTTTTTTATTACTTCATAGGAGACCTACAGTTGGAATTTTGTGAGCTTAATTTCTGGATGACAGCACTGATTGGCTCCTTTTTTAAAATGCCATCTTAAGAATCATTTTCAAAGTCGTTGTTGAGGAGGTGGTAATGTGGTTTTGGTGTCTCCTTGGTACAGATCTGATGCTGATATAAACAGGTGTGTGGTTGTGACCAATGGCAATGGTTATCTGGAAGTATAAATGTACCATGACAGGGACTGATAGGGTAACATCACAGATGACATTGTCGCCTACATTAGCATGAGGTGATGACATTTCAGGTTTACAGTAGCAGGATGTTGGTCCACAGTGTAATATTTGGTGCCATGCAAAGTTTCAATAAAACCTTGACTGGATTACTACCCATTGTCGATGTCTTGTAACGGTTGTCAGTTTTAGTACTTTTAGTTCTGGAAATCAACAGTAGGTGGCGCTGCTGTCCTATTGTGTTCTATAAAATGCGCTCATGGGCCGCAGACTGTTGCCAGCATGCCGAAAGCATCCCTTGATTTCGGTTCGATGGCTGACATGTAGGCCTGAGTCTTTAAGAGATTTGAATTTAATTATTTTGCATGCTCGCTGCATGAATTCGTGTCGCCCTACATCATCCTCAAATACGAATAAAACAGTTATCAACAGTAAGCTTGTTAACACAAATTCCACGGATAAGAACATTCTCGTTTCCTTGTTTCCGTGTAAGTGTTCACATCCCTGTCAACCCAGTACATGCAAAAGAACTTCTTCTTTTGTCAGATTCAACTAGCCTACTTCTTTAAATAGAGTTCCCAATGTGTAGCCCACTAACACTCGGTCATGCAGAGACGGGGCACGGGTAGGTTGCATTGATTTGTATTATTTTATTCCGGACAAGGGCCTAAACCCGATCTAGCCTAATTAGAATTAAAATGACTGAACTGACAGTCTACATAGATTATTATATGCATCGCTAATTTGCTTGGAGAATGCATTAAAGAAAGACACTAAGAGTCCTTACTCAGTAAACATGAATATAAATCAGTGGTCTAGCAATACATGTACTTAAAGGTCTCCGGTTACTGTATTCTCATTTGCTCTAGATTATTGTATCGGACTGTCAAATGATTGCAGTGAAATGGCAGTTTTTAAGGCCAGTGTATAGGCTTTCATGTGCTACACTAGTAAGATCCTCTGACAGATCGCGACGCGTTAAACCGTATTATGGATTAGGGGATGTCTAGGAAAGCAATAGGATGGTGAACCGGATAACAGTACATAACAGCATCGCAACGCTTTAAAAAAAAAAAAATAAGAGATGTAAAACAAACGATACTTAAACTTGCGTAGTCATTAAGCCAGTTAAAAGCTGGCATCTAACTAGCTGAACCTTATTTTCTTTGTGCCGACGTGATGTGTGTGTATGCAGGGACGACTTTGAAACAGCGCTGCTATTACCCTACGTCTGCGTGCTTCCCCATGTTTTTCTATACCTTTTGTCCAGCGGGGGCACCTCAATGGGTGCGTTCATGTTAAAATAGGGGAGTTGCATAGAGAAAATATAACATTACAATAAGCCTTAGCCGACTCCTTGTCATAGGATGATCACACCTTCTTTTGGTAAATACAGTAGATGACGAGGCAGATAATTCTAGTATCATAGCACAATACTCATAGCTCTTCGTGACCCATACAGTACTTGTTTCCCCACACTACGCGTTGGTAATGGCGAAAGCGCCCAGATGATTCTCTTTTTAAACAGTGATGAGGTTGAGAACGCTGTTGAGGGTGGCTCATCTGAAGGCTGCACATGGAGGCCGGGTGAAGACGCCACGAAGGACACGAGAAAACCTGTGATGGATTAAATGTCGTTGAACGTCTGTTCTAGCGCTTACGTACAGAGCGTCTCGAGCCACTTGGAAGCAATGTGCACAAGTTAGCCATATGTTTGAGAGGGTATGTGAGCCGATGAATGGGAACGTGTTAACCTAACAACTGAACAAGCCACCCCCTTTTTATCTGCGTCCCTCCTCCTCCCTGCTTCTCCTCAAGGGGTAGTCAGCAGAGCGATCCCCTTGTTTCGGAGTTGGCTGGTAGATAATTGTCACCCACCAGATTTCCACCATCATTGGAACATTAACAATGTGAGAACAATCGCCAAAGATTTTAGCGGCAAGCAAAACACGAAACCGAGGAGGCGTCGATGATAATTGCTAAGATAAACTCGGAACTGGAAGAGATTTGAAGACGGAGTTCTCCAAACCCCAATCTCATCCCCCGAACCTGGATATCGGAATGGTGGTGAGTTGTGTGGTTTATCGCTACCATGAGCTACTTCTTCACCATAAAATTCGTTTCAGTGCAGACGTATTCATTGATGTTGGACATAGTTGTGTTAGCCCACTTTTATGGAGTCAACTAACTTGACTAGTCCGGATTATGGTAACCTTAACTAGCTAGCTATCGCTAATGCCGTTGCCAAGCAGTTTTGCATTTGGTTTAAACAACGTATCGTTAGGCTTGGACAGCCAACTGCGCCTTCCTAGATGCTGCTGTCCCTTGTTGCCATGAGCTACATGAACACTGACCACCTCTGGTAATGGGTCGTTAAAATCTTATTACTTGGACGAAAGCAATGTTCCTATATATCTAAATAATGTAGTTATCTCAATGAACGTTATCACTGAAGTAAACTATCCAGTTTACGATCAAACATCTTATACACCATGCCCCTCCCTTCACGCGCGAATGAAAGGCGTTGTTGCAGCCTGTATGTCCAAGATGATACATGTAGATTTCAGTGGTGAGCTTGTCTTTACTTTGACGTTTGAACGCGGCTATGCGCAACTTTGCTGCACGTATACACCTGGTATGAGTTCTTCTTTTTTTAAATCGACGTCGCCTGTCTGTTGCAATCATCATGTAGCCTACTCATCTGTCCCAGCCGTTACGATCATCACCATTGTTTGCATAGCGCGCCTTAGGTCATTCATGTGGCGTGGAGTGGTGGTGTGTTGACAGTAGTATCCTGTTGTAATAAAGGTTGTGGACATGTAAGTAATTGAAAGTATTTCACACGACAGCTACTGTAAAATCTTAAGGAAGAAATGTTGTGTCTTGTTCACATAATCACAGATAATGGCATCCCATCATTATAAGAGAACATCTCATAATAACGTTGAATGAAATACGTTCTGGAATAGTATGCTTGAAACTTTGTTTGCCTCACCCATTTGGGATTCATTGTCTTTCTTCCTCAGTATGACTACCTGTAAATGAATCATATGCTACTTTTGCCTCATTAGGAAAGCCTACCACAATAAGTGTGTAACTTAAGAATGCTGTGGTGTAGCCTACCACAAGAGTGTAACTTTTGTTAGTACCGGATGGTACTCAATTCACAGGCTCAGGCTTCAAAAGAACTGATGCTGTGTTAAGCACAATGATGCCGCATTCAATCTGGTGAATTTAATTAGATATATTAAGGCCACTGGCATGCTGTGTGCATTTCCTGTTCTCTGTGTTTGCCCAGGGCATGGCTGCCATAGACAGGTGGAAGGGATGAAAACGGTTCACTAGACAAACAGATCTAGCCTACAGGGCTCGTCCCACTGAAAAGAACACATCAGATGGTATCATCAGCTGAGCACATGTGTTTTTCTATTACTATTATGCAGATGTAGGGAAGTGAGTTAGCAGCAGGCACTAAGACATTTAGCTTTAATACTCAACCAACATCATGTAACCAAAGCATTTTGTTTTTCATTGCTCTCGGGGCTTGAGGAATACGTGTGTTGGTATAGCCAGCTGTGTAGTACAGTTTTGTGTTCATTTTGTGTTGTGTTTCTTAAAGTTGTGCTCTTTTCGATAGAACATGAGGCAAAGGCATGTGTCTGTCTTATTGGTCCACCCCCTTCTGCCTAAAGGTGATCGTGAGCAATCTTGTTTTTCTTGGTATTCTGATTAGTCATGCTTCCACAGATCACCAAACACTCACCTGCTTAAAGCTGCTGCCTTGGGTGCTGAGACTATGTAGCCTCTCGCCTGAGTGCAGGAACAAATACAGTCATGTTTCCCCACTGCACCCAGTGACTGGTCATTGTACTCAGCCATTTTAAAAGGTGAACTAAAGTTTAACCTGTAAAGGCTCTTTTTTTAAAAGGACGGTAAAAACCTTTTAAATAGGCCTACATGTGTTATTACTCTTAGACAGACCAGTCAGTGTTTTGTTATAACAAGGTTACCAGATCAAGAATGCTCATTTCCTTCAGATATGTCTTCATTATAATGTCCAGACATGTTCTAGATATGGGATGGTTTCTCTGTCCCTTCCACCCTAACCTGCAGCCAGTACCAGGGAGCATTCAGCACTGCAGCGTAGTGTCAACGAGTATTCCAAAACAAGCTTCATCATTAAGCCTTACAATGATTCTTGCTGTAGTGTGCTTTTGGTAAACTGAGGCCATGTCATAATCTGCACTCTCTCTTTCCCCGGTTACTTGACGTTTGTCTAATTCTGGCTCCGGCTGGTGTGACTTAGCATTGCCAAGCTTCTTAAGGATGAGACGCGCTGTCATGGCAGCAGCAAGTGGCTGACTGAGGTGTTTAATTACTAACACAGCATCATTTCACTGTCTGGCTTGAGAGTGTGTGTGTGTGTGTGTGTGTGGGGGGGGGGGGGGGGGGTGCAGGTGTGTGTGTGTGTGTGTGTGTATGTGCGCACTCAGACACAAGTGATTGTGCCTGTCATTTTCCACTTCCGTGTATTTTGTTGTCATTAGTAAGGCCATACTGGAATTTGCCTTTTGCTATTGCCTTTTGCCATGGCCCGTTTCTTCTGCCAGAAATGTTACAGGAAATCAATACTCAGCTGACTTGAATGTAGAGTAATGAGTCTCGTAATTTGTGTAAGTGATGTTACTGTGTGCACTTGGCGGCGCCTCATTTATATTCACTCACCGTGATTAATGTTGCTCTGAGGTGCAGAGGGAAATGGTTCTCTAGGAAGGAACAACATGGCCAAAGCTAGTCTAAGACTTAACCGTTTTCTTTGATTCTTTCGGCATTTAAAAAGATTAGTATAGTTATTGACCAGACTTTTAAGCCTTGTCTAGTGAACTGTGTCTTGTGTGCTTTTCGACTGTTACCCTTGAACTCCGTCTTCAAATCTCTTCCAGTTCCGAGTTTATCTTAGCAATTATCCTCGACGCCTCTGCGGTTTCGTGTTTTGCTTGCCGCTAGAATCTTTGGCGATTGTTCTTGCACTTTCCTGAGTCTAGATAGTAGTAAATGGTAGGTCTAGTCATTACTGGCCATCAGCTGTTCATTTCTGTAGGCTATCAGGCTGTTTTAGTCTTAAGTCACAAATGGTCCATTTGCGTTTGAGTGGGCCTCGTAATCACGTTGGTTGAGTGCAGCCCTCATTATTGCTTATGTTAAGGACAAGTCCCAGCTGTGGCTTTAAGTACTGAGCCTCTCCCTACAGGATAGAAGACCATTCTTTAGGAGAGGCTTGGGAAAGTGATGATAATAACCTTTTTCTGACTGTACAGTGAACGTAGACACACACACCTGCACACTGAAACACTTACAGGCAGATATAGCCTATTAATCGAGACGTACGAGGAACACACACAGATGCATATATAGGCAGCGCAATATGCACTCATGATAGCCACATCACAGGAAGCCTGTGGTTTGTGTCAGGTCCAGCTCTATCTGTTATGCAATCTCCTCCTCCTCCTCATCGTGCTCAGCTGCCTCATACTTGGCTGCAATTATGTAGAACATAAAACAGAGGGGGGGAGAAGAAGAGACGAAGACAGAGAAGAGACTGACGGTATCACAAAAAGAAGAGATGAGGGAAAAACATGGATGGCTAGATGAGAGTGAGGGGAAGGCAGGAGAGAGACAGAGAGCTTGTGGCCAGAGCAGGTCCGTCTGGTTTCATCTGCTTATTTCCCACTTCCTGTTTACCGTTCCCTGATCCTGTGAGGTGATAGGATGGCACGAGCGCGTCTCCATAGGGACCAGAGTAAAACCCCACCAAGGGGCGGTCAGAGAGTCAAGCAGAAGGTTTGGCCGCACAACGATAAAGTTGTCAATCCAGAGTAAAGAAAGCCATGAGCTGCTTTTAAAGTCTAATAGCAGTTAAGGAATAATCCACCTTAAAGCAATACAAAATTGTTTAAAGAAGTCTCTTATTTAATGAAAAGGCTATTTTATGTTGTATTTTTTGCTATTCCCATGAGACGCTGTAAGGTCACAAAGAAATAGTTCTGGTGCTTTTATATTGACATCATTGATGTCATATATATAAAAAAATATTGATAAATAGACTAACCCCCTACAAATAAGTCCAAACATTCTAAGATGTCATTGGCTGCTCATGATGTTGGCCGCAATTAGTAAAGGTTAAGTTGGTTAGTATGAGGAACACACACTTGTATGCACACCTTCATACATCTGAACTCAACACAGTCATTTCCTTCCTCTCTCTAGATTTAGAACACGTAACCTGATGCTTTAGTGATATGGCATACTGCAGTTCAAGAGTTGTTTTTTGCCATCTTGTACTGTGAATTTGCTAACGTAAGGAATGAACTAGGTAGGGAAAATTCTCCACTTGTCTGTAGTCAGTCCATCACGGCGGAGAGTGCCCCACATGATGTTGTGTGTAGAGCTGCTCCCATGCGTGTGGTTGAGCCAGGAACGTTTTCATACAAGCAGTAGCCTACATCAGTAGGGGAGTGGAGGAGCAGAGGTGGAGGGAGTGGAGGAGCAGTTGTGGAGGTGGAGGTGGAGGAGTGGAGGCGCATGAGTGGAATCTAACGGTTGCCATGCACTTGGCTTTCATAAGATCTCCAGGCCAACAGCACCTCTCAGGAAACAGTGGCATGTTTGCGAATCTTCATCTCTGAACTATCTGCCAGCTGTTTCTACAATTCCTGCTTTTCTTCAGACAGTCCATTTTCATGGCAAAAATAGCTTTTCCTAGCTTATCTATCCTGGACATTTTTTGTACGTTTCTTGTTTGGGTTAAACTCAAGGTGTGCATCAAGCATTCTCTTTGTCCGAGTGGAAAAGTGCTTTGGTAATCCCAACCAATCCTTTTTCTCAAGATCTCAAGAATGAGTGGACATTTTTCCTCACTAAGATGGTATTATTCAAATTATAACTGTGCCTTCCTCCTTTTATGTTCCCAGGATGAGCGGTTCTCGTATGCAGGCTTAGGTCCTGACTCTGAACTTTAGCCGGACAATGAGCGTTAGCCTAACTGCAGAGTTGCAGCATCATCTCGAGCCGCTTCACCACAGTGGGATGATTCATGCTGCTGGTATGTGCAGAGTGGAGTCACAGTCAGCTGACCCTGAAATGTCTCTCAGATCTTGCAGTTTGACTGATCGAGTGGCCCAGAATCCGCAAACTGACTTACCCAGTCAGGCTTTGCCATAATCAGAAGCTTGAGCCAAGTCAGCAAAAAGTCTAAGGGGGGAAGTAGCACAGATTCAGCCTCAGGGCCTTCACTGTCTTCAGGCTGAACTACTCCATGGTGCTTCCTAGATATGATGACCCCATCAATATTCATCACTCGATGCTACATCTATATTTTTACAACACAGTGGCAAGTCGTAATGTTGCTCCTGCCATTGTTGAAGAGGCTGTTTGGTTGACATGATAGAAAACGAAGGAGCAGACCGCCTGTACAAGCTGTACGAGATTTAAAGATGCTGAAGGAATCGAAGATATAGAGTTTTGGTAGACACTGCAGGGAGAGTGTCCATGTCTTGCCCAGCCGGTCGTCTGACCCCTTTCCCAGATTAAGCTTTGCCCCCGTGGCCCCTGGCGGCGTTACCCCTGAGGGCAGTGGCCAGCCCCAAGCACTGGAGGGGCAGATTTAGAAAAAAAAAGGGCCCCATCCTCATGCCCCATCACCCCTCATCATCTCCTCGCTTCGTAGCCAGCCAACGGCCAACGAGTGCCACACCCTTCTGTCTCCTCTATCTCTCTCTCTCTCTCTCTCTCTCTCTCTCTCTCTCTCTCTCTCTTGCAATCTGACTCTCACTCTCACCGTGACACAGTTTGTGTCTTCCTTCGGCACTCTCCCTTTCTCCTGCCTCTGAGTTTCTTTCTTTTATTTCTAATTCTGACAGTCTCTCCTAACTCTCTCTTGTCCTCTTTTCAAGCATGAGTCCTTCCCTCGCTTCTGCTCTTTCCTTGTCTTTTCTGTCTTTTTTGTCAGTGTCTCCAGCCTCTCTCTTTATCAAGCTTATTAAAACAGCATCCCTTTTCCTCTTACGGCTACATCCATCAATCATTTTATACGGAAGCACCTGTGGGTTGCCTCAGCTGGTTACAGTTTGTTTGTTAAACTCAATCCTTTCTCTTTCTCCTTCCCCAGTTTGCGTTTTGTTTTGTGGTTCAACCTGTCTCTTATTTCTTGGTTTGCGTGACTGTCAGTGCTGTGTGTCATGATTCATATCCTGGCAGCTACCGCCTAGCCTAAGTCACTGATGAAGACAGGCAAGCCCTGGCACACTGCACCATCGCCCTACTTCCCCACCATAGAGTCTGGCCTGTAGCGTTAGCGTTAGCATTCTCCAACCAGTTCAGTGGCTCTCACCCCGTATGCTGTATACCCTTATATGGGCCTTGTTTGATTTGTTTAGGTTCTTCTGAATGTCTTTACTACCGAGCACTCCCTTGTGTGTCTCCTCATCATTATTCACTTTTTCAACAAGTGAAAGAGAAAAATAGACCACCTTTAGCACCAAGGTCCTATAGAAGCGTCTGCTTTGATCCAATGCCCAGAATGCTCGATACCAACACAAATGCCCAGTTGGCCCGCCTTATAAAACGCACACACTCTCACCCGTTGCTAACTCTCAATGCACCTCGCAAAACTTGTGCCTCCTGCCAAATCCTTAATTTTCATCTCTAATCACTTTCAGTTCTCACTTTCTATTTCCGTTGCTCTCTCCTTTCTTCACTCCCATTCCTATCCACTTTATCCTCTGATCCTCTAGCCTATATTCTCTCTCTCTCTCTTCCTCTCTTCCTCTCCCTCTCTGTCTCTCATGCCTGCAGATGGGTTGAGAGGATGGTGTTTAGTATGCTGTGTGTGACTCTCCCCCTTTCCTGCCGCTCCATAGAAAGGGGACAGAGCACTCAGCGAGGGGGGGGGGGGGGGGGGGGCTAGTTTCCAAGAGACTCTCCAGGAATGCTCATGATAAAAGTGACCTTGCTCTCATATACAATCCCAAACCACCGCCAAACACCAACACCCCACCCGGTACCCCACCTTCACCCAACTCTTTCCCTGGCTAGACTTTCCCTGGCTAGGGGTTGGGTGGAGGTAATCGGGGGGGTTTGGGAGGGGGGGCGGGTAGTGTGATGGTGAAGAGCTGTTGCATCATTGGAGATGTTGCGTGTGCCACACTAGCCTGCAGAAGCACAGAGAGAGGAGAGAGAGAGAGCCAGGGAAAGCAGGAAGCTGCAGGACTATGAAAGAGTTTCTTTTGGAAGGGTTGGGGGTTGGACGTGGTTTTTCACTTGGGGTTTTTTTTTTTGGGGGGGGGGGGGGGGGGGGGTCGCGTTTGGAAGGAGAAGGGGGTGGCCTAGGAGGCAAGAGCATTTGGAAGCCATGGCTGAATGGGAAGGCCAAGGCCTGTTTTGTTCTCTGAAAGGTCGTACGGTAGGAGGGGGGGGGGGGGCTCCCAAACGACACACACACACACACACACACACACACACACACACACACACAAGAAATAAGCACAGGGATGCCTTGGAAGGGGGGGTTGTAGGAAAGGAAGCACCCCCGCCCATTAGGGTACAGAGACGGAGATTGCTGAATAACAAGGAACGGCCCCATACCATCAACCCTGAGCTCTGAAGCTCATGTTGTTTCTCCTCTCCCACCACTTTTGTTGTGCAAATGATTTCTCCCATGATGATGTATAGCCTCTTTGCTCCAGTCACAAGGGACCTGCACATTTGGGCACATTCACCAGGGTGGCAGTGTTTGGATATCTGAATGAGAACTTCTGAATGAGAACTTTTTTTTTGAGTTTCGGCTGTCAACATTTCAAACCTTTAGTGTAAGGACCCAACACACACACACACACACACACACACACACACACACACACACACACACACACACACACACACACACACCCTTACCCACTGGCACAGTCCTGACATGTGTGTCCTCCTCAGTTATAAGACTATATGTCTTCTTCCACCAAACTCACTCACGCAAAACAGACATACTCTTACGGGTGGCCAATGGTCATCATACCCATATGTGGAGCCAACCTGTGGCCTTGATGTGACAGTCATGCAGTATGACCACTGCTTGTCATCCATATGTCACTCAGACACTCCTGAATAGCCATAGCGATCCCCAACACACACACACACACACAAACCAAACACACACACACACACACACACACACACACACACACACACGCACACACACTATCATCCAGAGGCTCTCTCTTTCCCATCATTATTACCTCCTTCAACTCCCAGAAGAAAGACAGGGGGAGAGAGAGAGCTGACATGTCCATTATACAGTCCTTGGAGAGGGATGGAGTAAGCATGAAAGAGCAGCCTTTGAACCCTTTCTTTACCCTCACAGAGAGAGAGAAAGAGCGGTAGATAAAGGAAAAGAATGGAGGAGGGACCGTTTTCTTTCCCGCATGCTGCTGCACCCAGAGGCAGAGCAGAGAGACCACAGCAATGCATCTCTACCCAATCTTGGCTCTGTACCTGACTAACTTTGCAAACGCTAGTACCACTAAAGCGCTATCAGCTACTTTACTGTTTACTTTGGGGGCATTCTCTCTAGCCTTTTATTTAGAAAGCACAGTTGGTACTAGCAGGCAAGAAATTAGTGGGGGGAGCGTTGGGGAGTAGGAATTAGAACTGACCTAGGCCGGACCTGAGCCCCAAGGTCCTCATGGGGCACCCAGACCCGTGTGTGGCTTGAGATGTCGACCCAAAAACTTTGTACGTCTCATAAGGTGCCAAGGACACCTTGTTCGATGAACAGCTCCTCTCCAGCTAACACACTACCCTCGTCTGAGACTGGTGTGTGACGTGAAGACTGGGAAGAGCAAGACTCTTCTCACCCCCTCCCCATTGTCTCTAATGGAGGGTTAGTAAAGACAATGGACAATGGACAACCCCTGTCTTCTGCTTGAGTGAGTTTGCCGCCACGCCATTGTCTTGTTTTGAGGTCAGATTGGGAACACCTGCTGAGAGAAGGAGAGGCAGAGGGAGGGAGAAAGAAAGGAAGAAAACAATAATAATAATGGACTTCAAGGATTTGTGTGTGCGGGATTGGCAAGAGAGAGTGGACAGTGAGTGTAGTTTTTGGAGGATGATGCATTGGGGGTAGCCAATGGTGTGTGTGTGTGTGTGTATGTGTGTGTGTGTGTGTGTGGTGCACCACCACAGTGCACTTACTAAGCCGATGTGGGTGAGCTTACTAAGCCATGACTTGGTTGCTTGTGTGTGTATGTGTGTGTGTGTGTGTGTGTGTGTGTGTGTGTTACTAAGCCATGACTTGGTTGCTTATGTGGGCATGTGTGGGAAGAAGAGTAATTCCATGTGGCAGAAGAAGGAGCCATGGAAAGGTTGGCTGCATTATTACTGTGCCTTGACTCTCCTCTCTACCGATTGGACAAGACAAATGCAGTTACTGACTTGAAAGAAGGGATGGAAGAAGAGAAAATGATTCTATGTGTTTGTGTGTGTGTGTGTGTGTGTTAGTGTATGGTGTGTGTTTGCGCGTGGACTTGCATTTCTGACCCACTTTCCGCTGTATACCTACAGGCATAGCGGCAGTGACTGAAGTGTCACACTCAGTAACGCACAAACTCACAGTAGTAGTTCGCGGTCAGCGGAAAGGCAGACGCATTCTATCTTCTGTGAATAACCTTAAATGGCTCATTACAGTCTTCTGCATGCACTGACCAAATACGTGTGTGTGTTTCGTTTGTGCATATAAACACACACACACACACACACACACACACTGACACACACATCCACCCACACACACAGAAACACACACACACACACACCCACATCAACATCCCCACACACACACACACACACACACACACACACACACACACATACAGTTCCTCCCCCCTGCTTCAGCCCTCTCTCTCTCTACATGCCTCCTGCCTGATCTGGCTGACCCTGCAGTCATGCTCTGCTATATAAAGCCTCAGTAAGGACCCTTCAGTATCAGCAGAATGATGCCCGGTCCAGCTCGCCTTCTTATTTCCCTTTCATCAGATGTTGCCACTGACCCAGCTCTGCTGCCGCGTTGCCATGGAAACCCATCTAAACCCCTCAGAATCCACTTGCACTCCCACATCAATGTTATATGTTTTTTTGTTGTCGTTGTTGTTGTTGTTGTTGTCACAGACTGTATTTTTCTCCCATGGTTAAATAGACCGATCTACTCTCTGAGCAGTCTTAGAAGACAAGGGGAAGATCTGGAACCTCCTAAAAGGTCTTCCTTCTTAAGCTTGTCTCCATTAGATAACCTTTCAAAGGTCCTCCTTAGAACACTATCAAACAGTTCTTTGGTCAGACTGCAGACAAATTGCAACAATTAAGAGCCCCTTTCAGCCCCAAAGAACCGACAGAGGCTGTCTTGTATAGATAAGGATCTATCAAGAACCTTTAACCTTTCAGAAGCTTTTGAAGAACCGTGTTGTTTGTTAGAGTGCATTCTGTGCATCACACCACCTCCGTTCCTAGCCAGTGCTGTCTTGTGTGACTCACGGCTGCTGCTTAGGGAGGTTGGAATCCCCAGACGCCGGGATCATCTGCGGACAGCTGAGCTCTGGACAGCCCAGCCCAGCCCAGCCCAGCGCACACAGCTCTCCCACAGTCAGAGAAAGCCTCCCCTACACAAACACACCCCATACCCGCCAGCAGCTTTCAAGGTCCGCCCCAGTTCCCATAGCAGCCAAATAGTCCCCATTCCAGAGGATTTCACACAGATATGCGCTGAGGTTGCCCTGTTCCCTCTTGGTTAGGGTTGGCAACATCCCCGGGGAGACCCAGAGCAGGTTCCCCAAGCTGGAACGTAGAAAAAGGCCATGGTTTAGACCACATAAGGTGAACTTTTTTCTAGGCACTATATATATGAATTATATTTATATATTATTGCCTCTACATTTTGAAAAAAAAATTGGAATGGAATTAGTTTAAATTCTACATTCCACAAGTAAATTCTTTTTCCACTCTTGCCTTGGAATGTAAATTGAATGAGCTGCCAGTTCTGTAGATCAATCACAGAATTTATTTCTAGTCCAGAGTTCATGGCATTGGGCCGGGCGGACGGTTTGGTCAACATACAGGGCAATAAAACGGGCAGAAAATTGGACGAGAGGTGAGGGGAAAGAATGAGCTGATAGAGGAGGAGGAAGAGGAGGAGGAGGAGGGTAAGAGAAAGTGACAGCAGGAGGGAGAGGCAGAAGAAAGGGGTGGGGCAGAGGAAGAAGAGATAGAGCGAGAGAGAGAGAGAGAGAGGGAGAACGAGAGAGATAGAGAGAGCGAGAGAGAGGGAGGGAGAACGAGGAAGAGAGAGAGAGAGAGAGAGGGAGGGAGAACAAGAGGGAGAGTGAGTGAGTGAGTGAGAGAGAGAAAGAGAAAGGGAGGCAGTATAAATGAAACCATAAACTCAGTCCATCACACTTGTGCCTGTCTGGCGCCTCCTCCCCCCTCCTCCAACCTCCATCTAGTCCCCAGGGCCACAGTTGTCTGTGGCAGCCTCCGCCCCCCAGCCAGCCTGCATGACACACCCTCCATGGTCTCTCACTCACACACATTCTCCATGGTCTCTCTCTCACTCACTCATATGGTCTCTCACTCACACACATTCTCCATGGTCTATCACTCACACACCCTCCATGGTCTCTCACTCACACACATTCTCCATGGTCTCTCTCTCACTCACTCATATGGCCTCTCACTCACACACATTCTCCATGGTTTCTCACTCACACACTCTCCTTGGTCTCTCACTCACACACTCTCACTCACTCGTATGGCCTCTGTGCTTGCCTCACAAAGATCTCTCTGCGTGGTATCATCATCATCATCATCATCATCATCATCATCATCATCATCAGCATCATCATCATCGTGGTCATCATGACTTATTATCTCTGTCATCATCATGCAAACATAAGCTGGTTTTGTTTTTCCTTGTGAGATTGTAGGATAGGGGTGGGGCTGGAGGGTGTGCTGGTGAGATCACATCTGAAACCACACTCACAAATGCAAACCACACTCACAACTGCAACTTACTTATTATAGTAACGGAAACAATATATGTTATGAAAGGCCAACATAAAATCGGACTAATTTTAACGTGTCTTCATCGTGTTTTGTTTAGACACATCCCGACTTATGCGGGTGGCAGCACATAAACATGGTCACACACAACGTATATATTGTATTAATAGGCTACTTGGTTATTAGTAGGCTGTTTTAAGGGAAACTAAAGGGAACGGGAAACGTTTTCAACCCGGGCCCTATTTTAAGATATTTTTACTAGGGACATATTATCGAATTCGGTCCAGTATTGAGTTAGAACAGTAAAACCTGCAACCGCAAAAACGCTGTACAATTGAATCATAGGGTGCGAGCATGCTGATCAAAGTGAACCACTTGTTTTAGCCAGTGACTCACACGCTCATAAATGTGATTATAAGTGTCTGACAACATGGAAAGGATCCCTACAGAGATGTACCTGTGTTCGTTTACCTCAATAACTATAAAGAAACTTTGAAAAATGACTGTATGTCCTACTATATTACTGTATGTAGGTGTGTTACCTTTCACTTCTTCCATTCTGTATAGTCGATTGGACTACCGTGTGGTGCTGGATTAGGCAATCATTAATTATCTAAAGGCACAGGGCCTAGATGTTTATATTTTCCAACCTGTAGACTCTCTAGCTACACATCACTGCCAGTGCCTAAACCTGCACTTGCTAAGCTTAAACTTGCCAGCATTTGGTCCACAAATGTATTCTTATTATTGGTGTTGCTCAATAAGTTTAAAACACATGAACTTCGTTTTAATCAGATTTTAAACCGAAAAAGTCCTACTTAACTTCCGAATATCTGAAATGCTTGATGTGTACATAGAAATGACACACACTTTCACACACAAAAACCCTCTCCCACACTCACATTGGTGTGAGATTAAATGGACTTTATCTTCCTTTTCCTGTGTCAAGTGTCAGGACCCGAGTGGGTTCGGAAAGTCGCCATGTTTGTGCGAGCATTGAGCCTCTCAGACATGCCTGGTAAGTGTCCTCTCTCTACCCCGTACCATGTATGTGTGTATCTGTGTGTGTCTTATTGTGACACTTTAGTTTTGCAAGTGGTCTTTTTTTATGCTATTTGTAGGTCTATTGTATTTTTTGTATGTCGTGTATGCATGTGAGTCTATATGGTCGTCTGTGTGCATGTGCACAGTAAATGCATGTCGCTGTGTTTTTTTGGTTTATTTTTGTTGGTTATTGTTGGTTATCATGTATTCTGGTCTGTGTCAGCGTGAAACTGTGGTGAAATAAGTGTGCTTTTGTTTTCCGCTCTGGTGAAGATGTTTCAGACGCAGCTTTAGTGTAACGGTCAGGCCGCACATCTCTGTTCTGAGAAACAATTGTCATTCTCTGACCTGAGGAGAACTGGTGATTTACGGTTGGGACCCGACTGTTTCAGTGTTGAACTTCACTGATGTTCTCTCGCCTAGACCTTTTGTATTTGAAAGGGGAACTAACCCGAGGCTGACTGGTTTAACCAGAACAGGTGATATAAGAGTGGTTCAACTGTCACCGGTCACTTTATCAAGTGGAAGAGAACCCATTCCTGGGAGCTGCCATTCTCACCTGATCCCTTCCAGGCAGAAACAGCCCTACTGCACACGTAGCACAAAAAGAAAGCTTTTAAGTTGCATGTCCAGCCTCATCCTCCCAAGAACAGCTGACGAGCTGGGAGACTGCATGCTGGCAGTGACCCCGGAGTTCAGATCAGCTTTTGGGGTCGTGAAATATTCAACAGGTGCGAGGGGTGTGTTTGTGTGTGTGTGTGCGTGTGTGTGTGTCTGTGCGTGTGCGTGTGTGTGAGTGCAGCTCTGGTTACCGGTCGGTCCGGTGCGGAGGGCAGTGAGAGTAGCCGGTCGTGGTGGTGGATGGGCAGGGCAAGGCAAGGAAGAGCAGAGGAGAGGAGATGGCCAGCGGAGGTGGTGATGACAGACCCGTACGCATGGAGGGGAGGTTTTGGCTGCCGCTTGACTGACATCTGAATCTCTCACCCCAGCCCCTACCCCGCCCCCCCCTCTCTCCATACACGGAGGCGTCTTGAGACGTCCGCTGAAGACCCGGACATGTTCAGGAAGAGGAAGATGGTACTGCAAGTACTGAGTGAGAGAGTGAATGATGGAGAGAGGGAGAAACATGATGGTGGGGCAGTGAGGTTTAGCACTACAGCATGACTGTACTGTAATATGGCGTATCATTGTGAGCTTTGTGTTCTTCACATGTATGCTTAGGCTTTAGACTGTACATTTCTCAAGCAGGGTATAATCCATGGGGCGAGTAGAGTCTTTGAGTGTCAGCAGCACATCTCATCACATCGCTGCCTGTGTAGGGAGAACAAGCTGGTGTGTGTGTGTGTGTGTGTGTGTGTGTGTGTGTGTGTGTGTGTGGTGGAGAACACGCTGGTGTGTTTTTAGGGAGAACACGCTGGTGTGTGTGTGTGTGTGTGTGTGTGTGTGTGTAGGGAGAACACACTTGTGTGTGTGTGTGTACGGAGAACACGCTGGTGTGTGTGTGTGTGGTGGAGCGCTGGAGTCGTCCAGTTCAGATCTGTTTACAGTCGGCTTTTGTCCCGCTCCGTCTGTCGGCTGGAAACCCGAAACGGCCTCGCCAGCAGAGCAGGTGTGGAGTTACAGTGGGTGGGTGGGGTCGCAGCAGGAAGAGGCGGCCTCCATCAAGGCTTTATCCGAGGGCCATGCGTGCCAATGGCCATAAAGGAGTCGAACGTGTAGAAAAGATATGCAGGATATTGGTCAAGCCGTCATGCTGGTCCCAAAAACGTAATTTTTTTTCCCCAAACATAGATGATCAGGATTGATTAAATTAAATTTGTATTATTGTGCTACTTCACTGTTATACACTATGTCACCCTGTATAACAGTGTTTTGTATGTGAGGCTGTGTTGTTAGAGGATTTCTGTTTTGTTAACATGTGAGCTAGCCCTGTGGCTTAGCTTAGCTTAGCCCAGCCCTGTTAAAGCCCCCACAGGTACAGGCTAGTCACCAGGTGCTGCAGGCTTTCCGACTATGAGGGAGTGTTTGCTGTAAATTTCCTCCTGTGCGCTCGGCCAGGTGTTGGTTTGCATAAGAGCACCACCCAGTCAAACACGGACAGCTCAGTAGTTCCTCTGGAGTGGAGAAGAGAGGAGAGCAGAGCAAAGGAGGAGAGGAGGGGAGGGGTGGTTTTAGACGTGGAGGTGTTGAATGAGCAGTTGGATAAGCACCCATGTCCATTCAACTCAGTTTAGGCATATGGCGATCAGAAGGAGAGGATTATAGTAGTCCAGGTAGGCCAGGCTGTCCCAAGCTTTGATGCAGACGGCAGAGGAGCCTCTAGGAGTGAGCAGTCGGTTGTGGACAGTGAAAGCCAGCGAGACAAGATGATGTGGGGATGAGGTCGTAGTTCTTGCCCTGAATACTCTGGAGTACCAGTGGATTGATTGATATCTCTCTTGCTCTCACTCACACACACACACACACACACACACACACATATTCTCAATGCTTTCTCTCTCTCTCACTCACACACACACACACACACACACACATATTCTCAATGCTTTCTCTCTCTCTCTCACTCACACACACACACAGACACACACATATTCTCAATGCTTTCTCTCTATCTCTCTCACACACACACACACACACACACACACACACACATATATATTTCTCACACACACACACTCACAGACACACATATTCGCTCTCTCACACACACACAGACACACACACTCCTCCTATTGTGAGTGAAAGTGATTATCAGCAAGCCTCCCATGAGAAGAGCTATATCTTAATCAGCTTTCCACATACTTTATTCACCAGGAATGTCTCTCTGACTCAATGGTTTGTTTATTCTCACTCTCCTGGGTTGACCCACTGTGTTTGTGAAAGATATATACAGTGTGTGTGTGTGTGTGTGTGTGTGTGTGTGTGTGTGTGTGTGTGTGTGTGTGTGTGTGTGAGTGTATATATGTGTGTGTGTGCGTGAGCATTCATGTGGAAAGGAGGTAGATAAATGATCACTGAAATGTCAAATGTGACTTCAATTAACCTTTTCAAAATGAATGCGCTCATAGTCATCCTAACCGTATGTGTGTGCTCATGTGTGTCTGTGTGTGTGTGTGTGTGTGTGTGTGTGTGTGTGTGTGTGTGTGTGTGTGTGTGTGTGTGTGTGTGTGTGTGTGTGTGTGTGTGTGTGTGTGTGTGTGTGTGTGTGTGTGTGTGTGTGTTTTGAGTATGCTCATGTGTGTCTGTGTGTAATATCATTCCACTGACTTTCTCTGGAGAGCCCACATGACCAGCTTTATGTTTTTTTTCTTTATTTTATTTGGGGGGAGGATTTTTTTGTCTCTGCTGCAGCTGGTCCCCTTTCCTGTCTGTCTGAATGGCATAGTGTCTGTTTGTCATTAGGGACAAGCCCGGAAGGGCCTAGATTTCATTAGAGATGCCTCCCAATGCAGAGACCATAGGCACATGCACACAGGGATTGGTAGGACGTCCAGTGGCGAGAAGGAGAGAAAACGCTAAATATTGCTGTTTTTTTTGTGTGTACGCTGAGGGTGGGGTAATTGTATAGGACTGAGTAGAGGATTGGGTCCCCCTTAATGTGTGTTTGAGTGTGAGCCAGGGCGACAGCGACCGACATTTCTAAAATGTTTCTTGCCTTCATCTTCGGCTTCCTCGCCTCGGCATGCAAATCCTGACGGCTTTCTCCTCAAACCGGGAGGGGGGGGGGGATTTAGAGACTGTCAGGTGAAAAATGCGCTCATCTCACTCCCAAGATTACTTGTGAAATGCTTCTAGATCCAGGCTTGGCCATGAGACCTTGGCTAAGGTTTTCAGACACAACAATGAAAGGGCGTTTACAACCAGTGATCAGAGTGTCAGATCAGAGTGTCTTGTCTGTTATCTCAGTGGTCCATAGCTTTCATTGAGTTGTTTTCTTCAGTCTTGTGCCAACCCCTCTGAAACGATTATCCCTTGTTAAAACTCTCCCAAGGGGGGCTTTCTTTACCCGTGATGCGGCTGTCTCTGCCGGTAAGTGCAACAGGGGTGGATGCATCTTCCATGACCCAGATTGTGATTACAGACACATCCCAATCAATCGAAACATTCAAAATATTTTTGCTTTAAGCTCTGTATGTCTGTCTTAATCGAGTGCTGTGTTGGTCTGTCTGCCTCTGATGGAAGAGATCCCGTGTTTGTGATTTGAAGACTTGATATTCACTTTGTTCTTTAGTTGAGGCCTTGATTTCGTGTTTATAATGAAATCATTATTAAACGATTCTTAAAATGACAAGTTACACGTATCCATTCTCTCATACACCCAAAAGATGTCCTAACAGCCGCCTTCCTGCAGTTCGACAAATCCAGCACGAGGCTTAGGGCAAGGTTTCCACCCCTGCTGTATGTTATGGTGCTAATGGCACTAGATCGTCAGATGAGTTTAAGGCACAAATAGTGGTGCATGGCAGACATGGGTGTTGTGCCATCATGTAACCAGAAGTCAGGATACCCTCATCAACAGAACCTGCGTGTGGGAAGGCATTAGGACCCGTCTAGTGAGCTCTTTTTTTTTATGCTCAGTCTGTGCTAGTCAGCAGATTGCCCACGACAGGGATAGCATTGTGATATCAACCGTCAGGCAGCCAATTGCAGTGGAGCAAAGAAAAGCCACCCAACCAACTCCTCTAACATATGCAAAATTCCTTGTGCTTCCTAAGGATTAACCAACTAAGCAGCCTATGCCAGGCCTTTCCCTACACACACACACACACACACACACACACACACACACACACACACACACACACACACACACTACTGTGTCCTCCGAGTGCAACAAGCAAGTGATTTACTGCCTGAGCCTGTCTGATGGTGTGCCTCCCAATCCTCTCTACTCTATACAGTTCTTGTCAGAATTAGGGATTGAAACTGCACGTCCAACCTACAGGGTGAGGATGAGTGGAGTTTCTGGGGTTTGTAGTCCACAACATAGCTGACATTTTAATGTTTTATCAGTAGCGTACAGTGCCAGAAAGACTCCAAGGTGTCCACATGAAATTAGAACTCTTTACATCTTGGGGCGAAAGTTGTACAGGGGGTAGAGGAGTCGTTTAGTATGTTGCTAGTTTGATTCCCCACTCCATCTTATCAAGTGCGTAAGGGTCCTTGAGCAAGACACTGAACCCCCAAATCTGCTCCTGATGTATAAATGCCTTGTAAGTCGCTTTGGATAAAAGCCTAAAAAGACTAAATGTAAATCTTGATTTGTGGTAACCCCTCTTCAGCTACTAACCATACCAATGAACTGTGCTTTTGCCATCAGCTGATACTTTGACACACACACACACACTGCAGAGCCATTATCTGAAAGATCTCATCCTCTCTTTTTACTCTCCCCCCCTTTCTCTCTCTCTCTCTCTCTCTCTCTCTCTCTCTCTCTCTCTCTCTCTCGCTCTCTTTCCATCACCCGTCTGTTAGGCTCGGAGCACCGATAATCTGGACAGTTCTGGGGAGCCCACGACCCGCTCGGTGGGCACCACTGCCAACTTGAAGGGGAAGATGAGCAAAAGGTGAGCTGATACGGTCTCGCTTTTGGAGAGATGCCAGGCTTGTAAAGAAATTTAGCGACATGAGGAAAACTATTTCTACATGTGCACAACCGCACAAGGAGAGAAGTACAAATTGTCCATGTAACCATGCTGTATATCTAGTGTATATATGTGTGTGTATCTATGTAGATGCATAGTAATATATCTAAAAGCATGATGGGGCATGCAGCGGGCTCTTCCTCTTCACTCAGGATATTTCAGCCACCCAAATAAGGTTACCATGGTGATCATCCAAACGAGGTTACTGTGGTGGTTGGGGTCCCGATGATCAGAGGTTTTGCTTTTCATATCAGTCCAAGTCTTTGCACTTGCGTTGTGTAGGACGCCAAGCAAATAGCACTCCTACGCCAGTAAACACACAATGTTGAAATAAGAGGAAGTGTGGTTTCACTTCCTGCTGGCCCTCTAGTCGATACCGGGCTTCGGTTTCACAGAGAGGACCCAATGGCACTTTTATCACTGTGGACGCTTTCTACTGTGGAACACACCACAGCTGCTGCTGGCATAACATGCAAATCATCTTCGCCCTTTTTAAACATGCACTGCCATTGACTCGGCCTGGATCACACGCCCTTCTTTAAACACGGACTGCCATTGACTCCACCTGGATCACACAGGTTTGAAGTCTTATGGAGCGTCGGAATACGACAATATGGCAGATGAAGTCCTTGGCAAAATTAAAAAACTAAATTTTAAGTGCAGAAATATATTCATTAAAATTGTATTTAACAAAACAATACAATTGTCTCAAGGCACTTGAGACTTAGAGCAAGCACAATGGCGACAGGGCAAGGGAAAATCTCACTGTTAACAGGAAGAAACAAGAAGAGCCTTTGGCGACAATAACAGCCTCTAACTGTTCTTGATAGCCATCTAGAAGCCTCTTGCACCGATCTGCTGGTAGTTTCTTCCACTTGTCCATTGCTGTGTGTTCAAGCTCATTTTAGTTTGCAGTGCAGTGAAGTGATTGTGCAATGGTTGATTTCAGCAAGGTTTTAAATGGAATTTAGGTCAAGACTCATTGCTGGCCAGTTTAAAACAGTTTCATCTTTTTCTTTTCAACCATACCTTTTTAACCTGCTGAAAGACCTTAGCCTTAACCCTAGGCTGAAGCCATCACTCCAGATTGCTCCAGGTCAGCCTGAAGCGCTGCAGATGTCTTGCGACGTGTATTTCACACCGTCCGTTGCACACTTCGCTCATTTACTTTCTTTTTAGCCCCACGTTCTGGCAACATCTTTGAGGAAGTTTTATGACTGTGAAACTTTTTGATAGCATTATAAACTGTTGAAACAGGGATTTCAAGATCTGGCGGTTACCTTGTAGCCTTGTTTGAATTCAACTATACAATTTCTGATGCTCTCAGACAGATCTCTTGGCTTCACAATTTCAAAAGACGGTGAAACTATCAGCCCCTTTTTATGCTTTTTATCATCCCCTTTTTATGAAATGTTCTGATTATTGTTGATTCATATGCATTTATTTCTGAAGATATTCTATATTCGGTTCTTGAAATAAAGGGGTGCCAATAATTCTGACCAGGCCTGTAATGTGCACGACTGAATATGAACTGGAACAATAACACCCCACTCCTCCCCATCCCCACACGTAGATTACGACATTAATACTCAAAAGTGAAGCATGGCGTTTTATTTTGTGTTTTGATGTAGGACAGCTAAGTGCATTTTAAGCTCTTGCAGACATCAAAGGCATCACAATGTTTTGTTTGTGTGTTTGGTTTCAGGCTGTCCGTTGTGAAAGGCCACTTCCCCAAGCTCGCCGACTGTGCCCACTTCCATTACGACAATGTCGACTTTAGTTCCATTGAGGTAAGGTCTAATGATTGTGCCCGAAATTCATTGTTCGCTTATTTGCATTGGTAGATTATTTGTACGTCGCTTTGGACAAAAGAGTCTGCTAAATGTAAAATGTAAATGTAAATTTGCATTGTTAGCTTATTTACATGGTAAGCTTATTTACATTGTAAGCTTATTTACATTGTTAACTTATGTGAGGTCTAGGTGATCTTGACACTTGGAAGTCCAAGGCCTGTTAGACTCTTTTGGGTAGTCGGAACATGCCTTGA